>NW_006429894.1:1196688-1213938 GCF_000325575.1 Pteropus alecto
GCTGTCACCGCGCGTCCCCGCAGCCCCTTCCTTGCGCATATGGCCTGTTAAGCCCCCGAAGGCCTGTGCTGCTGTTTCCGTCTGCGGTATAGCCCCGCCGTGAGCCTGTGACGTTCATGAAGCCTCCGTGGGGAGAGGAGGAATGGATGAATGAATGAATGGATGGGTGAATGAATGAATGAGTAGAACAAACATCCAGAACCCAATGAAGCCAACTGCTTCTTCGCGGCCCTGCGGGCAAACAGTACACCGGCTGCCTCCAGCGTGGACGTGTATGCGCAGCAGTGTAGGGTTGAAAGTGAGCCGGACTTAACTTGCGTAATGCATCCCGGTGTGTGCGCGTGCGTTCATGTGTGTGTGTGTGCACGCGTGTGTGCATGTGGGTGCGCGCATGTGTGCATGTGTGTGCACGCGCGTGTGTGCTCACATGCGTGAGCGTGTGGATTTTTTAATTAAAAAGGGCGTATGCATCAGCGCGGTGCCGGATCCGGCTGCTTTTGCTCCTCTTCCCTCCGAAGGTGCCTCGTGCAGAGAGAAACGTTAATGTTCGATTATCTTAGCCGCTGGGGTAGATGTCTCACCGCCTGTGGAGGGGAGTGTACGCGGAACCCGTAACTGTTTCACTAAGAAAACATCCATAATCACAGACGCCACTAACCCCTAAACTTCTCGTAAGAACAGCTCAGAATAGGGGTTCCACCGATCTCCTTACCCTCACATTTGGAGAAAAGATGGGGTGAAAAAACTTAAGGGAAACACATGCAGAAGAAACAGAAAGGAGAGCGTGTTTTCGTTCATTCACATCCTGCTTCACTCCGAAAGACGACGCAGGAGAATTTACAAAATGCGATGCAATGCGGTGACCAACGCAAATCTTAGAATATCAGCCCCCTTCCCAAATTGTGGGTCTGAAAATGTTTGCATCATACTTCTCCACAATACCGCCTGCAACACATATAGGACAAGGTGTGGGTCACGTAGACTGAGATTACACTTGAAGTTTTCAGTTTCCAAGGTATCCTTAGATGCTTCAACTTTGACTGGGGAGAAGTTGAATTATCCAGTAGAAAATGCCAGACATGTCAAAGTGAATTATGACTCCCATACATGTAGCTATGAGGAGGCACCCAGGACTGTCACTGGGCACCTGCCAACTCCTGGGGCCATCCCCCAACGGCACCTGGACAGGGGGCGCACTCAGCGGGGTTCGCAACCCCCACAGCCCAGCACCAGACCGTGGGGCGGCTCAGGGGTTGAACCCCACAGCCCTTCACATCCGCAGTGACCTGCTGCCCATCCCGCATACTGCAGGTCAGGAGCACACGTGTCTCTGGCCGGGCAACACCTGGCAGGGTCCCTGGCCTCCGTGACAGCACCCGGAAGCGGCAGGGGGATGGCGCACGGCGGCTGGAACGTCCAGGGTCGCTGTGAGCCCCAAGCCCTGGAGGTCGGCACGCGGCGGCCTCACCTGGGGCTGGGGAGTGTGGGGAGCGCTGGCTCCATTCCGTGCTTTGATTGCATGTGGCTGAGCAAGACAACGTCCCAACGCTTATCAGAACCTTATCTGAACCTCCGAATCGGGTTAGAAATTTAGTGCCTGTAGAGCCCTTTGCATTCTTTCCTGTGGGATTCGGGCCCGAAGAAACAGACTTTTATAACATGTCAGGGCTTTTAGTGCTGACAGATATGAGAAAAACCACTGGCAGGAGAAAAGAAAAGTCAAATATTTTCACACTTAAACAATGTATTTCTTTTTAGAAGTCGGTTCGGATATTTTGGAGTCAGTGCCTGTGTTTTAAGCTCTAATATGCCTGTCTTCGACAGACACTTGCCTATAACCACAATTATTCTTCCTTTCAGTGGTCTTAGATCAAAGATAACCAGAGACAGAACTCTGTTTTTATATTAAAACCTCTTCCTCATTAGACAGACAGCTCCCCGTTCTAATCTCGGCACCCTCAGCCAAGGGCCGAGCGGGATGAAAACGTCCACTCAGCTCCCACGGGCCCCGCTCCACCACGGAACTAAAACCCGGGGCCTCCCCCCGGAAGCAGAGCACGCGTGCGAATCTCACTCGGGGGAGGCGGGATGAAACGGAGCAGCCCCCGGGGTCTAGGAAAGGAGATACGCTTTTTCTTAAGAATAGGACGATGAGCCCGGTTTACTGTAACTCGGCTCGGAGCATTAACTCGTAGCTGGTCTCGTTTCGTGTGTTACCTGTGACCTCCCCAGACCTTTAACTTTTCACCCCATCACCCATTTCTGTCACTCCGTGTCACCTGCCTCTGGCGGCCACCAGGGTGCTCTGTGTGTGTGTATGAGCTGGGCTTCTTGTTTTCGTTTTTGCTTTTTTTCAGATTTTGACTATAAGTGAGACGATGCAGTATTTGTCTTTCATTCATTTCACTTAGCATAACGCCCTTGCGGTCCATCTATGTGGTTGCGAATGGCATGATTTTACCCTTTTCATGGCTGAGTAGTATTCCACCGCGTGTCTATACCAAGTGTCTTTATCCAGTCACTCATCGCGGACACTTAGGCTGTTTCCGTGTCTTGGCTGTTGTAAATAGCACCGCCGTCAACATAGGGGTTCATAAGTCTTTTCAAATCAGGGTTTCTGTTTTCTTTGGATAAATACTGAGAACTGGAATCGCTGGGTCATAAGGTAGCTCTATTTCTAAGCTTTTGAGGAACCTCCACGCCACAGAGGCTGCACCAATTCACCGCCCCGCCGGCGGTGCACGGGGGCACCCTCTTCTCCACACCCTCGCCAGCACGTGCTCCTTCTCGTCTTTTTAATGAGAACCATTCTGACAGGTATGGGGTGACATCTCACTGTGGTTTTCATTTGCGTCTCTCTGATGTTTAATGATGTTGAGCATCTTTTCATGTGCCTCTTGGCCATTCAGTCGACTTTTTTAAAAAGAATTCTTTATATAAATCAGTGGATGCCCTTCCAAACTGCCTGCTCATTTTTTTTTTTTTTGAAGGGTGGAGAATTTACGATAAAGGTGTGATGTTGTTTGATAAGTGCGTGTCCGCTGACAGTAAAATGGAGGGATAGTATCTTCGTTCCTGCTGCTGCAGCAGAGCGCCACAGGCGGGTGGGTTATAAGCAACAGAAACGTATTTCTCACAGTTCTGAGGCTGGACGTCTGATCAGGGTGGCGGCATCGGGGGTCTGGTGACGGCTCCCTTCTGAGTTGCAGACGGCCGCCTCCCTGCGCCTTCTCGCGGGGGAGGGCGGAGATGGCAGCTGCCTGAATGCCCAGAATCCCATTCACGAGGACTCCGGCCTCGAGACCTCGCTGACCCTGCTCGCTCCCCCACCACCCCACCTGCAACGCCAGCACACAGGCCGCTGGGGTTTCAGCGCGCAGGTTCTGAGGGAACGGTGACATTCGGTCCACGAGAGCACAAACCAAGTTAAATACTCAACTATCTAGAACGGTTCCAAAGCCAGGAAGTACAGATATCTATATTTAGGGCAAGAAGGACCTTTTTTTTTTTTTTTTTTTCCAGTCACAAGAAAAACATGATAAGAAAATAAACCAAAATATGGATTTGTCACAGTAAAATAAACATATTTGCACGCATACATGAAAACACATACACACAAACCTTGACGTTTGTCTTCAGTTACAAAAGGGAGTCGAGTGACTTTTGTACGTTTTACATAACGATGACAACAACAAGAAATACTGCGTGCTCGCCACATGCCAGGTGGCGTTTTAAGAACAGCGTGTGAGACCGTGATCAACCCCATTTCTCGGAAGCCGAAGCGGAGCTGCAGAGCTGATGGACATGGCGGAGCAGGGAGACCGACCCAGGAATCATGGCCCAGGCCTCTTGGCCCTGTGCATGCTGCCTCTCTGCTCAGGCTAGGGCCACATGTCATGACCAACGTTTATGAACGCGGCCAGATGGCACTGTGACCTCACCGAGCATGTCCTGGCTGGCGGATAAGCGATGCTCAATGTGCTTTCAACATCAGAGTTGGTGTGTTTTAGGTTTTAAATCATCTCTGGTAAACTTGGTCATCAGTCACATTTCATTAGAGTTATAATCGAAAAGGTCCACATTCAACATCTCTACTGATGTTGCACATGTTTATTATTAAGTGCAAAACGACGTACGCCCTTGGAAATGTAAAGGTTAGAGACTGAATTAAAATGTTATCCTGGTGCTTTTTACGCAGGGGGCAGGCGATCCGCACGTTTCCCTGTGGCTCGTCTGCAGCTGTGATTGTACCTTACCTGGCAGGTTGAGACTGTTTCAGTTCAGTTTATGTCAATCTCCGGATTTCCACTGAGGTTAGAGATCTGTGAATTTTTCTTAAGCAAGAAACAAAGATACATTTTGATCACGGAGAGAAATAGTTGGCCTTCCCTTCTCTATGCTTATAGTGTCTTTTTCACAGTAACCTCTGCATTCTTCTAAGTAAAGTTTCACAGGCATATTTTGCCAATAAAGTCCAGTTAGCAAGAAAAATAAAATGCACGTGCCAGCCTTCCTTCGGACCATTTCATTTCCGGATCAGAATTGATGAACAAAGCAATGTGGTGGTGGCGGGCAGTGTGGGACTCAGGAAACCTGTTAAGCAATTAAACTTGACCTCTGACAAAAATACAAAATGGTGAGAGCAGAGGGTCAGAATCGCGCTGCTCAGGGTCATGGCCAAGCTGCCGCCCGCTAAGCCGCTCATCTGCTCTAAACTTCGGTTTCCCGACCTCAAATGTGGGAATAATAATATTGTCCACCCCATCAGTTAAGTACTATTGTAAGGATCTTTTTAAAGATTCCATGAAAAACACTTAGCAAAGTGTAAAACACATATTAAGTATTTTAAGCGTTAAATATTGTCATTATTGATGTCATTCCTATTATTCTTAGGTAGTGCATGAGAAGCTGCATTACCAAGATAAGTGAAATAAATCTTCCATTCTAGGGCCAAAAATCTAGCTAATTTTGAAATATTTTGCAGTTTCCCGAATAATTTTTCACAGTTTGAGGAGTATCACATCATGAAGAATATCACGCCATGAGGAATGAACCTGACATGAACAGTAGAAAATTGAAATCAAGAATTAGGCATCGACGTTAAGGAGATAGAAGAGGAGGACGCGAAAGGTGTTTTTTAGAGCAGAAGAGTGTGAGGAGGAGAAGGAATTGGCCCCGACGTAGGAGGCAACATGTCACAGGGGAACCGCGGACGGTGCCATGTTCCGCGGTGCCACAGCGGGCGACAGACGGACTGGTGAGCCTGGGAAGTCATCCCTTCCAAGACTGGGCTTTTAGGAATGTCAGAAAGAAAAGAAGGCGCAGAGAAAAACAAAAACGCGATCTTCACAATGTGGAGGTCGAGTTAAAAACGGTTAAGCGTTTCCATCTGTCAGCCGCCTTAAGTGAAATTTCCACATTGTTCCATTTCATGAAATGAAACTTTTTTTTTTTTTTTTTTTTTACAAATAGTAGTAGTATTTGGAGTGGGTGAAAATACAACAAATATCGCTGCCACCGTAAACCAGGGACTGGAAACTGGTGATGTGCTAAGCGTTTCATAACATTCGCCGGCACTGGTAGACATTTTTTTTTTTTTTTTAGGAAAAAGAAACTATTTTAAAAGATTGTTAAGCATAGAAATAGACATCATTCACCGTTGGCTCAGGAAATTAGATTTTACCAGGTTTCTTTACAAAAGAACACAAAGTATTACATTTGTTTCACAGCTGCATTATATATAAGTGCTATAGTACTATGTTTACCTCCCACGGGGATAAAACATTTTCTTGCAAAAAAAAAAAAAAAGAGTTCCAAAGCAATGAGAATTGCTAGGAAGCAAAATAAGTCAGTACAATCGTATGCAGAGGAATTAGGTAAGAACGATCAAGAAAATTATTTCAACACAACAATTAGCTGCAACAGTTGGAAGATGTTAACGTTCTGGAAAGGATTGTTTTTTACCATATGGGAGTTATTAATAAGTCAATATCACATTTGACAGCCATCGAAGTAGTCCAAGACCAGCTTTAAAGTCAGAGTTTTTAGAAATCTGTGTTTATTTTAGCATATCAAAAGAAAAAGGGGGAAATGTGGTATTTCTATATAAAAATGGTTCATATATTGTTAAAGAACAATTAGTAACCTATGAGATAAAGCTAAACCATTTTTTTTCTTTTGCCGAATGGTTTCCATTTCGTTCATTTATAAAGGCAGATGAGCAAAAGCAGGCCATGCCACTGGGCAGCATAAATCCCATTATTCTCATGAGGCGACCAAGCGTTCACTTTTCAACTTGTCATAGACACAGGGGTTTTTGGCTACGTAATATTTTTCCTAACTATGTTGCATGTAGTAGATAAAATTCATCTTCTCAAAGGTATCTTTAAAACTCAAGCTCAACACTCTTAACATATTTAAATTGGTTATTTATTACTCCTTGTGCTTATAGGCATGAAAAAAAAAAACAGATATGTTTCACTTCCGTCTCAATAAGTCAAATTGTATTTGATTCACACGGAGGTAATGCAGCAAGTCAACAGGACGTTACATAACGAAACGCACTGAAAAGCCTCATCCCGCAGCCTTACTCTGCAGGTGAATTAAGTAGAAACAAACCTTCTGTAATGCTTACCGTGTACAGTTTTATGTCGTCACTGATTCATGCACAAATTCGGCGATTATTACTTAATAATAAATTTGGTTGAGTTTTGGGCAACCTCACTGGCAGAAAGGGTTTTTTCTGTAAAGTTTCCACTTTCTAATATCTTCTTAGAAGTTAAATTTCCTCTCCTGTCGTAGCTCCCAGCTGTGCGCACGCGGGTGCTCTCACCACGTGGTTTCCTTGTGCTTGAACTGGACGGGCCGCCGAGCAGAGGTGCCTTTTCAGGACGTGGGGTCGCGGTGCCAGCGCCAGGCTCCCACACGGCCGCTGGTGGTTCCCTGCGGCGTCGGGGAAAACGGGAGTTCGTGCTCGGACCTTGGCACTTGGCACCAGCCGTGCGACTCCTCCTTTCTGGGGCGCCCGGCAGCCGTGAAGAGTTCACTTCGATGATTTCGGCATCAGAGGACGTGAGCCGGCAGTGCGGGTGTGGGGGGCGGGGGCTTAGATTGGTGACACCAAGAAACGAAGCTGTTGGTTGTGTCAAAAATACAACTTGATATATGAAGTAGATCAGTAGCACTGAGAAAATGATTTGGCCATTTGGGACCTAGGCCAAGACTTTTTTTTTTTTAACTCTCCAATTTTAAAAAAATGTTAGAAACAGCATGCACTATGAGTAGAAGAGGTCTTTCCAGGCAGTTTCTTTTAGCAAAAGCGTGACAGAGACTGACACGGCGAGCCAGGTCGTGAGGCGTCGAGGGAGCGTTGGGAGGGGCCGGGGCAGCTTCTGTGTGAGTGTGTGATCCCACGTCACGATCCCATGTCACGATCCCACGTCACGATCCCACGTCACGATCCCACGTCACTTCGAATGTGTGTCTGAACCTTCCATGCCTCATTTTTCCATTCATAAAAACGACAATGATGATGCTCGCCATCTGTGTACCTCAAAGGAGAGGAGGAGGACTGATGAGATCGCTGTCAGGGCTTTGAACTTTCCAGAAGCTTTCATGACCCCGTAAAGTGCAGAGTAGCATCCTGTGCCTGTGTTTTTCCTGGCAATGCCCTCCATCTCTCAAGGTCGCCGCACACCGTGGGCCCTGCTGCTCCTAGCCAGCCTCTCCCTGGCCGTGGGTGGAACCTGCTGTCCAGCCAGGCTCTGTCATTTCCCTCATGCCCCTGTGGCCTGTTTCCTGCCTCACGGGCGCGGAGGTGTGGGCGGATGGCTCGAGGGCCAGTGACAGAAGCAGAGCCCCTCAGACGTGCCGACGTTCCCGAGCGACACCTGAGCGCTGAGACTACACGGTTCAGGGGCCACCTCGGAACGATGCGGAGCGTCTCTCATTAGTGTGAAAGAATCGTCGATCCTGCCAAAACGTGACGTTCTAGCTTATAAATACATTTTTTAGATATTTATATTCTATCGCCCTCTCCCGCTTTTTAGCTTTTTGGTTTTCCTTGAAAGTGGAGCCAGAAATAATTTCTTGGCTGCGAAAATCAAAACCTGGATCTCTCGGGTCTTCGAGCGTGCTCGTGTTTGTTTGAGGGGATGCTAACCGGACTCGATCTGGATTTGTGAGGGTCATGGGCAAATGGCAGCAGCGGCCGACTCTAGCCGTGGGTGGAAAAGTTGAAACTTTGATACAAATGAGATTTAATTTTATACGTAGCATCTGAAGTGTGAACAACACACACACATGGACGGCAGCAGAAATTAGAATAAACTGTTCGTGTCATGAATTTATCCTGTAACTATGTTCTGTACTGCGGACCTTCTAACACCCTCCATCTACCTCGGAGGTGTTTCGGGGCCGGTAGGAGAGAGTCCATGTGTTCTCGGGGCATCTCAAAATCAGTAAATCCTTCACAGACATTTGCCCACGATCTTCATCAACACTGGAGAAGCATGGTGCCGTGCGTACGCGTGGCCGCTCCGAAGCCTCATTCCGAGGATGGGCACCTGGCCTTGCCGAGGATGGCGTGTCGAGGAAGGTGTCCTCAGCCCTCGGGGCCGTGAATCTCAAACAGATGCAGATAACTGATGGAGACAATTCTAGGAGGAGGAAGCAGCTCGCTCAAAGCCCCGTGGGTGAGAGGATGAGGCGCTCTGCAAACTGCAGTGGACAGTTCATCGCGATTGAGTTGTAGGGCAAAAAATGGTGTCAAACCCATTTGCATCAGGGAGATTGTGTCAGCATCGAGGACAGCTCTGGCAGGAAGACAAGACTAGAACGAGGCAGTACAGTCACCCATCAGTCACCCGGTGACAAGTGGGTCAGTGGGAGGTGGGGCCGGATCCGGGGACAGGGGCCCGAGCTGTTGGCCATGTCTCCCGTCAGACTCCGGTGTAATTTCCGAATGAAGTTGTGCAAAGCGTCGGTGTAGTTCGGTGTGTCCGACTAGTTTATTTAAGTATAAGGGTTAAACTATGTTATAATTTTCCTAACTCCTTGGCCATTGCTTCACTTTTTTATATATGGGAAGCTTCAAAAATAGGGCTGTGCCTCTCTGCCCCGTCATCAGGGAAAACGGAGCGAAGTGGGTAGACTGGAGAGTTCTTTGGCCCTGTGCGGGTTAAGCATCTCGCCTGCGTTTGTTGGCTCACGGCGAGTCGGCAGCGCCCGCAACCCCAGTCTGGGGCGCTTCCCAAGCCCCCCCGCCCGCGTCCATGCCCGCACCCCGCGTCCACACCCCGTGTCCGCGCCCACGCCCCGCATCCGCGCCCCGCGCCAGACGGCGCGCGAGCTGCTCTCTAAGCTCCAGCTGCGTGACTGGCTGCGTGCATTCCTGTCTGTTGGACGTTTACGATTCTGATGGAGAGAATAGAAAGAGGCGCCGTCAGGCGCCATTGAGGGGCTGGGGTACCGGGGCAGAGCGAACGCGATGATTGGTTTCGCTTAGCGGAAGAGATCGAATCCCCGGGAAACAGACGCCACGCTGCAGCCGTCGTGAGCCGGGGCCGCAGCCAGGGACGGCGCCCCTGGTCCTCGAGTCCGACCTTGCCCTGCGTCGTTAAGGGCCCTTAGAATACTCTTATTTCTCATGCACTTTTAAGAGAGTTTGATCTAAATCAGCTCCCTATTGTGGGTCTTTATTTTGCGGGTGAACTTGTAATTGCAGTTATTAAATAAGCAGAGCAGACAGTGGGGGAAATCTAAATTTAGCTACTCTAGGTAGTAAAGGATTAAAAAAAATAAAAAATAAATAAATAGAAAACAACAAAAAAAAACGCCTGGCAAATCTCATGGACGGATGCAAGTCTTACGGGGTTATGCCGCGGTGACACAGATTTTCAAATAGCTGACATTTGGGCACCTGTAGATGGGCATTTAGTAAACTTCCAACTTGAAAAGGTTCTGCCCAGGCTGGACAGATTGTTTTCTCGTTAAAGGTCTTAGCCACCGCCACAGCTGAGAAGACAAACGGACGCAAACATCTGAGGACGAGATGGATCAGGAGCACGGGCCGGACTTGTCAGGGTGCGGCCAGGCCAGCTTGCTTTCCTTCCTTTGGATTAGCTCCAGCCCGCCCTAAGCTGCTGGAGTGACACGTGGCAAACCTCAACGGCGGAGAAGGGACCATGCGCCTCCGGCTTCGCCCGGCGTTTTCGGAGAGCAGGATCCTCGTGTGCGTTCGGATCAATCACTTAAACGTTTTCCCAGTTTCCTGGCCTGGGCGATGAAAAAAATACCTCGAGAAAGACGGAGTTCAGAGAGCAGGCTTGCAAATAACTACTCACCCAGCAGCGTTAGACGGGTTTCAGCCGCAGAACTGTCGGATTTGCTCGGTTCATTTCTGTGACTACCTTGCCCTCGTGGGAGGAGTTGCTGGCTAATAGTTCGGGGATTCTTTTACAAGACTCTGGTTTTTCTGGAGTGCGGCCGTAACATCCAGTGACGGGGGCACCCGCCCTCCTCCCTGGCCGGAGTCTCTGTGCCTTTGTTCATCCCGTATCAGCTACAGCCTGGCCCTTCCCATGTCCTCTTGTGCCCAGTCCGTGACCGTCAGGGCGATTTTTATCGAAATTTAATGAGCCATTGTAAACTTTCTCCTTTTTTTTTTTTATTTGCAAGGATTTATAATCCTATAGGAAAGGTAAACATATATTCAAGTTACTGTAGTATACTGCAGGATGTCACAAATGCTTTAGGAAATATGATAGGGAACTCAGAGGAGACGGGGTTTATTTCTAGTCGGGGGATCTACAATGACCCATGGGTGATAAACAAAGAGCACAGTAATAAGTCCCACGGACAGGAAGCAGCGAAGCCACAGAGCTACAGACCTCAGGCCCTGTGTGGGAAAAGCCAGCGAGGCACCAACTCCTGCTGGCCACACACATCACAAGAGCCCACGCACCTTAGGCGGGCACAGAAAACCCAGCACCAGCCATTCCTGATGCTCCAGCTGTGCTTCCCATGCCTCGGCTTCGTGAGTCACAGCCAAACGGATTACTTACCACTTCCTCCCGTGACACACGAAATTTAATGACGCCATTGTAAAGCTTGTCTCGCCTCTCGACTTCGCCGACGTCTTCCCCGAGCTGCTTGCTCGGCTCCTTCTGCTTGTGCAAACTCAAAGTCCTACCACGGGGACCCCCTCCCTCACCAAGCCTCTCTGCTTCCTCCCCAGGCTCCGTCGGGCATCCTGCGCCTGACTGGCCGCTGATTTTCTAATTGTTTTAAGGAGAAGTACGGACTTATCTTACCTATCAAATGACGAGAACAGTGAGCGAGCTCTCTGTCCGTTTCTCTTCTCCGGAGACCCGCAGAAATAAGCAGAGTCATGGAAACTCAGCAAATGTTAGTTGGGTGGTTGGGTGGATGAGTGGATGGAGAGACCGGAGGATAGAACTGCATGAGATTTTTGGAAGGAAAACTTTGAAATGAAATGCTGCAGCTAAAAGTTCACTGTATTGTAAAAGTGAGTGTCCGTAATAATGATAATAAAATCACACTGATTTAGAAGATTAGCCCTGGACCGTCATGGGTATATGGGCAGGTGAGGGGATGTATCCAACGAAACATATTTTATTATTTCCAAGAATATTATTTATCTTAAGCTATAAGATGTGTACTAACAAATTGAAATTAGTTATTAAAACGTTCGTTTTACAGATATACATTATATACAACATTATTTCTTTTTAATTTTCTAGAAGCGACAGATCATAGACCAACATTTAGGGAATACTTACAGTACTGAACCTGTGAATGAAAACTACATTATATTGTGGCTTTTACGATTTGAAAAAAATATTTCAAATTTTATTTGGTAAGATAATATGTACTGATTTTTAATCAACAAAATTCTGAGTTAATGATACCTTTTTAATATATAAAAAACAAGATACAGTAATTGTAGCTTAGATACTTTTGATAATTAGTGTATGGGCAGAGAGATACAGAGAGATAAAATAGGGATAAATATACATAAAACTTATTTTCTACTTGAGAGGTAAACAGCCCATCTTTCCATAATATACTCTTATGTAGCTTTTAAGTTTATATATAGTACTAACAATCAATTAGACAAAGAGTAGAGCCTAAATTAGTTTGAGATTAAAACATGCCAGTAAACGAATGAATGAGTGGTTGAATTCCCAAGTGTCAGCAAACGCTCTCATTTTGCACACTGAGAAGTTAAGCTCCCTGTTTTGTAAAGGGGATTAACTAATTCAAACATTTCATCAAGGGGCACATGGTAAACGTGTCCTAGTGGAAGCCATCTCTTCCAAATAATCTGACTGAGACATAATATGGTCAACTGTTTTGTTTTTTTTTTTCCCCTCCAAATGAGCCTGCCAATAAGTTAGGATTAGCAAGAGTACCAGACTAAACACCAAATTTAAAAAAGCACACAGATGTTTGGCGTCTGACCTAGTTGAAATATGAAACTCGATGACTGGAAGATAATGAATTTCAACTCCAGCATACTCCTGCTGGTTCCAGTGTCACGTGATCGCAGGTCCGTGGCATCTGGCAGAAGCACTGTGAAATTATGACAAAGTGAGGGCTTGATAAACGAAGTTTTAGACGCGTAAAGACGCCAGCGTGTCCTAGATGAAGTGGAACATTAGCACGCTGGCCTGTAAATTAACAAATATTTGGTTAAAAAATAAAAATCTCTCATAAGTGATAATAAAATTGCTTGGATAAAAAAATGAAAACTTCTCATAATAAGAGCTTTTTCAAAATGGGGACATGATGATAACTGTTCCTAGCTGTCAATGCTGCGACATTTGCTGTAACGCTTTTTGATTCCTAGTGTGCTGAGTGTCTGCACCTCTCTTTCCAGAGACTCGGGGTCTGATAACCACCCAGAAACTGGGCGGGACACAGCCCGGCGGCTGCAGGGTCGGGGGCGGGGTGGGGGAGCAGAGCTCCTCACTCTTCCTCCTCGGAGTCGGGGACGTTAGTGGTGGACGCTGGTCAGGTTAAACAGCACATCCCCCGAGGCACAGCGAGGAGCTCGTCCCGGGCGCAGAATGCCCCAGAGGCAGCTCCGTCTGTCGGTGGACTTTCTAGACCAGATCACAGAAGACCGTGACTACCGATGAGAAAAATATGGACCAAAACAAGCTGGGAAAGAAGAGCAGAGATGGGGGTGGGGTCGGAAACGTCTGTGACTGGTGGGGGCCTGGACCTGCACACCTGGCGGAGACAGACGAGGCTCTTTGTCCCCCTCCTCCTGACAGGTGGTGGGGATGATGTTCAGTAGGGACCATGCCGATCCGGGTTGCGGGGCGTCAGCGCGCCCCCCAGGCGGTGTCCCTCGCTCCCCCCTCCATGCGTGAGGGGAGATGGGTTTCAGCTGGAACTCAGCCAGCACGGGACGCTGCCGAAGGGCTTTCGGGTTTACGCCGGGATCGCCAGACGTGCGGCGTCGTGCGAGATTAGGCGACAGTTAAAAGGAGATTCATGCGTCCGTCGCTGCTGAAAACGCCGCGCCACGCTTATTAGGATCCCCTGTACCAGCCTCTCCGCCGTCCTCGATGGCTGGAATTGGGGCCCAGGCAGCACGTTTAAAACCTCTAAAAATCAGGTCTTTTGGAGGAGATCGTTTTAAGGGAGATTTGTTCGAGGGGTGCTCTGGACACTGGACCTTCCCTTGACTCTAAGCGCTCACTGTCCTCTGGAACACTGAGCACAGTGACGTGCGAACACGTGGAAATCTCCGTCCCTTACCGCGCCCAGCCCCACCCCAGGATAAAGTGTTTCTCTGACCCGTCTCTCGTCCCCGCCCCCACCCACCACCAGCTTCCTGTGATGCAGCGGCCCCTCCAAACCAATCTCCTCCCGTAGCGGAGACACTCGTAAATGCGTCTGAAAACCAAGCATCCCTGGCCATTCCTAAACGCTCCTGGACGAGAGCCAACAGTGCGTTAGCGTCGATGACTGTTCGCGGCAGCAGCGAACCCATGAGCATACGGAGTGGGGCGTCTTGCTCGAAGGCCTCTAAACGCAGAAAGCAACAGACTCAGCAGTTTTCACGGATGCGAAGTGTTCCTGTAAGGCCCGCCTCGGCCATCCTCTTGTGTAAATCTGGGAAGCACGTAACAATGGCGGGGCTGCCCAACACATGGATCTCGAATTAGTCACCACGGTCAGAAGGGCTGCTACAAAGTCTAATTTCCATTGATTTGCAAATTGTAAAATACCTATTAGCTAACTCAGAATAAAGTCCTAAATAGATACAAGGGACTCAAGAACTGAAACAATAACGTTATACTACTCCCGTCAGAGACTCACAAAGTAGATGTTCCATGTTTCAGAATGTATCATTGACGATTCTCATAGGACAATGCCATGAGAGCAGATGGCTGCGGTCTTAAAGACCCTTTTAGTTTGGTGGTTTTCAAAAATGTCCTAAGTGATTTAAGTTCCTTTTTCAAATGAAATCTCACATAAGACTGTGTGATAAAATACTAAGAAATACGGAGTCGTTCTGGCTGAAGCAGATCTAGGCAAATCTCTAATTTTATAGAGAAAGTGATCTGGGCCAAGAGAAGTTTTTAGTTTCCCATAAGTCATCAGTAAGAGAATTATGAGTGAACACACTTTTTCTGATTCCTAACCCACAATTTTTTTTCCAGTTAATTGTGATAAATCTAGCACAGAAATCTTGAGAATAGGACAATTAAGATTAGATTCCGTGACTCTGTTCGTTGCTACAGCCGCCGTCACAAGGCACCAGAAACGGGCGACGTGAACAGAAACGTGTTTTCTCTCCCGCAGGCCAGGCGTCTGGGACGCCGGTGTCGGGGGCTTGGTTTCCCCTGAGGCTGCTCCTTGCCTGGCAGATGCCACCTTCTCCCTGTGTCCCCTGTGGCCTTCCCGTGTGTGTGTCTGTACTCAGATATCCTCTTCTTAGGAAGGACCTCGGTCATACCGAATTAGGACCCACCCAGGTGACCTATTTTGCCTTCGATATCTCTTTAAAGACAGTGTTTTCAAATACAGCCACATTCCGAGGTACAGGGGGTTGGGACTTAAACATGTATTTTTTCAGGGGACACAATTCAGCCCATAACAATGATCAACCAAAAACTGGACCTCTACGTCTGTTCTCTTAAATACTGAAGCACCAGCTTCTTCTAGATGGTTTGACTTTTCAAATAAAAACAGGCTTCCCATGGACCAGAATCGTCCTAGAAGTAAAACAGACAAAACACAGGCGGACGAACCACAAGAGTAAATGCGAGCGGGCGTTTCCTCCCGTCCCTCCCCGGGCGGAGCCCTCGGAGGAGACGCCGCGTGGCCGCGTGGCCTCGGGGCCGTGGCGGTGCAGTCGGCAGGGTCGCCGCGGCGCTGGGAGTCACCGCGCCTTCCGCTCCGACCTCGGTCACACCATGCTCGCTGCCGATCGCCCCAGCCGCACGGACGCATCCGCGCGCCCTCCGCTCCTCTCTTCCTCCCTTTCATTCGGCTACCGATGCAGCTCACTCGGCCCGGGCTTCTCCGGCCGGCCCCGAAGTGTGCGCCGAACCAGGCGCGAGGAGGGCGCTTTGCCGGCCCAGGCCAGTCATTGTCCGAGTTTCAGTCGGAAAGCAGAAGACAACTTTCCGTTCTGTGTAGTCAGCTCTGTTACTTAGTCATCTGCACCATGAGGTGGATAAAACAACCAACCCTCTTCCATCGCACTGTTATCGTCGATGATCACATACATTCCGTTTTAGAAAATGCTTCTGCGTGCAGATTTGTTTTCTTAAGGATGAAATTAAGTGAGGATGTTTCCCCCAGAATTCTACTGACTTATAATAAGGACTTTTAACTGCTGCAAGAATGATCAATTCCCTTGTTAAATCAGACCATTTGCTCCCCAGTGCACGTGTGCACGGATTCATGATTCACGTGTGTCCATACGTGCAACGGCACGAGTGATGATGTCATCTAACTTTATAGGATGACTCGTTTTACGATGAGTTTTATTGTTTTTAAATTTTCTTTAAACATTAGTAAGCTGCATCTATCATATGTGCTAAGACGTACAATTTTTAGTAGCTCAAAGTTTAAATTGAGTAAACGAAAATATTTGGAAAAATGAATTTCGATAATATCATTATTGCATGACAGCGCGGAGAGCTGGAAATAACCTCAGCCTTTTCGCCATTCGACTCCTTGTGGACGGTTCGTGACTCTCCGTGGACATAGTCCCGTCAGCTGCAGCTCTGTGTGGACAGCACGAGTGTTTTGTGCCAAGGTTATCGGTTGCACATGGCAGAATCCAGCGCCGCTTCTGGGAAGCGGGAAAGGAAAAACATCGTGGAAAACGGCGCCCAGCGCCGCCGAGGATGCGGCAAAATCAGCGCCCTCGCGCCTGGTTGGCGGGAACAGAGTTCGATAAGTCCTCCGAGCTTACGCCTAGAAGCACCATGTGGCCCTCCAGGCCCACTCTGGGCGTGTACCCAAAAAACCGCAAGCTGGGATTCAGATATGCAGACACCAAGATTCACAGCGTCATCGTCCGCAACCGCCCCAAACGAGCAGCAGCCCAACTGTCCCACGGGCGAGCGGGTGATCCGAACGTGGCGCGTACCTGCCACGGGGTATTTTTCAGCCTTCGAAAGGAAGGCGAATCTGATAAATGCTGTGACGTGGATGAACTTCAAAGACATTATTCTAATGGGAAGAGCCAAGCGCAGAGGACAGACATCGTACGGTTTCTCTCAGGAGAGGTAAGGAGCCTGCGCAGATCCTGGGTGCAGACGGCAGAGCTGACTCAGCGGGGCTTTCCAGGGGCGGGGGATGGGGAGCGGGAGTTGTTGGGTTCAGAGTTTCTGTTTAGGATGATGAAAAACTTCTGGAAGTGAAAAGTGCATCATCGTCAATGTACTTCCTTGTACCGTTAAAAATGGTGACAATGGCAGAATGTGTGGCATGTATATTTTACCACAATAAAAAATAAAAAATACGCCAAGTATCCAACAAAAGGGACATGTGACATATACATGAAAAATAGATACATGTACATTCCGTGCACATACTTTCTTGGTTTTCAGATGTCTCTCAGACTCTGCGTGTTAAAAAGAAACGAAATGTAAAAACACTCACACACGCGCACACACGCACACACACACACATGCACACACGCACGCACACGCACACGCACACATGCATGCACACATGCACACACACGCGCACACA
>NW_006429894.1:1214037-1238630 GCF_000325575.1 Pteropus alecto
GCTGCACTCGTGGCTTTAATATCGACCTTCTATCCGCGGGGTCTTTGGATTGAACGTCTATTTCTCCATTTGCCTCCCGCGGTGTTCGCCCGTCACAAAGACGTGTCGTTTCGCCGTCGGAGGCCCCTGTAGCTTATGCCTTCCCTGCCACGGTCACTTCCACTCTCCCCGTGGATGCCCGGCACGTAGGCAGGAGGACAGGGGTGCACTCTACAGAGAGGGGGTCGTCACTGCAATGACTTCTGTCTCGTGCCAGCCGCATCCTCGAGCCGCTCTGCAGCCTGCGGGTGACATTAGGGTCCACGTTGGCTCCCTGAGCTGTGACATCTCCCTGTGTTGGCAGCCGGAGCTCGGTGGTGCAGCGTGAGGCCTCCGCCCAGGCCCCTCGATGGGGGCCGTCGGTGCTGAGGCGTTACTGTTTGAGGAAGTTCAACGAAAATCGTACGTAGTTCAGCTCGAGCGAATGGAGAAGTAAAATAACCAGTTTCTTTTCATAATGTGTCCAGAGCTCGAATATGAAAAGAAATAATGAAACCAGAAAAATGAACTTTGAAATTTCTTTTTGTCTATTTTCGAATACAGTTGCGGTGGCATCGCGTATAACGACGAGTAGTCGGATATAAGTTATTAATCTTTTAATAGTTTTATTTTGCAGATTTTCTACAACGTTTATTTCTGAAATATTATTTTACTTAGTGATAATATGCCTAACTAAATTTATTGACATTAAAGAATTTGCCTAATAGGAATTTCACAATAAAGAGAGAAAACATTTCTTGAACTCACATAGTAAATGTGCTTCAAAGGCATAAAAGAAATTCTGTAGCATGAAATTCTCAATTTCAGAATGGGCGTGCATCCATCTTCTGCTGAAATGTTCATTATATAATCAATTATGCATAATTTTTATTCATAATGCACACAAGAACTTTCTTTTCCTGCAAATAATGTGGCCTGAAAACAAGATTTTCTAAATGTCCACAAATCAAATTCCTGTAAATACAGAGGGATTTCATTTGATCAGAGGCTGGTCTGGTAGGTTTTGCCATAAAATCTTCCCCAAATGCAGAGCTGACCAAGGAATTTTTCTCTTGCCAATAAAGGGCTGAACACAGCCCCTCACGAGCCTCTCCCATCGTCTGTCTTCCCCGGGCTGTTCACTCAGTTTTCTTTTTCCAAGCTTGGATTCGTTGGCATATGGAATGGCAGAGACCCAAACCTTCTTCGTGACGGGCAATCCTATTAGCTTGGGAAAATGATTTTCCTGAAATGTGGAAAACAGGATAATGCCACTCTTCACGTGCGCCATCACGTGATCATAGGGCGCTTTCTCGCGGCCACAGCGTGAGGAAGGCTGCAGGTCCTGCTTTCCTAAGACATCGTTCATTCTGACTCAGAAGCCTCATCAGTCCAGATTGTAGTCAAATGCTCTGGTTTTGCTGCTTGGTCCGAGATGGCTTAGAACAGGGGGTGTCTCTTGGTAGGTCATAGACAGAAGGGCTCACCCCGGGGAGTTAAACGTCTCACTGGGCCTGACCCGAACTTCTACTTACAATCGAGTCTTTCCTTTTATCTGAAAACAAGCACAGTTTCCAGGTATCTTTTTTCCCTTGCCCCGGCGGCTGAGAAGCCCCGTGGGCATTCGTCTGCCCCTCGGGTGGGAAAGGTCATTCTCAGCCTCCTCGGTTTGGGGATCGGGGTGTGGGTGTGGTTTACTCACGTTTCCTGAGAAAAACCTCCACTTCATCGTCTGCCAATTCCTTATAAGAGGGAGCTACCAAAAAAAAAAAAAAAAATTCAGAATTAGATGTCAGCTTTCCCGGTCAGTCCTGCGTGCAAAACTCAAACACTTATTTGCTTGAAATCAATCCTTATATTGAATTGAAAATGATTCTAGATTGTGTTTCGGCCGTAAGATGAGACAAAACGCTTTGGGAGACACATTAAAAGCTGGCAGTCGATGGAGCAGTTGAAGTTACGCGAGTTTTCTGCCGGGAACGGGGCGGCGGGCTGGGCCTCTCTCATCTGCGTTAGGGTTTTGTGCTCTGACTCCTGAGGAAATGAGAAATACCCTTCATTTCAGCCTCGCTTTTATTTCTTGGCTCTGCGATGCCCTTTTCTGTTTGCATGGCTGTTACAGCAAATTTGATTTCCGAGCGCGTAGGGTGGACGTCCCGTGCGCGCCGTCCCCTGCCGCCTTTCCCGTGGGGGAAACTCCCATGCGGTTATTCCGCGGTACTTGATGGCGGCTTCTTTGCTGTTATTTTAGACATCTTTACTTTTCAGCGGGGGCGGGGGGTGACGTAGCTAATTCAGTGCGTTCCGAATTACCATGTGCGGAGCTCTCCTTCGCTCATTTAGACTGGATAAGTAACTCCAAGGGGCCCTCGCATTTTACCCCGAATTCGATCATTTGTCGCTTTTGAAGTACACGCTCTTTGCTGCCCTGCGTTCTGAGCTTCCCATTCTGCAGCTCTCGCTGTCACAGCGCGTTCAGTATAGGGGGCGGGACTGAGCCTTTGTTGCTGTCATATCTGCTGGTCGTGACATTTAGTGCGACGCCGAATGTCAACCCCACGGTCACGTGACTCTGACGTTCTTGAGCAGGGCACACTGCGGAGGTGACATTCTGAAATTCAAGCGGAGCGAACACAGTCAAGGTTAAGTTGTCGGTGGGGCGAACTCACATCTTTAATGTGTGGCGCTTTGCCGTGTTGAGTCGCAGAAAAGGGAAGCACCCTAAAGACACCTGGAAATGCAGGCGAGTCACTAAGAACGTCCCTGAGTAAAGACTGCACGTGTTTTCCAGTCGGCCTACGCGGGGCAGCGACAAGTCAACATTCAGATGCGGAATTAAATTGCGATGCACACGTGTGATTTCAGATGATCGAAACGCTTCAGCATCGAGAGGGTTTTCAGTTCGTGAAGGACATAAGCTCTGAGAAACGTACAGGGCAATTTAAAATTATCGAGCTCTTCACATGTGCAGACAGAGTGCTTCGCTTGGGGAGTTAGCAGGGTTCTGGGTATGTATAATGCATAGAAACTCGAAGCTGCTGAAGAGGCTCTTAAAAAATAACCCCGGAGCCCTTGACCTGTATTCAGACGCCTGCGCATGTGCAGACACTGAGGACAGATCGGCGTAGAATTGTTTAGTGCTCTGATCTGTAAGTGACTCCGAGAGCCGCTGGAGTCACTGGCACGTGTTCTAGCGATGAGAGCCGCCTCACTCAGAAAGCGAGAGGGAAGGGCGCCCCAAACCTTCACTGGGGGACCAGGGGGGCCGGTCCAGAGTTCACGCATTTCTCAGAGATGGGTTCCCGGTGCTCAGGGGAGATGACTCACCACACGGGCAGACGTTCCGAGGTTCCGCTGGGCGTTCTGCGAGAGCCTCGCATGTCGGTGCTGCCCCCGGGGGCTCGCCGTCCCCGCCGGCCCTCACGGTCCTGTGCCAACGTCCCTGTGGCCCGGTGGACGCAGGTTCCGTCTTGCGTGTCGCTTCACGTGTCCGCGCACGCCTGCAGCGCTGTGTCAGCAAGGGCCAGAGGCCGCGTTGGGTCTCGCAGTGAAAGTCCGTCACCACGAATGCTGCCACCACGGACGAAGGGGGACATTTGGCATCACGCAGATCTTTCCTGTCTCGTCCTATCCGCGTCCTGCTCCTTGAAGACCCTGTTCCGGTAACACCCTTAAGTTTCCCAAACGCATTTTCTATTTTTTTTTTTTTTTTAGTATCACAGCCTGTGATCTTTGTCACCCAGCATTTTCGCGGCTTTAAACTTTTAAATATTAAACAGTGACAAAAACTTAAAAGTACATTTTCATGCCATGTAAAACCAGGCAACGTGGTGGCCGTCCAACGTCCGTTTCAGGAAAATGTCACACTCACAGACAGTCACGGAGCATTGCCTCGCGTGCCAGCCTTGCTGACCTTCCTGGTCCCCTCCGCCCCTCCCGAGCTGTGTGACCCGAGGACGGTCAGTGCACCGGGTCCCATCGGCTCCGTTTGTGAAGTGAAGGGCAAATGAGCCACCGTTAGGCACCGTCCCACCTGGGCTGTGAACTCCCCGGGCACGTCAGATCGAAACCTCGTGCGGGACGGTGACAGATGCCTGCGTCCTGGGAGGTCCCCTCGTTTAGCGTTGGTCTTTCTGAGCTGCCGCCCCCAGTGGTGGCAGGTGACTGGCCAGCTCCGTGTCATGATCAGAGGCTTCGGGGGAGTGTTCGCTTCTGTGGCTGAACAGTCCACGCTCGCACGTGGCCCCGGCCACCGCCTGGGCCGGGACCAAGCGCTCGTTTCTGAAATCGAGAGCAGGGGGCGCTGAGCAGCGGAAGGAGCAGGGCCGCGGGGCCCGCGGGCTCGGGTCTCAGCTCCTCCCTGGCGTGGGAACTCCCGCCCGAGCCGTGGAGTCTTGGGGGTGAGCGGGCGATGTGGCCCCTCGGTCACCCCCGGGTTGGTTTCCGCAGACCTCGTGGGAACGGGGCTGGCCCTGCCGGCAGACGGGCCTGGAGACACTTTCTCGACTCGGAAGCATTCGCCTGCAAGGTCTCGATGTGTCCCCAGCTTCTCCTAGCGGTTGTGGGAGACAGAGGTAAAAGCCAGTGGACGCCTCAGATTGGTGTGTCCTGCTTCTTGAAGACCCTGTTTCGGTAACACCCTTAAGTTTCCCAAACGCATTTTCTATTTATTTATTTTTTTTAGTATCACAGCCTGTGATCTTTGTCACCCAGCATTTTCACGGCTTTAAACTTTTAAATATTAAACAGTGACAAAAACTTAAAAGTACATTTTCATGCCATGTAAAACCAGGCAACGTGGTGGCCGTCCAATGTCCGTTTCAGGAAAATGTCACACTAAGAGACAGTCACGGAGCATTGCCACGCGTGCCAGCCTTGCTGACCTTCCTGGTCCCCTCCGCCCCTCCCGAGCTGTGTGACCCGAGGACGGTCAGTGCACCGGGTCCCATCGGCTCCGTTTGTGAAGTGAAGGGCAAATGAGCCACCGTTAGGCACTGTCCCACCTGGGCTGTGAACTCCCCGGGCACGTCAGATCGAAACCTCGTGCGGGACGGTGACAGATGCCTGCGTCCTGGGAGGTCCCCTCGTTTAGCGTTGGTCTTTCTGAGCTGCCGCCCCCAGTGGTGGCAGGTGACTGGCCAGCTCCGTGTCATGATCAGAGGCTTCGGGGGAGTGTTCGCTTCTGTGGCTGAACAGTCCACGCTCGCACGTGGCCCCGGCCACCGCCTGGGCCGGGACCAAGCGCTCGTTTCTGAAATCGAGAGCAGGGGGCGCTGAGCAGCGGAAGGAGCAGGGCCGCGGGGCCCGCGGGCTCGGGTCTCAGCTCCTCCCTGGCGTGGGAACTCCCGCCCGAGCCGTGGAGTCTTGGGGGTGAGCGGGCGATGTGGCCCCTCGGTCACCCCCGGGTTGGTTTCCGCAGACCTCGTGGGAACGGGGCTGGCCCTGCCGGCAGACGGGCCTGGAGACACTTTCTCGACTCGGAAGCATTCGCCTGCAAGGTCTCGATGTGTCCCCAGCTTCTCCTAGCGGTTGTGGGAGACAGAGGTAAAAGCCAGTGGACGCCTCAGATTGGTCTTCGGACAGGACTCTGAATAACCGAACAGTGCATTCAATTAGTGGGTTGAAGACATCACTGTCAGATGCGGGGAAAAGGCACTTTATTACCCTCCTGTGCGAATACACTTTCACATATTTCTTTTAAAAAAATACACGTCCGAACTACCAGCTTCGCAGGTGCGAGCGACTCCGTGGTGACCACGATGCCGAGCCGCGGCAGAGGTTCGCGGAGGGCGTCGGCACGGCTGTTCCTGCGGACGCTGTTCTCGACGTCGGAAGAGGAGGACGTGGCTTGGAAAGGGACCGAGATGGACGACAGAAGACCCTGCTGTCCCTCCAGGTCCAAACTTCTGCGTCCAGATCGCCAGCTTCTGAGACCGACCCCAACGCCGTGTGTGTCCCGAGGGAACGAGGTCGCCAGCCAATGCTGGAGGGATTCACTCGAGACGAGACTACGCGCCGCGAGCTTCCAGCATCCTGCTCATCCTTAGACCTGAGACGTCGGTTAAAGCAGCATCAGAAGCGGGTTCGGAGGGGAGTGGCACAGAGGGTCACCTCTGACCGAAGGCGCAGTGGGGTGGCCAGGCGACCGGGTTCGAAGCGTGCGTGCCTGGGGGGCGACGGCTGGGCGCCCGAGCGTTCCGCGCCCACGCGCCCGCCGCAGGCCGGAGAAACGGTTTCTCCCTCCCAAAGTCGTCACCTCAGGCTCTGCTCAGTCGCGAGCAGTTTGACGTCGTCATTTTTCTCCTTCCAGAGTTGACTTTATTCAAAGCAAACAGAAAATCGGAGCACGGCACAGGGAAAAGGGAACTTAAAAGTTGGCAAGGGACACCTAGGGCCAGAAGTGGCATCGGGAGGGTGGGGTCACCCCAGCCCGTTCCTGGGTCTGTGGTGCCCTGTGCCCAGTGGGCCCGCAGCAAATATTTACTGAACGAGCCAATGCACCCACACGCAATCATTGTTGCTTGCTAGGCATGGGCGGGACACGCTGGGGTCGCAGGTCCTCCCCTAAAGTTTGCCGAATGCGACGGGATCCAGTGTCCTGTTGCGACAGTGGTTCTCCATGGCGACCGCTGGCCGGGAAGTGCAGAGAGCAAACGCCGCGTCAGCAGATACAGCGCTCGGAGCTCTGCCTCCAGGTGGGGAGCTGCACCGTCCCACGGGCCGCACCCCCCTCGACACCCCCGTCGACACCCCCTTTCTGTGAAATAGCCCTCCCTGGTCTAATCTCTCAAGTTAGAAATACGCATTTAATTTGTTAGAGAGGGAAAAAAATACAAAACATTAAATAACATGGTTTGTTTTCCCTCATTTGAAGGACATGTTAATTATGGAGTGAACGGCCAGCTTAAGAGGCTGAGAGAAGCGCAGAGTGAAGCAGGCAGGGATGCAAAGCTGGGCCCCGAGGGGCAGAAGCTCAGCCTCCTTCTAAGTGACCCCGAGCCGCCCGCCGAGGGGCTTTCCCACCAGGAGGTCTGTCTACGGCGAGGTGACGGCTCCCACAAATAGCCCAGATTACAGGGCTTCCGAGAGCTGCTTCATGTGATTTTTATGTGAAGGTTTTAATTAAATATATTCAGGGAACTCAGAGAGATCTTGAGCCAGAAACCAAAGTCAGAAATATGTCTATTTTTTCCTGTGACTTTGAAAGAATTAGTTATGGTAGACAGTCAGAGTGAGGAGACTTTTTTTTTCCCCCAAGGAAATGGTTTGCTCTATATAAGAACAGCCACTAAACCAAAATGAAAGGCTCATTCATTATGGCCCAAAATAGTGATTCTATCTCAGGCAAAATGACACAGACCAGGTCTTTTTATCCAAACCCAAGCAAGCCGTCGTCATTTTTTTTTGATGGTTTCGGTCAATAATCGTATGTCTCCACTGCAAGCTGTGTTTCAGCAGAACCGAGGACTGCACGACTGTCCCCAGGCACCCTAAGGTGGCCGCTGCTGGCGTCACATGGGGAAATGGGGACGTAGACAACTCGTATCACGTGTCCAGAAAAGGCAGAAGCCATAACTTTCCGAGCGAAGAGGTTAACGAACCGCTGAGCGGCGTCATCTGCACAGAGGAATCTGACCTCAGTGAGACTGGAAATAGCTTATAGCATCGAAATAATTGTTTACTGACTTCTCGACAAACGTTTTCGGAGAATCTACCATCTTCTAAGAAGGCGAATACCAAAGTATGTCGCACTGTGACATTGAGCCCGGCGAACTAATGCAAGTTAGCGTATTGGGGATGCAGCAAAGCCCTGTAGTGAGTGAACCCATCTCAGCCTGTTCAGTAGAATGTTTTTTCAAACGCACTTAAACACTTTTTTTTGATAAATAAGCTATCGATACCCTACAGAACACTTTGATGAATACTGTGCTAAATTTAGAGGATTCGAAGATGCATAACAATGTGACGTCCTTGCTCCCTGCATGTGGGGCGAGAAGGCCAGAGAACATGCGGGCGGGCACGGGAAGGGGTAGCGCACTGCGTTTAATAACGCGCGGACGCCTCGGTTGCAGGGAAATTTTCGTCAAGTGGCAGAGTTTGATCCGGGAAGAGCAGTCACGGTACCGGGTCGGGGAGAGAAGGGGGGGCCCTCTCGCAGGTGTGTGGGCTGCCGCAGCGCGTCCCCCACACCCCCCGGCGAAGCGGCAGGCGGGCCGAGAGAGGGGTGACGACAAGTGAGACTCACAGGTGGCACAGGCCACCGGGCTGAAGTGCCCCAGACGCCCTGCCGGGGGCTTTGTCACGCAGGTGGTCGGGGGCCAGGCCGACCCTTCGCGGAACGCACGAGCTTTCCTGCATGTCGAGGTCGCTCGAGGAGTTGCCGTGTCTGCTTTGTGGGCGCCCCCCCCGCCCCCGTTCAGCTTCCTTTGACTTTGCCAAGCAAGTCGCGCACCGATGTCCCAGCTTCCCCCGGAGGCCCCGGGAGGGGCAGCACCTGGAGGCAGCTCAGCGGCTCGTGCAGGGCGGCCAGTCTGTCACGCGACGTCGATTAACCGGGTCTTTGCTGTGTGAGGCTCACGGATTTCACCACGGGCTCGCTCCTGGCCAGACTGGTTTTAAAAGATAGTTTTTAAATGGGTGGGGCGGCGTCGGCTTAGAACCCGGAGACCTCTCGGAGGAGCGCGGGCGTCCTGCGGGCTCAGTGTTGTCGCGTGAAGCCGCTCGTGGGCCCAGAGCGGCAGGAAAGGCGTCTATGCTGTCGGCGAACTCACAGTTCCCAACCTTTAAAGCTCCCCCCCCTTTAATGAGACACACCCCGAAGTGGGGGCCTGGTTTATAGCAAAGTCTGCGCACTGTCGAATTTCGCATCACATCCGTTCCTGAGTCTATTTTATTTTAAGTGTCCTCCCCTTTCTCTAGTCGGCAAAGTCGATGCCTGTGGCTGCCCGACGCTTGGCACTTGGGGACGCATTCGGTCCAACAGACGCGTCTGCTCCAGGCGCGCGCCGCCATGCTGGACTGCTTCGGGGGGGAGCGCTCCCGGCTGAGCAGGCTGTGCCATTCGGGGTCTGGGAGCCCGAGACGAAGGCCCTGGCGGGCCTGGCGTCTGGCGAGAGCCGCCTTCCCCACTGACGGTCACCCCGTCTCCTCGGGGGGCGGCAAGGAGGAGCGGGCTCCCTCCGAGGTCCCGTGAGGGCCCCGCGCACATGGCCTAATCGCCTCCCAGAGGGCCAGCTTCTTAACGCCACCCTCTGCTGCTTAGGGTTTTGGCCTGTGAACTTGGGCGAGGCGCAAACCTTCAGCCCGCAGAGCGGGGCGCCCGCTTCCATCTGGCGTGGCAGGGAGCCTTCACGACGGCCTCCGGGCGCCCCGGCCTCCTTGTCGCCGCCCCCTACACGCCAGCGTCACCTCCTGTTCGGGAGCACGGCTGACTTGCTGACTCAGTTCCGTGAGCGGGACCCTGCAGGAGAGTCGCTGCCCAGGCTGCTTATAAAGGGGCCGTGGCTTTGGTCTGGGGCGCGGCCTCCTGCCTTCTCTCGGAGTGCTCGCCCTCGCGGGGAGCCGAGCCCCACGTTGGGATGTGACTCGTGTCCGACACGTCTGTTAAACTGGTTTGCAGAAGGCGGCGCAGCCTGCGTCGGCCTGCGGGGGGCGGGCCCAGGGGTGCCCGGGGGGTGTCCCGGCGTGTCGCCCGTCAAAACGGCTCTGATTCGCCCTTGATGTCCCTCCTTCGCTTTCACCATCTCGTCCCTCCTTTCCCTCCAGAGAGGGACTCCCGGGTGTCCGGCGTGGCCCGTCACCAAGCCGCTGTCCCGAGTGTCCGGCGTGGCCCGTCATCAAGCCGCTGTCCCTCAGCGATCACGTCTGCTCCTGCAGCAGCAGGTGGCCCTGCTCTGGGAGGCACCGCCAAGCATGGGCCGCGAGGCCCGCCCGCACGCCCAGGCTGGGAGCCAGCTTCCCGCGCCTGCCGGCCACACCGACGCCACCTCCTCAACCCGGGACAGGCTGGGCCTGCTCGTCCCCCAGCCCTGTCTCTGTTCCCGGCTCGCTCTCCTCCCAGGCTCCGGGTGAGAACCGGCGTCGGCCCCTCCTGAGGGTTCTGCTCCGGGTGCCGCGCCCTGTGCCCGCGCCCTGTGCCCGCGCCGTCGCTTGGCTCGTCCGGCTCCGATGCTGTTGCCTTCTCGGAGGGGACATTTGAGCGATGTTCCTAAACCCGAGCCTTCATTTCTCATCTGCCTCCCTCCCGTCCATAGTCCACATTGGACAAAGTGTTCATCTTTGCATCCCTGCTTCATACGTGTTTTCTAGAGAAAAAAAGTCTCGTGACCTGGTTGGAAGCAGCCTCAAAGCGTGTTCTCTACCAGCGAGGGGTGGAGGAGCAGAGAGACAGAGAGACAGACAGACAGACAGACGGAGGGAGGGGCAGAGGAGCTTTCGAGCGCCTGCCTGTGCCGGCAGGGTAGATTCCAAAGGCACGGTGCTGTTTGGGGTCTGTGACCTTCGCGTGTGAATTGAAGGCTCCGTAAGATGTCTGTGGACAGTGCGCGTGGACTATTTGTTGAACGAACTGACTGGGTGAGGTGAAGGGCGCCCACCAAGGTCGTCCTCTGGGATCGGAGCCTTAGTGGAGTCATTTGAGGAAGCTGCTCGGGGCCGGCATCCTGCAGGAGAGGAGGCAGCCGCTGTCCTGGCCTCCGCTCTCTGGACTCCTCACGGTCCTCCTGGGACCAGAGGTTGGGCCCTGGGCTCCTCTTCCAGACCAGCCGGTGCACGGAGGCCCGAGGTGGCCGCCCCCCGCCGCCCCCCGCTTGCTCCTCCTTTCCTCTGCAGGCGTGTTCTGCACAGACTTTCTCTCCGTCGTCACCGAAACAGCCGAGCCCCGAGCAGGCTCTCCCTGGGGAAGGGGAGGGGACAGAGGTTTGCATTCTTCGCCGGGGTTCCAGGCTGCCTCTACCTGAGGGGAGGAGTCTCTGCCAGGTCCACCCTGTCCCCTGAGGCGTCCCATTGTGCTCAATGTCACGGCCTCTGTGCACACGTGTCTGCTGGTGACCTCATGGGAGTCGGGAGTTGGCCGGCAAAGAACACACGATCGGGCTCCTCGGTGACCTGACTGAGAGGCACCTTGCTCTCTGTTCTTCCATGTCCCCCAGGGCAGTCTGTCCCCTTCCTCTGCGATGCTGTTCCTGGTCCCCCGTGTCCTGCCCTGATGGCCGTCAAAAACACCCTCCCCATGGCTTCTAGTTCTCAGCCCAGGGCCCTGGAACGCTGTCGCTTTGACGTCAGTCGGAAGCGGGTCCCCCCCTTCCCTGAATGCCACAGGCTTCCCTGCGCTTGACACGCTGTGACGGGTGTGACCCTGACCGTCCTTCGTGGTGCCCTCCCGGACAGCTTGCTCGCTTCGTTATCTTCACATTCCCCACCGGGCATTACATAAAGCCTGGCGCGCAGCAGGTTTCTACGAACGTTTATGGACGTATGAATTCAGATCGGAAGGTGTTAGAATTCATCGTTTATTTCTGTTAGACCGCAGAGTTAGATGACGTACGTTTACACGCATCTGAAAAGTCGTTCTGTCCCAGACTCTCGCCTTTGTCCTGCTGGGAACTGCTTCAGGACTAACGCTGAACTGGACACACTTCAGCCGGCTTCTGAAACGACTCCGTGCTCATCATGTTACAAGCTCAGGAGGGCAGGGGCTTTTAAAACTTTCGTGCGGTCCTCATGGCACTTAGCAAAGTACTGGGCCCATTAGCGCGGTCGTCGAGTGCACGCAGGTCGTTGATGGAACATTTCGTGGTGGAGTCCCAGCTAATTGATGTTGCTATTACACTGATATTACCAGACATACTATAAATACTGAACAATCTGCATGTTCATAAGGATATGGAATGTATTTTTAAATTAGACCATGTGGATTTTTAACCCTTTGTACATAATATGGTGAAACGGACTGATCCAAACCTTTACTTTTGCTTCTGGCGCTTTCGTCGTTTGAATAAGGCTGTTAAAGTTATCACGGGTTAGCTTACGATCAAGTCTCCAGAATAAATACGAGTTTAACCCTAGCGATTCAGAGTATCAGTCATCAAAAATAACATATAATGTAATGGAAAGAGTAATGAGTGACGAATCAGAAAGATGAAGAGTTTAGTCTTAGACGTGGCCCTTGTTTAAATGTCGAGAGCACAGCCGAATCGTCTCCGAGTTCACTCCTCACAGAAGGAGACCGAGTGCGTATTTATTCACATGAAAAGGAAGAAAATAAAGAGCGTCCCAGCTACCGTATCACTGATTTGCATTTTGATTCGGAGCAAATCATTTCAGCTGTCACGTGACCTAGACAAAAAATGAGAATTGTGTTATTTTATCTGCTGATTATTTCACTGGCTTACAGTAACAGTCAATAAGTTAATGTTTTACATTTTTACACAGACTGTTTTTGGAGAAGAAGAGTGTTTTTATGAAGCCTTTTCTATATACGTGCTATATGAATTATTTTACAAGAATTTTTCTCCCGTTTTTGGACAGATATGTTGGCAGAAGCCATCAAAGTCAAAGAACAGAGAAACCATTGATAGAAATTAGTGTGATCGTTAAAAGGGGTCTTGTTTGTAAGAATCAGATAAAGGTTTCCATCTGTTTGCATGACACATGTTCTTCCTTCCAAGATATCACTGATACTTTTGTCTCTTGATCTATTCGGGGTGGGCTGAGAAGGGGCAGGGAGGACGAAGGAACATGGCGGATAAGGGGTTTTTAATTTCGGCATCTAAGCATGCAGCCCGGAGTTTGCATACGAGCCGGGTGTACGGACTTAGGAAGCTGGTGTACAGCGCTCGAGTCAGTGTGACGAGGAGAGTCTTAAAATAGGAACTGTGCAAAAAAACATTTACCCAAAGGGCAGAAAGTATTTCACATTTGTTCCAGAAAACCATAGCGCCACTGGGGATTTATTAAAGTCTTCAAACATTCACATTTTAATTTGAATTTCCTGGAACCATAAATATGTGTTGTCAGAAGTGTTGACTCCATTTTGGGAAACGTGAAACTTGAAAAACTTAGAACTGCTTTTGCTCGCCTACTGTCTTTTAAAGAAAACATTACTGAAGAGATTTGCTTTAAAGCAGATGTTCAGGGAATGTCAGCAAAGGAGGAAAAATAGAATCTGTGACCGTCAACTTGATTCCCTGGCCTTCGCCCGAAGAAGCCGTGTTTAATTTTGTGGTGACCTCTAAGAGGTCACAGAATATGTTAAGGAACCCTCAGTCTTTTGTCTCTCCCCATGGATTCATCCGGCTCAGCAATGCGAGGCTGGGAAGAACCTCTGCGTACTGCCCTTTAAATCACAGGACGCAGGGTAGAGAGAAAGCCTGCATCAAAGACAGATGGATCTCTCTCGTGCAGGAAGGACTCAGCCCCCTGGAAAGAGGCAGAGCATTCGTCCAGGGCAAGGACCGTGTGCCACGGGCCTCCTGGCTCGCTCACACGCGCGGAGGCGACCACCAGCGGTAGCAGGCGGGCGTTCCGTCCGGCGAGCCCGCCCACCTTTTTGCAGGTGCTCGAACATTCTATAACAGGGAGTTAATGTCACCAACTTGGATGAAGCTACAAGGTTAATGCCTCTAGGAGAAGGGCTGTAACGATTCGATAAATAACCCGGACCAGGTTAGATCACTAATCAACAAGCAAATATTTGCTGGCCGCCTGCTGGAGGCCACGTGCTTGGGGGGGATGGGGCGACACTGACAGTCGAGACACGGAGTCTTCCTGCTGTCTCACTGGGACTCTCCAGGCTGACCCCATCACTTCCTGCTTTGGGCTACAGATGTGACATCGCACACGTCTGTCCCCTGCGAGAACACTGCTTCTCTCGTTGCCTGTTTCCCCCGCTGGGCTGCGTGTCCCCTACACAGAGCCGAGACTGGCCGGATCTCACCCACCGTGGTAAGGCCAGAGCGTCTCAGAATCCTGCCACGTAACTGCCATTCGATTCATGTTTACTGACTAAATTAGAGACTTAATGAGATGTTCGTGCTACTACCTTTATGGTACCCGACAGCCAAGACAGGAAATAAGACACGGATACAGAACAGATTTATTAAGAGATAAGCGCTTTACGTTTATTGTGTAGAGTGATGACTTAGAAGACATAAAAAAAACGAGATGACTTCGCTTTTCCCCCCAATTTGGCTGTGAAATCCTGAGTTTGGGGTTGAGAAGAGCCCGCTGGCTGCTCCCTTGCCGTCAGGTGTTCCGTGGCGGTCACCTTCCGTTGCTCGTTCGTTTACTAGAGGTTGACTCGAGTTAAACAGATTTATTTAGAGAGCTTCAGAGCAGGCTACGTAGCAGAAACCTGTTTATCCATTTTCCCGTCGGCTTGTCCTGCATCTAGGTCTGACATTAGACAAAGTCAGTCACGTTGGAAATTCCTGTTTCCTCTGGAAAATATGATTGTTGACTCGAATTTCAAAAGTCAGCATGAATCAAAGATTAATACACCAGTTCAATCCGGGCTCTGCAGGGAAACAGCCTTGAGGCCTCAGACTGCCCCCAGTCTCTCTGAACCCAGCGGTCTCATCTGTCAGGCGGTGACGATGACATGGACCCTGCTTGCCTCTCAGGGCTGGATGTGTGGGACAGGTCCTTGCACACTGCACAATGCCATACAAGTGCCAGGGCTTCTTGCCATTGCCGTGACCGCGGTTAGTCTGGTGATCACGGGGCACAGCCAGCCGGGTCGGGATTAGAGGGTCGGGGGCCGCTCTAGACGTTTCCATCTGGGAAGTGGCATCAGATTAGTCCTTAAGCTCGTCGGACGAAGCACACATGCGTGGCCCAGGGCAGTGGGGCCTGTCAGTGCGCTCGCCAGGAAACGTCCGGATTCCCCAGAATCAGGCTCCTGGGGACACACATGGCCCGGTGTCTGCGGACGGCCCCTTCTCGGTCCCTCTGGCACGAATCGGACGCCGCTTCTGGGCCACGATGGGTGCAGCAGAGGAGGCTCCAGGGGCCGAGCGCATCCCTGCCTCCGGGGACCCCACGGTTTACGGGGACAGACGCGTCACTAGATGTCACAGACCATGACAGAGAGTGTGTGCGGTGGTTCCAGGGATGGAAGCGGCTCCGAGAGGTGGGCAGAGCCAGAGCAGAGCCCCTCCTGATGGGGGCGATGCCTGAAGGTCAGGCGTGGGGAGGGGTCAGGGGGTTCAGGTGGGGGGTGTCAGGGCGCGGTGCGAGGGAGCCGGTCAGGGTGCGGGGAGGGGTCAGGGCATAGCGGGGGGACAGTGCGCAACTTGCATCTTCATCCGAATGTCTTGGGTGCTGGGCCGATGGACGGGCGTTAAGACCGGAGGCAGGAACGCAGCTCGAGGGGTTCGCGAAGCGGCTCACGGGGCGAACCCTGGGAATGCGAGTTCCCACGGAGCTCGCGAGGACGCTGAGGAGGGACCCAGCTGGCCGCGGCACCGGGTGGCACAGGACAGACGCAGGACCGAGCAGGCCACGCGACACGGGCGCAGCAGGACGCACGCAGCCTCCGAAGTCGCCGACGGCCACTGGGTTTGCACACAGGGCTGACCCTGGCTCGGGGCTGGACTCCCCCACACTCTGGGGAGGAAGTCGCCTTGGCTCCCCAGCCCCAATCCCGGCCCCCCTAGTTTGCCTTGGAGGGACCGACTTAAGTTTATTATCTTTGCTTTCAGGTCAGCCCCTACCTCCAGAATATTATTTTATTAGAAATTTAATAATTTTTTGTTGCAAATTAAGTTGAAAAGAGAAAAATCACTTTACAGGAAAAAAATCATTCATTTTAAACAGTACCCTTTTATTTTACGTAATACTATTTCTAATATTCTCAAAGTGAAATAAATTATGAATGCACATAATCTCTAGCCTCTAAAGAGCCGATTGCAGAAAACGTTACCATCACGTTCACTTTGACATAGCGTCGTTAGAGATGCTCCGTAACACATCTGAACCAGCGCCCACGGAGCTTTCGTTGTTGGCTGGGGTCGCGGTTAAAAGGCTACGGTTACGTCCGATACGTTATTTAAGTACAATGTGGGCTCCTGAGGTTAGAAACAGTCTGCAGAAAAGCGGTTTCTCCTTCTGTGACCTGCTAGGCTGAGAGCGCTGGGCGCCGGCCGACTTCGGGAAAGGCGGTCGGTCTGGCTGTTACCGTTATTTCCTCTTCGGCTTTTCCAGGGGCAAAGGAAAGAGAAGGCGAAACGCGGAAGGGTGTGTGTGACGGGCCACGCCGGGCCCCCGCGAGCCCGGTGCTGGGTCAGCGGGGACAGCAGAGGCTGCAGGGCGCAGATGCGGAGCGTGTGTCGGTGACAGCCCCCCCGCCCCCGCTCTCTTGTTCCTGGAGTGTCAGTCACAGATGCTGGCAGAATTATTTTTTGTTACTTCCAAGTTCGCTAGTGAAATTTCGTGCCTATGGGACTTATAACTTTATAGCAACAAAATTTTGCCAATGGGAATTGTGGGGTTCGTACTTCCAGTGCACTCCCCATTTTTACTTGATTTTAATAATTTGCCGTTTTCTGGCGAAGCTGGTGAGCCGAGCATCAAACATGAGCTATGTGATGTTACGTGGGCCTTGAGAAGCTCACGCACTTTGAACCCTTCACGACAGCTTTGGGAAAGTGAAAATGATAATAGTACTAATCGATAACTTTGTGATGTAAACGAAAGCAACTCAGGGCATCTACAGCCTCCACTTAAGGAAGGGAACCTGGTTAGGATATCGTGAAGAAAGGTCTGGAATTGGTCTCTCTCTGGGCAAGCGATCAGTAGAAGTATCAGTAGAAATGGACAACTGAGCATGTGGCTAGGAAAGTTTGAAAATCTCAGCCTGAAACTTACTATTCTCAGGATTTCAAGGATTCATAAAACAAAGGGAATACAGCCAAGTAGAAACAGACAAACCCGTAATTCACGAAGCAGCCCTGTGTCCTACCCTGCTGCCTTCACCGCCTAAAAGTAGGCGAGGTAAGGACAGCATGCAGTGATTTCCTTCAGAAAAGTGGTAAAGATATATTATATTTGAAAGTGTTCTAAATTTTTGCAGTATAAGCAACGGAGCAACCTTCAGCCTATTTTAGAGAAAGACGCGTGGTTTTGTGCAGAATATATCTGGAATAATTGTTTTCACTGTGACCTTATTAGCATTGAGCTGGAAGGCATCGCATGCTTCTTTGCCTCTCTGTGTTCCATGCACGTCACCAGGGTGAAAAGTGCCTTTTCTAATAGATTTAAAATACACTTGAGAGTGATGTTTTTTTTTTGCAGACAGCATATTTGACATAGGATCTTCAATTGGGGGCAGGGACATCTACTACCAATTCGAAACCCGGGGAATGTAGTGACACTTCAAGTAACATAAGAAGCCATTTCTGAATAAAACAACACTTAAAACTCGACCTGCAGAATGAAATCCATTATCACTCCTCTTTCAAATTCTAGCCTTCTAATACATTTTGGATATGTTAAATTTGTAAAATATAATTATACAGAAGTATTAACTACATAGAATGATTTTCTTTTTACAAAAGACAAACCATGTTTGCACACTAGCTTAGACCTATTTTCTTTATATCATTTAGAATACTCTTAGAATGCATGAACTTAAAAATATAATGTAGCATTTGAAATTGTATCATTGTTCTGAGGTTAACCATTTAAAAATGTCTCAACCCAATTACACTTGCATCTACAGATAATTGCATCAATGTAACTGAATTTTGAAAGGTTATCGATTTTGAAACATATAAAATTGATACACAATTAGAATGATTACATTTTACTTAATTTTTTAACAGTGCCCAGTAAAAGTCTTCCATGGGACTTGTCTCAGAAAACATTTTAATTTATACTGTAAATTAGCATAATCTTATTAATTTTCATCTGCCTCCCAAGAAACACCATCTTTACAGAAACGTTCAAATCCAAAGCCTGTAGCTTATAGACCTCTGGTTGTCTACTTGTCACTTCTGATTATTTTCAGTAATTCGGTTAATTCGCTGACCTACTTTTTCAATGACTACTAACCTTTCTAGGCAAAAATCAAAGGTTTATTTTTGTCTTGATGGGAGATCTTTTTCTTGCCTGGAATTATTAATAATTTAGTTTTCAGATGTATAAAGCTAACCTTTACTCCTGGAATGTTTGTATAGATTCATAATAAAATAACGAATTGTTTATGTTTCTGTATTATTAAGACACATTGTCCATATGTAGTATACATTCCATAAGTTATTTCCATTCATTCTATACCTCTGAAAAGAATAAAAGGAAGAATAAATGTGTAAGTCCAAATATCTTCAAAGTATTAAAAATCCTAAGGTAATTTAAGGTATTATTGCACTTTCAAAGGAAATATAATTAAAATTGGTTCCTATCAACATAGTTTTGAATTTTGAGAATTATGGGATTTGCCTTTTTCACAGAATCTGAGACTTCACTGAGCGTAATTGTACAAAGTACATTTAACCCACTTTCTCACACACACGCGCGCGCACACACACACACACGCACACAACTATCTGCACTTTTCTTATTGAAATGGTGACGTGACACTGTGGATTGGTGTGGATTCTTTATCATCGTGTTGCTAAAGCGGGGCCGGCCGGCGGCAGATGACCCGTATAACATTGCTCTGAAATGTCTTTGATATTTTTGGAGTCCTATTCAGTTAACCTTGGAGGAAAAAAAAAAAGAAAGAAAGAAAAACATCCCTCATTTCATAGCAGCAACGTAGATGGGTGATACCATAGGTCGCCTTACTAGTGAGTGTGGGAAGCAGGCAGGCTGTTAACTGGACCATCGAAACTCAGCACCGACGAGGCTGTGGCTTCATGCGGACCCCCAGTCTCATATCTGTCCCTATTTCCTGCTCTTTGGTAGATTTTCTAGGAAACAGAGGCACCTCCAGCTCACACTGACGTGGCTTCTACTTTCACGAGAGTCGATGGTCTCCCGTCCTCTTGTGCATGCACTGATCGATGTTAAAACGAGATGGCTGTGATTGGTAAACGGGTCAATGAGAGGACAGCGGGCCGTGCTGTCGTCTGCTCTCGTCCCTCCCGTAATCACGATGCTTGCACTGCAGGTTACAAGCGGCTTCTGTGACAGGCAGCTTGTGAATCACACACAGAGCCATCGGAGCGACAGGACAGGGCTCTCCGTGAGAAGAGAGAGAACAGGACCGACACCCCCAGTGAGTCTGCTCTGATACAAGTCAGGGGGAAGACGGATCTGGGCAGTGGATGTGAGACGGACGAGGCACACGCTACGGGAAGCTGCGTAGAGGGCGATCACGGGGTGATGACGGCCCCAAACTGCTGAGAGACCTTAATTTTCAGTTTTGCAGCGAAAAACAGAAGAATTAACTCTCCTGCTCGCTGCCTTTTTGAGTCCCCTCATTTCCGAAATAACCCTGAAAGTCTTCTGTAAAATAGCCCATGTAGCCAGCAACAGAAAAATGCTTCTATGTTATTTTTTAAGAGAGAGAATGTTAAAAGCGCTGTTGCCAGATGTCACAAAACCGATTTCCCATTATCCAGTGGGACCGCAGATAATATTTAATTAGGCTTCGCTAGAGGAATTAGGCACAACGAGACTCAGATCACCCGACTCGGACGTGAAGCAGACCCTGCCGCTTCGTCTGTGCAGGGAGAGAGAGAATCGGGGGCACGCCAAGGCTGAACCCACCGCCCCTAAGATCCTCACTCCGGGGGCCGTCGAGGCCCGTGCGTCCGACCCCCGATGACCATGACACTCATTATGTGGCTGCAGTGAGAAAGGTCCCTTCTTCGTGTGGACGCCACCAGGGCCAAACACACACACAGGCTGGACTCGCCCGAGTCACAAAGTCAGCATGTCCATTCCGCTCATGGCTATTTTAGGGCAGAGCCTAAATGTGGTGTTACCCGCTGCAAGATCTCCTCATTTTCCTTGAATCTTTCCCTGTGTGGCCGCGAGCTACTCTGATTTTAACAAATTCGGAGTTTTTGTCAGCTCCAATCTGCCAAGTAAGATGCACAAATACAAATCAAACTCACCTTCAATTAAGAATTTCAGTATCCGATTTTGATGTGCTTTCATTATTCGTTAGATTCTTAAAATGATCTCCATATCAAACAAAGATGATTATTTACTTATCATTCGTGGATACTGATTTTTAAAAATCCAACAAAGCAGAATATACTTTAAGTTATTTGGTTTCATATGTATTAACTTTAACCCGACCAAATCCAAAATATATCTAGCTAGAAAGATTGCTTCACCTCTGTGATAAAACCCTTGTTAAGTACTTGATTTGTAAAAATGCATATTTATTTTTTAAAGTTAAAAAATCTACCTCAAAATTATCTATTATCGAAAAAGTGAAATATTAAGTTTAAACTAACCATTAATTCTTAAATTTGTCAAAGGTGAAGACTGCTTCTTCCTGAATTGTGAGAGAATTCTTCGTCTAAGATGAGCTTGTTGTCTTTCATTGTGTTATTTTCATTGCCTCTGAATTATGGAAGATTAAAAAATAAGTTGTATAATAGAATGCTATAAAGCGGAGTACATAGGTCAGATCTGATTTTCATGGCACGATAGCATGTAGTTATGATAAATGAATTTTATGTAGTTACTATAACTATATATGCTAATAAAATCTACATAGTTTCCAAAAAATGTTTGGTTTAATCACAGTAATACACGCATTTAATTTCAGAGTCAAATCATTGCTGACAAGCTCGTAGTGAAGACAGATGCCCCATTTGTCCCGACCTCCAGATGCACCCGCTTTCTCTGAGATCTTTATTCTATCATCTCCATATTTACCAAAAAAAAAAATGATTTCGGTTACTTTTTTTTTAACATTTAATATTTATAGAGAAGTTTAAGGTCCACGGCAAAGTTGACAGGACAGTGCAGGGGTTCACCCCCCACCCCCAAGGCCGCCCCCGCCCTCAACTCCACCGGGGGCATGTGTGACACCGTGGGCGAGCCCACAGCGACACAGCGTTGTCCCCCAGAATGCAGACTTCACGTCGAGGCTCTCGCTCGATGCTGCAGGTTCCCCAGATTTGGACGAATGCACGATGACCCGGAGTCGTCACTGTGGTGTCACATGGGGGAGCTTCGCTGCCCTGGGAGCCCTCCGCGCTCTGCCTCGTCGTCCCCCCTCCCGGGCCCCTGGTGACCGCTGACCTTCGCACTGTGCCCACGGCTTCGCCTTCTCCAGAAGCCACGGAGCTGGAAGCGCAGCGTGCAGCCTTTTCCGACCGGCTTGTTCGCTTAGCCATGTGCGTCCTGAGTCCCGCCCCGTCCTCCCATGACTCGGCGACTTGTCTTCTCTTGCCGCCGAATGATGCCCTTCGTCCGGATGTGCTCCAAGCATCTTGGTTTTTCCCACGCTTCGGCGGTTCCGACCACAGCTGCCGTTCACATCTGTGCGCGGGGTTCTGTGCGGATGTCCGATTTCAGCAAAACTGGGCAAATGCCAGGGAGCCCGATATCTGAACCCTATGCTAAGAGTATGCTTGATTTTGCGAGAAGCCGCCAGCCTGTCTCCCAAGGTGGCCATGTCGGTCTGAATGCCGCCAGCAGCGATGACAGTTCCCGCGCTCCACATCCTCCCAGCCCTGGGGGCTGTCACGGCTCCGGATTTCGGCCGTTCCCACAGCTGAGTATTGGTATCGCACTGTGATGTGGATTTGCAAGTTTCAGATGGCAAACAACGTAGAGGCTTTCGTGTGCCTATGCGACGTCTGCGTCTCTTTTTTGGTGAGGTGTCCGGTAAGGCCTTGCTTGGCTCATTTTTAGTTGCGTCGTTTGGTTTCTTGTTGTTGAGTTTTAAGAGTTCTTGTATATTTTGGTAACAAACAGTCTGTTATCGGATGTGTCTTTTGCAAATATTTTCTCCCACCCAGTGGCTTGTCATCTCATTCTCTTGAAAGTGTCTTTCACAGAGCAGGACTTTTGTAATATTCATGAAGTCCAGTTTATCAATTATTTCTTTCATGAATCATGCCTTTAATGTCGTATGCATAACCGAGGTCATCTACGTTTTCTCCTACGTTATCTTGTGGGACTTGAATAGGTTTGCAGTTCACATTTAGGCCGGTGACCCATTTCGAGTTAGTTTTTGTGAAGGGTGTAAGGTCTGTGTCTTGATTCATTTTCTCACACGTGCGTGTCCAATTGTTCCAACACCATTTGCTGAAAAGACCGTCTTTGCTCCATTGAGTTGCCGCTGCTTCTTTGCCAGAGATGAGTCGACTGCGGGGATCTGCGTCTTGTGCGCCTAATCTGGTCCTGCCTGTCTGTGTGTCTGTCTGTTCTTGCACCCAGACCCTGCTCACTGTAGCTTTACAGGAAGTCTTGAAGCGGATCGTGTCGGCCTTCTGACTTTGTTCTTCTCCTCCCAAATTAGGTTGGCTGTTCTGGCGTTTTCGCCTCTCCGTGTAAACTTTCACATCGGTTTGTTAATATTCACAAAATTGCTCGCCGGGAGTTTTGGATCGCACGGAATCTGCCGATTACCTTGGGAAGAACTGGCATCTGGCCAGCATTGAGTTTCCTTGTCATCGTTGTGGACTAGCTCTCTGTTTACTTAGTTCTTTGATTTTGTTCATCAGAGTTTTGCAGTTTTCTTCAACTAGATCATATATATTAGGTTTTATGTGTATCTAATTATTTCAGTTTCTAAGATGCTAATGTAAATGGTACGGTGTTTTTCATTTCAAACTCCACGCCTTCATTGCTGGTATATAGAAAGCAATGGACATTTGTCTTATTAGCCTTGTGTCCCGCAGCCCTGCTATAATCGCTACCATATAATATAATATATATTATACAATTATAGATAATTATAAATATACAAAAGGTAGATAATAACTAGTAAAAATAATTAATTCGAAATAAAGCATATAGTAAATATGCACAAAAAGAAAGATATTGATGCCTCGATATATTTTTAACTATATAAAAGTAGGTTTTCTACAAAAGAAAAAGAACTTACATCAACCCGTTGGTCCATTACAGAAGCTAATGATAATATTATAATCTCTCCTTTCTCAATTCATCTTTAAGTTTTAATATAAGTGATTAGCAACTAAAAGAAGAAAATTTTAATTTCGAAGGTGTTATTCAAATTCAGAAAATGTCTCATTTAGAACTGAAATTTTCACTGAAAAGCAAAAATATTACACCTCGCAATTTACAATCTGTTTCACTGGTTTAAAATTTCATCACAAATAAAATTCCAACTGGCATTTCACATGAAATGCCAGAATCGAATTAGCTCGGGTTGTTTTTGGTCTCACAAGCAGTTTGTAAGCGACTTTTAATTTCAAAATCGAGGTTTAGGCATAGGAGTAGGCAGTGTCTCTGGGGTCCGAGGTGTGACCTGGGCTCAACGTAATCTCCGGTGGCTCCAAACACAGCTAATTTCCTCCTGGAGTCAGCCCACAGGGCCGATTCTGGGCCCGCCGGGGGTGGACGGGGTCCCGAGTGTCATGTGAATTGATTTCCGCGTGGAATAGTGTTTGCTAATTAGAACTGTGATTAGAACGGGGAACAGGACGCTTGCAGATGCGTCACTGAAGCTCGACGTCATCGTGGTGATCGCTTAGAACTGAGGCCATAGAACGCCTTCCTGCTCGGCCAGGGACGTTTGCTGGAATCGGGACCATGTGATGATGACACAAAGCAGCTAAACTTACCAGTTTTATTATTTTTAAATTCTCTACAGGCAATGCAACCCCTCAGTTCAGGGGTAACCAGTTCCGCCGCCCTAACCCGATACCCCACTGTGGATTTTAAATTTTATTTTACATCTAAGAAATCTTCATTTACTACCAAATCAAACATCTCTTACCATCTCTTCCAGAAGCCTTAGAGTTTTCACTTTTAGAGGTAAGTCTATGATCCATTTCAGATTCATTTTTCGCACGTCGTAAGACAGTCGTCAGAGTTGATTTTTTCCATGTGAACGTTCGCATTGGATATGTTAGAGCTTTTGTCAAAAATCTATTGACCTTGTGTTTATGGATTCTATTGACGCGTATTATTTTTCTCATTGACCTGTATGGTCTTTTCCCATTAATTTTGTTTACTTCGGGAATTTATATCGACTTTCAAATGTCGAACCGACCTGGCATTCTTGGGGAAATTCTCCTTTGTTATTATGCGTTATACTTTTCATGTGGCTGGATTCACTTTGCTCACGCGTGGCCCTAGTCTGATGCTGAGGGCATCAGAGACTCGCCTTCTCCTGTGTCTCTGTCAGGAATCCTGGCCTGGACGCCCCAGGGCCACATACAGGATTGTTTGTCACCAAGTCGTGTGGTAGTCATCGTGCGCCTGTGTCACTGGGACGGGTTTTGTACTAGGAGCGGGGTCCTGCCTTGATCCGAGCCGAGACGTGTACCTTCGGGAGAGGACGCAGACGAGAAGAGCCGGAGCGTCCTGGAGGAACGTGCTGGAAGGATTTTAGAGGACGGGGAGAGGGCGCTCGGTGACGTTCCATCGCTTTGAAGGAAGCGGCTCGCGAGGGCAGGGGGGAGGGGACATGG
>NW_006429894.1:1238725-1239258 GCF_000325575.1 Pteropus alecto
GGCGGGGGGAGAGTGAGCCTTGGCTGCAGAGTGGCCATAGTCTAGCAACGCTTTTGCCTGGCGGTGACAAGGAAAATAGAAAGGAGATGCAGTGGGCGGGACGACTCGCTCAGATTTCCAGAGGGACCGGTGATGTCGCCGCCTGGCTGCTTCTTGCCGCTGGCAGCGGGTGACATGCGGGAGAGGAAAGGCGAGCGGAGGGAAGGACCTCTGTCCCCAGGCTGATGTGATGGGCGTCGAGGACCCTGAGCGTGTTGGAAGGAACGCCGGGGGACAGTGGCAGAGCCCTGCCGCTTCGTTCCCGACGACAAGAAGATGCTGGCGTTGAAGAGGAAACGTGTCTGAGGAGGAAGAGCCCGGCTTGGCATGGCGGGGACGGTCCCTTACTCTGCTTCCCCGGCCTGCGGTCAGCGCGGGGGTCAAGGGCGACTGTGCGCTTTGCGCCGGGAGCGTGTGTGCGGCGGGGGGGACAGGACGCCGTCCCGGGGCCGTCACTGCGTTGCAGACACCTTGGTCTCTCCCGGGCGCCTCGG
>NW_006429894.1:1239495-1247843 GCF_000325575.1 Pteropus alecto
GCGCGGGGCGCGGCGGGGGCGAAGCGGGCAGCGGACTGAGATGAATTTCCGCGCTCAGCTCTGGGGCCCTCGGCCGCCCCGCGACGCTTCAGTTCTGCACTGGCCTGGGGAGCCGTTTCCGATGTCCCCGCGCTCGCCCTTGCGGGTCACGCACCTTGACCTTTCCGCAGCCGGGGAAGAGTTACTTGGAATCATATCATTTTTTTGTTGTTGAAATCTGCCTTTTTTCTGGCATGTGTCCTTATCTGTGGCTTCTCAAAGTTCAGTCAAGTGACCAGTCCCTTTGGACCAATCGAGAGTGATTTATTTGCGAAAATGATAAAATCTCAATATTTCTAGGTAGCACAGTTTCCCTGGTAAAAGCAAATTCTTAGTTATCGACGGTGGCAGCTTTTCTCTAGTTGGCTGGATGTGGACGAGGGTCGAGCAGAGGAGGCTGGGACGGGGGTGGCAGGAACATGGGGTGATCTTCCCTTACGCCATGGGTGGACGTGGGAGAGGCGCGTGGTGACTCAGAAGCGTAGAGGAGCCGTACGCGCTGGTTTATTGAGACATATCGGGATGACTTTATGGCAGGTGCTGGGGGTGAAATGGGGCTGAAGACAGGCAAGCTGTGGGTCACGATGGAGCAAAGGGACCAGACACAGTGCTCGACTTTCTAGAACACCCCGAGCACGTATATTTGGATTCAGACTGCTATTTCCTGTGTTTAATAATAACTTCGATTATGAAAAAAAATTCCTTCCATAGGTTGACCTGAAATCTTTCAGCTTCCTTGATCGGACTCAGTAGCCCCGTAGGATAAGTCTGTCTTTTTGATACGGGCTGTCTTTTCAGATTTACAGGGAGTTATCGTATATCTACTGACTTCTTTCTCTCAGGTTAAACAGGCTCTTTGTCTTCATTCATTCCCCATGTGACATCACATCACATGTCTTCGCCTTTGCAGCAACCCCAGTATACGATGCAATTCATCACTCGTTCCTGGACTGTGTTGTTCAGAGCCTTTACGAAGCTCCAGACGCAGCCCAGTGAGCATAACACGAAGGGACGACAAAACCGTGCACTCCCTTATCCTGTCAAATCCATCAGTGCAGCCTGAGAGTGCATGAAATTTCATTTATTTTTTTAATCTTCGAGGGCTTTATCTTTTGTGTTATGGAGAGAAGGGGAGGTCTTTCCCACAGTGTTAGGCTCAGCCCCCTTTGATCGACTGCTCACTCACGTTCCTCTTTGCGGTCTATCGAATCTTCTTACGTTTTCCGCGCTTGATTTGGTGCTTGTTCTCACTTGCCAAGACCATTCTGAGTTTGTAACTCACTCTCACCCGACATGTTGACTCTCTCTCCCAGCTCGCTGCCAGCAGTTTCTATTTTCATGCACTCACTGATAAAATGCCCGTACTACCTCTACTAGAAAATTCTTAATCTTCATCACTAAGAAGGAAAAAGCGACCTTCAAGATTGAAAAAAAAAGATCATGGGAACATCTAATCATCTACCTACCGACAGATGCTTTTGCTTTAAGGCCTGAGGAAGTAGGTCCACCGTAACTGGGAGGTGGTCTCCTGTGTCCGGAAGATGTAAGCATCAGTGGGGGGATCATTTCCTCTGGAATTTTCTGGGACTATATCTAGACACCGATTCACTTAGATTGCTCTGACTCATTGGAATTTACTCATTGTAAGTTAATAACTTTTCCTGGCAATCGTGATGCAGATGGTGGGGCGTCCCCCGTGTTGAGAAGCTCTGGTACACTGAAAATGTCACCGGCTTCAAAGAAAAATGGACTCGTCTCGTATTCCAGCCCCGCCATTTATAAACAAGACAGGACGAGTTAATTAGCCTCCCTGAGCATCGGTTTCCTCATTTGAAAAATTAGAATTTCAATATCCGACCTTGTAGTTTAAATTAAGATTTAATTGAGATAATAAATATAAAACACTGGGCACGTACTAGGCAGTAGTTAAAGGTTTTTTCTTCTCTTCCCAGTCACAAAGCCAAGGCACAGAGCTCGGCTTAGATGGATGGTCTTGTCGCTACGAAAAAACAGTGGAGTCACTGATCACAAACTGAATAGTCGTCTCAATGGGCCGAGTGGGTACAGAGGAGACCAACAACGTGACCTCGACTCAGACTGAGAGGTTCTTGTCACTGTAACTCTTTGTCTCATGAGGTTTTGAATCTGGGAGATAATAAATTTTAGAACCACGAAAGTCTGTAATATCGATTTTAGACTGGGAGGATTTGCCACTTACGGTGGTATTAGAGTCTTATACCTAATAACACTTAATATGCGGTAGTTACTAGGTTCTACCAGCCTTGTTTTCTGTAGGTTAAATGAAAATAACAAATTATCAAACAAATATTGATAACTACTACACGTTTTGAAATAGAATTGAAAGTTTTTTTTATACAGTATAAAAAACACTCCTGTCTCAGTAATTCTCTTCTTCTAGAAAGTAATTGACAATATTTGAAAACAAGCGACCTGGGCTGAATACTGCAGCTTCTCAGAACAGCAACAGAGGCCGAGAGTAAAGACGTATGGAACCGTATCCTCCGAATTACTCCAATGAGTGGATCTGCTGTGCCTAGAATTTAATGAAGTCTCGCGAATGTTCCCAATTTATTTTTATAACTAAAATTTCAGCAAACTATCCAAAAGGGAAAGGAAAACATGTTTTAAAACAGAGACGGTATCACCGAGAAAGCAGAACTCAATCAAATAGCAGTTATTATAATTCTCATCTTAGTGCTTGAGGAGAGAGAGACACGGAGTCCACCTCTGGTTTCCTGTCAGTCACTGAGACAGCCACATCTCGACAAGTTAAATGAGATAAATAATACCAACCCTATCCATCTCGCCGGGAAATGGCAAAGAAAAACATCAAGCAATTAAAAAAAGATTTCAGGTTATTGTTATGGAGATGTAAATTTTCCTTCGAATGTGTCATCTATCCAATTCTTGTTCGTACTTGAATAGTTTCCTTTTCTGACTATGTATCAGTACATGTTCATCACAAAAAAATTCAGAAAATACAAGAACAAAGACAATACATAAAGGACTCTCATAACCTTACCCTCCTCCCAGAAATAAACTTTTAAACTTAAAAAAACATTCTAGTGGATATCTATCTAGAACTCTCTCCCTTCCCCATTATAGAAGAAAGAAAACACTTTTTTTTTTTTTAAGTGTTGGCTAGAGGTTTAATTGGCTACTTTAGGAGGATAGAATAAATACTCTCGAGGAAAGAAGTCTACTTTTCATTAAGAAAAACGCTTTGATAGACTTTTATTGCCTTTGCTGTTTTTGTAATTCTCCGTGTCCCCAGAATAGTGTTTGGTACGTAATAGTTTCTTGCTAATATAAATGAACTTTTAAGATAATTAATTAAATGGAAATATAGAACTTTTAGACTTATTTCTTGATCACTTACAGTCAAGTGTACTTAGCATTTAATTTTAAAAAGTGAATAAATGACTTTTGATTAAATAATCAGACTTCTCTGCAAACGAAAGGCAGGGACGGACACGGGCAGCTTTCTGGGTGGGAAGTAACTGAATTTCCGGTCAGACCAGAGCAAGGCAAATGTGTCCCTGGAGTTTCAATTCAACTTCTTTCCTAAGCATTTAAAGGAAAAACGACGACGACAAAAGTCGTCCAACTGTTCTTCAACCTTAGAGTCAAACTAAAGGACTGAAACGCTCATTCCTTTTAGTCATTCGTGTGACTCAAACCCACACGGCTACGCTGTGAACCAGAGGCAAGGTTGACCAGACGTACACTCACATTATACTGTAGAGAGCCTGAGACTAAGTCGATGTGATTTCCTGGATATGCCATCTATAGATCAATAATTAAAACTATTGATCACCTTATAAATGGCCAAATTGAATCAGCCGAATAGACATTTTTTGTCATTAAGACAAAACTGTCAGATTAACTATTCGACCCTAACCTGACGACTGAGTACTTAGCGGTGATCTTGTTCAAAATTACTGCCTTAGCTATGGATTGATCAAAACTATGTAACAAATGGACGTGGCCAGACCAATGTCTATTTGTAAACACAGATCAATGAAGACGAATCTAGAAACTGTGGTTATCTGCTTGAAAATCAGCCCAAGAAGAAATACAAATATGTACTTAGTAAACATTTTCTGATAATAAGTGCAAGACTTCTTAGTGTAATAATGGTATTTTATTGAGTTTCTGCTTAATTTGTGCTAACAAACTGTGAATGACCACATTCCTAGAGCAATAAAAATTTTGGAAAGTTATTGCTTTAATCGATAATGATGTGGCTAGCAACGGACTAAGTGCTAAAAATTGTCACAAATAAATAAGTTATTTCATTTGTAACGATGAATAAGTGAGCAAAAATATGTCATGGAACTCAAGACTATTTTTCATAGTTTAGCTCTTTGGGTGTCCATGAGAAGATTTCAGACCGACTTCTCTTTCCGAAGTAAATGTGCTGTTTGCCTTTCAAACAGAACCAGCTGAAAGCTGGCCTGGCCTGGATTGGACAGAGTCACAAAATAAATTCTTGTCCACAGTCTGTCACTAGTTTTAGCTTTTCCCTTTCCTGGATGTCACCCCCACTGACAGAGCATGCACGTGCTCCACTGACCTCCAAATCGTGCTGGGTTTTTTTTTTGTTTCTTTTTGTTTGTTTGTTTGTTTGTTTGTTTATTTTACAGAGCTCAAAGCAGAAAGTACACGTTCTTTGGAATCAGGTAGATGTCGGGCAAACGCCTGCTGTGTTTCCATCAGCGGTCGCTTAATTTCTTCAGGGCCGTTTCTCCCTCTGAAGACTAGAGAAAAACCCCCTGGCTGGCGGGGTGGGGTGAGGATTAGCGGGGTGACGGCGGGCCCAGCACCCGTCTGGGGGAAGAACGGCACAGGCCAAGCCAGCACGTGGTCGCTCTCCCGAGTTTTCCTTTCCGTGCGACTGTAAGTGACTTATTTAACGTCGCCGCCTTGGTAAACTTTAAATCCCAGCGCTGCGCACGGTGAACGAGGTATAGGAGGGCGGCTTCTGTGATGGGTGATACCTCGAACGTGTCAGCCTAAGTGAACTTGGTTTCTTTCTCCTCTTCCGTCTCTGCCTGGGCGCTGCCAAACGCGCCGTCCGCTCCCAGGATCAAGTCCTGGACCACGCAGCTTCAGGCGTCGACAGGTGGCTTCTGATGCTTCAACCTGTCGACCAGGTGAAAGCGTCTCCTCTCCTCGCTCTGCTCTGCCTCGTCGTCCCCCTGCGGGCAGGGCAGGGAGAGAGGTCTCCCGAGGCTGTCGCCGCCATCGGCCTGGTTTGTCACCTGTCGTTGTGTGGCCACCGGCTATCTTCACAGCTGCCTCACCAGATGGTATTTGAGGGATATGGGGAAAGCCGTTTCCACTCGGGGACTAGGATCGGGTTCGACAGTTTAGATATGGACAAGTCGGCGAGATTCTTGGGGACCCTCTTAATCTACGAAGTTTCCCGCCCTGCCACCCCTCCCCCCCCGAAGCGCCAAAGTGGAAATGACGAACAGGGGGACAGTGTAAACGTGAAAATACCTGGACGCGGCTCCAGGGCGCCTCGGGCCCATCTGGTCACATCGTTGTGCCTCAACGCCTGCAGCACGGAAATTCCAGCTGGGTCCCTGGGACCAACGTCACTTCACTTAAGCCTCGTATTGTCCCCTGCGGTCACTGTAGAAAAGTCACCACAAACCTGGCTGCTGAAAGTCGCACAGATTCATCCTCACAAAAATCTGGAGGCCTGAAGTTCAAAATCATTTTCATCAGCTAAGCCAGGCGTTGGGGGGCTGTGCTCCGTCTGCGGCTCTGGGGAGAATCCGCCCCCACCTGTGTGCTTGGCGGGGCTGCCGGTGTCCCCGGGTGTGGGGCCACGTGGCCCGGCCTCTGCCTCCACGATCGCTTGCCTTCTCGTCCTCGGTGGGCTGAGGATGCTCCTGGTCACGTTCAGAGGTTACCTGGGGGGTCTCGGCATCGCAAGGTCTCTAACTCAATCACACCTCTGAGACCCTTCCCCACAGGAGCGAACATCCGCAGGCCACGGGGGTCAGGGCCTTATTACACCTCTGGGGACCATTTCTCATCCCTCCATCAACGTCAGAGATAAGGTGACTACAGCTTGCGTCTAATTTTGTAATGCCTCCTTCTGCTGTGAACTCTTTTCCAAATTAAATAGAGACTGCGCTTCAGGGTGCAACTCGGAATCGATCGTTAGGAAAACACCCTCGGTTTTCGAGGTCTGCGCTGCTGCAGGATTCAGGCTTGGGTTAAAATTCCCACCACACTCTCTTTTCCTTTTTAGGCAATTTTCTGCATTTCCTCGTTTGTAAGATAGGACAGTATTTCCAGCTTCTCTGGATTGTTTTAAGGATTAAAAGGGAAAACATTTGGAGCCAAGAATTAAATCTGGAACACGATAAACAATGTATTTTAGTCTTTTTCCTTCTGTTGAGCAAACGATGCCTCCATCGCATGGCTTCCTGAGAAACGTTTTTCCCCCAGAGCACAGTTATTCTTTAATGATGAACTTTTTAACATGTACTTCCTTATTTTCCTGCCACTATAGAACACCTCTGGTTATAAAAATCTTATTGAGAACCAGCTGACAGATAGCAAAGCATTACCTCCCACCAGGAGAGTAAGTCGCAGTTTGTAAATCATGGCATTTATGGAAAATGCCACATCCATCATGATGTTTTCTTTCCTGGTTTGTTTTTAGCAAGAATTTGTTAAGGAGAAACTATTCCAACTTTCCACATTTTCAAATGACATAGGATAGTACATAGTTTCATCAAGTGCATCTTTGTCCATCTTGATTGAATCATTTTATTTTGAAATGTTGCTTTACGATCATGAAAATACAATAATAATTCTCGATGCAGTTTCTTTGATTCCATCAAAACTAATATCCGTCATCGGTCTGAGGCAATATTTGATTTTTTTTTATCATGATTCGGTGTTTTTTATTTTTGAGGACATATTCATTCTGTCTTCGCATCGCTTTGTCAGAGTGTCATGAGCACTGTCGAGAACAGACTGACCTCGCGCCTCCTCTGGGACGTCCAGAGCAAGCGCCAGGCCGCAGCGTCAAGCGGACCTCAGAGCGGCATTAAGGCAATTTTCTTTGCGGCATTAACATATTTAGAGAAACGTGCTCAATAGAGATGACATATTCATCTTAGATGTATCGTTTGGTGGCTTTTCAGGAACTGCAGATGCGTGCGTAACCCCGTGGCTCCATTTTACCTGTCTCTAAACTTTATCACACGAAGTTACACTGTATTTACTTGGTTTTGTGTGGCTTCCTGTTTGCAAGATTCACAGCTGCTTTTGTCTATAGTTGTAACTTGTTTGTTTTATAGCTCTTGGGGCTTGTCTAGCAACTGGACGTGCCAGCACAGGAATTTGGGGGTGCGTGCGTTTCTGTTGGGTGTGTTCCTGGGAGCTGGACCGCTGGGTCGCAGCGTGCGCACGTACTCAGCTTTCGAGGACACCGCTGACACCTCGCCTAGGAGGTGCACGTTTCCATTTCTCTCCCAGGCTGGCTGCCACACCGCCGGCCAGCACGCGACACGGTCTGGCTTTTCACCTGGAGGGGCCAGTGCCATCATGGAGAAGGTCCGCTGTTGTGTCCGCTGGCATTTTATCAGCAAACATCGAATATGAGTACCTTTGCCTATATTTTTGGCGAGTGCGTCTATTTTGATGCGAATTGCTTGTTGAAGTGTTTCGCTTATTTTTCCATTAGGTTTTCTGTCGTCCTTATTGGTTTGTTGGTGTTCTTTACATCGTCCAGATACAATTTTTTTTTTTTGTGGGGGTAAATGTTTTATAAATATCTTCCTTTTTCTATTTTATTCATTTTGCCATTTGAGGAACAGACCTTATCAATTTATCTTTTTTTTTTTCCTTTTTGGTTTAAAGCTATTTGTGTTTTGTTCAGGAAAACCTGGGTTACTCCAAAGTTACATGGATGGTCACCTATTGTTTTCACTTAAGCCGTTATTGGTTTACCTTTCTTACTTAGACTGCAGTCAATTTTGATTGATTTTTGTGACTTGGGTGGGCAGAGGTTAAGATATATATTTTCCTCAAATGAACGATCCTTTGATGTAGCACCATTTATTGGCAGAATGATGTTTTTCGCCACACAATAGTGTTACTTTTGTGATAGATTAGGTTGACATATCACATAGATGGATAAAAGTGATTTTTAAAAACTATTTTAGTGATTGCATCAAACATATACAAAATGAAAGAAACTTGTATAATACATCCACATTACTTATCACTCACCTTCGAAACTTCTCAGTGGATGACCG
>NW_006429894.1:1247911-1250118 GCF_000325575.1 Pteropus alecto
CGCTCTTCATACGTACCAGCACCCACCTCCTCCCCCATAGCCCAGAGAGAATATCATTCCATCGGTCAGCATTTCAGAACATCTTTCTAAAAGATAAGGTCTCTTTTTAGGACATACTATAGTATTGTATTATTATCATACCAAACAACCAACAATTCCTTGATATTATCAAATGTCCATTTAGTGTTCAGTTTCTCTTATCGTCCTATAAATGTTAAGGTTTTTGTCCAAATTAGAATTTCAACAAAACGCATGCGTCGTAACCGGTCCATCCGCCCTTTCGTCCCTTGTCATGGGTGGGTTTCTCCTTCGTGTGCGTTTTCCTTACGGTTCATTTGCTGAAGAAACGGGTTCGTCCGTTCTGTAGGATGTCCCACACCTTGGGGTCTGGTATTTTAGGCAATGACTGTTTCCTTCTGGAACAAAACGTTTTTAAATTTATTTATTTGCGGGTAGCGCAGCAAAGCAAGTTACCTCTATGCCGCCGACGCAGAGAGCCTCGCTCGACATTTCGGCTACCGGCATCTGTGCTGTGCTTATGCAGCAAAGGAACCTATTTTGGGAAACGATGTGTCTAAGCAAATATCTTCAGTGGATTTTTACACACTGGCCCTCCTCACCCACAGCTTCAGTTTTCATGGTTTCAGTTACCTGCGGTCCAAAAATAGCACGTGGAAAATTCCCGAAATAAACAATTCATACGTTTTAAATTATATGCCATTCTGAGTAAGTGATGAACTCTCCCACCCTCGGGCTCACTCCCGCCCGGGGTGTGAGTCACCCTTTCTTCCAGTGATCCACGCTGTAAACGACACCGCCCATTAGTCACTCAGCAGCCCTGTGGTCACCGGGTTGTCTGTTAGAGAAAGGGAGGGAGGGAGGGAGGCCACATTCACATAACTTTTGAGGCAGTGATAATTGTTCTATTTTATTATTCGTTACTGTTAGCCTCTGACTGTGCCTAGTTTATAAATTAATCACAGATATGTATGCATTGGGAAAAAAAACGTAGTATATGTAGGGTTTGACCCTATCTGTGGTTTTAAGCATCCACTAGGGTCTTGGAACTTATCCCCATGGATAACGGGGGACGGCCGAATAGCATGACCGTCCGGCCATGGCACTAGTGACATTTTAGGCGGGCCGAGTCTCTGTTGTGGGGTTTTCTGCGCTTCGCAGAGGGTTAGCTGTACCGCGGGCCTCTTCACTCGAGGGGCCAGTAGCAGCTTCCCCAGCTGTGCATGTTCCAAACCCCTATCGTCACGCGTCCACCGTCACTGTTGCTGTGACCTTTTTATTCCCCGCCCCCTCCGTGATTTCTCGCCTTGATTTGTTATGAGTCTGTTGAGAACGGGGCCGATGCCTTCATTTATGAATTAAGGTTACTGATCATCACTCTGCCTTCTTTATAGGGGCCTTCTGAGGGCCAAAGGAAATAACCCCCCAAAGACCACGCGACCCCTTTGTACAGTCCTGGGAGAATGTTAGACGGTTCCAGATCGGACACTGACTGGGACTGTCCCACGGTGCCCAGCAGCGTCTCGCCGTGCACAGCCGAGTCCCGCGTGCCAGGCCGAGCGTGTCCAGGTGGCTTCCAGCATTTTCCCATCATCCTGCCCCTCCCCCGCGTGTGCGAAAGCCACCACTTTTCCTCTTGACTTAATTCCCACAGTTTCGAGTTACAGCCTTGCCACATTGTCCCCCAGCTTCGCACTGGGCCCTCCCCCTCCCCCTCCGGCCTCCGCCCGGGCACCTCCCACGTCCTCCCCGGTGACTCATAGCCCGGCTTCTGTTCTGACAGCATTTCATCCGACGGCCTCTCGAGCCCCTGGGAGCCGCCCCCTGCGCCCCCTCCGTGTCTACGCTCGTCCTTTCGCCACGCTGTTTTTGAGAAAAAAAGACCAAGCACAACTAAGATTTCTGTTACAGTAAGCGGGGCGTGGGTCCTGCCCCACGGGGCCTGGAAGGGGGACAGTGGACAGCACGGCTTCTGTGCCACGTTGTGACGAAGGCTCCGCCACGTGCCTGAGACTCACAGAGGAAGCGAAAGGGTCTTTGCTCTGGGGCCATTGGTGGCCCCAGAGCGGGGTGCGGAGAGCTGGGGCCGGGCTTCCCGCCCAGAGGAGGGTGACGCCCCCAGTGTGGCAGGACGCCCCGAGCCCGGAGCTTGTCCCGCTGCGGACGCTGCTGGGCAGGTGCTGGAGAGA
>NW_006429894.1:1250195-1251695 GCF_000325575.1 Pteropus alecto
ACCGCGTCAGGCGTCCCGTGCCAGGCTGGCCCCCTCTCCCGGTCCTCGGCAGCCTGGCCCCGCTGAGACGCCAGGGGTCCGGGGTCGCCCCGCCCGTCGTCCTCGGGAGCGCAGCCCAGGCTGCCGTCTGCGCCGGCCGAGTTTAAGGTTTAGGAAGAGACCCCGCCGGCGTCAGTGCAAAGACCTGGCTTCGTGACAGGGGACAGTTTAACTGCCCGACCCCCGGCCGTGCTCAAAGAGATGCCACTTGTCCCTCGTTTGTTTCTTGTGACCCCTTCCCCTCGTCTTCGCTCCCACTGTCCCTCCCCCGCCCCCGTTCTCTGCACTCGTCAGAGAACCATCTAGAGAATGGCAGAGTCCGCCCGGCTCGGGGTCGGCTCTGGGCAAACGGACGCCCCGAGCCTGGCCTGGGGCCTGAGCCACCTCAGTCGTCCGCTGCTTCCCAGCGAGTTCCTGTTGGGCAGTGGACAGGGTTTGCGACAGGGCCTTTCACCTGCCGGTCACCGTGCTGGGCGCCTGTCACCATGCTGGGTGCCTGTCACCTGTGCTGGGTGTCTGTCACCATGCTGGCACCTGTCACCGTGCTGGGTGCTTGTCGCCTGTGCTGGGCGCCTGTCGCCCCTCCAGAGGGCCTGCTCCTGCTGGGTCTCCGGAGATGCCAGCATGCTCATGTTAACGTGCTCATATTTAGATTGTTAGTTCATCTGAGACATTGGCGTCGTGTTCACAGGCGGGCGGCACGGGGACCCTGCGTGCTTCTCGTCCCCTTCTCTCCTCCTCCCATCGTCCCCGCTCCCCACCTTCGTCTCGGCGGCGAGGTCTTCTAACCCCTCTCTCTAAGACTCCGCGATGAGCCCCATCGCTGAGGGACAGTCACGGTCCCCATCCTAGACTTGTGGCTCGTCGACGTGTGACTTGGAAAGACAAGGCAGAACAGGACACTGACGAAGCTCCCCGCGGATGTATGACTGGACCCCGGGTGCCCAGACAGTGCGCTGTCCAGTCCTGTCAGCGCCGAGGTCACCTTGCGCGCTCCGAGCGCGTGGTCTGGACACAGGGCCTGATCGGAGCACGTCGTGTCGGCCGCGGCCCCAGGGACAGATGGCCGCGCTCCCCGGCGCATCGGCGGCCCCCCGATTCCCAGCGCTGTCCTCCCGCCGGGCAGGACTGCTGGAGATCACTCTTCCTCGTCGTCGCAGGGTCCCAGGTGTCACCCTTCTGTGATGTCGTTGGCATCCACGAGAATGGAAGTCTGAAGTTCGCGAGAACCTGAAAAAGCCTTAAGTTGCTTTCCAGTTTCTTTTCTTTTCTCTATGTCAAAGCACAAGGGAAGAAGCTGCAGATAAAGTGTTGCACTAATTTATAACAGAAATGTCTTCAGCTTCAGTAAATTTACATATTCTACTCACGTAGAGATTATTTCTTAAATAAAATGTTAGATGATCTGTATGCTGAATATTCTTCAAAATATTTGCACTTATGTTTTTTTTTAGCTGCTGA
>NW_006429894.1:1251710-1259293 GCF_000325575.1 Pteropus alecto
ACCAAAATAATTTAATGTGAATTTATTTAGTCCAAACTAAGAGCCGATGGCTTCAGAGACAGCGCCTGAACCGCGGTTGAGGCCAGAAGGCGAGTCCAAAGGCCCGGCTTCGCTTACAAACCCAAAGCCAAAATTATCTTGAAAATTACAAATTTGGTGGGTTATTTTTAGCGTCGGCCGAGAGGAAAACCCAAGGTCTGTCCCATAACAGTGGTGCTCAGTTTCCATGAGTCTAGAATGTGGTCATCGACCCAGCTGAGAAAAGCCAGCGGCATCAGTGGACGCGCGGACAGAGCCCACATTGCAGCCGATGTGGACGGACAAAAGGCTAATTCTTAGTATTGTTGGAAAGAGCGGCCGCCACGTCACAAGCAGCTACTGGTCACACTTCTCAGAGGCTGCGTGCAAACCGGAACCCAGAAAACAGCCACCCAGCAAGACCTTGGCACGGGACCCCTCGATTTCAGCAGCTTCGTCACTCGACCGGGACAGACAGGGCTCGTGCTGTGCAAGTTTCGTGTTTTTAGGTCCGATCGATGAAGCCGAGTCGTCTTTAACGAATGAGGCGAGAGGATGTTTCTTTACAGCAAAGAAAGCAAAGCCCTTGAGCTCTCATCCTCGCTGGAGAGAGAGCTTCGGACTGTAGCGCCGACGTCACGAACACGCACGCTGTCTGCTTCGTCCCTGTGAGGGTGACAGGCAGGGCCGCTGCACGGTGACAGCGTGGCTGATGGGAACTTTCGGTCTATTACGGACTTGAGCCGGGGTCTTGTTTGGTTCGCCCGGCAGCTAGATCCAGTGACTGAGTAGCTGGGGAACCGTTGCTTGGTGGGAGGAGGCCGTCTCGAGGTGATGCCTCGGCAGCGATCAGGACCGGACAGGACGCGTGGGCCAGGGGTGAACGGCCGAGCCCGGAATCGCCTCGACCGCCACCCCACACACCTGCCAGACACTCGCTCGCCTCGGCCCTCGCCCTGAGAAGTGGGCCGGTCAGCGACACCCACCTCCACCGTGACGGGCCTTTCAAAACAGACGGAGCCGAGGCTGTGGCCGCTGACCGCCCCGGCTGCCATCGGCTGTTTCACGTACACGGGGCTCTCGGGTTCCTGGTTGTCGGAAGTGCTTTTTAGTGTGTTATCTGGTTTCGCACCTTAATCTCCAGCAAACCTTGTAATTTACAATTTCCTGTTTTCTGTTTGTTTGTTTTATAAATGGAAAAAAAACTCAGAAAGGTTAAGTAACTTTTCCTTGATCACTGACATCCACATAATAATCTGAAACAGGAGCTTCGAATGTGAGGAATGAAAGGGGGGATGTTCGAAGTATTATAAAGATGGTGAGAGACACCCCGGAACATGGAGCGCGAGGAGAGAGGCGTGACGAGCATCCACGAAGGCGGCTGGGATTTAAAATCAGGAAGGAGTTGGCAAATGTTGAGGGAAAAAGAGAATTCACGGTTGGACATGCTAGCGCACGCGAGCCAGACCGTGCAGACGCCCCGCGGCCACGTCGCTCAGGGAGGCCGCCTCGTCCCCCCTGGCGACAGAGATGCTGCGCCCGCGCCCCTTAAAATGTGAGACGGGCGCTCCGAGCGATATTTGTCTCGCAGTGAAGTTCTCCGGTGCTTTTCTGGGAGAATCGATTGAAGCTCTTGCAGCTCTAGTCGGATTGCCGCTGCCGTCCGGCGACGCTCGTTTGCCCATGGAAGTGGCAGCGTCCAGTCTCGAGCTGTGCCGAGCAGGATGTGGTGCGACGAGGGGTTCTGTATCCGTAAGAATTAAGGAGAAAACGTTGACAAGTGGCCGTAGCTTATTTTTGCAAGAAGTGTAGTAGGATAATTAGGAGACAAGAATGGATCGCAGACCAGGATGCCGAAACGATTTTCCTGGTGTCCTTGGTTTGTTTGACAACATCTTAAAAATGTAAATTGTCGGGGAAAGAAAAGAGCTCGTGGAGAGAGAAGTAAGATTGAAACACGAAGCAGAGGGCTAGCGGCCCGAGCGAATTTCCGAGTAAAGGAGAGGGAACGCGCTTCCACGGGGAGCGCAGTCTGTGGTCTGCCGGCCCTCGGCCCGCGCAGCGCGACGGTTCTGAGGTCCGTCCGCGGTCCCCGTTTGTGGCAGTTTCCCCCCTCACCGCTCAGATCCGCCCCATCTCACAACGGCGCCTTCTTCAGTTTCTCCCTTAGTCCTCCCGATGGCCGCGTCCGCTCCGTCTGGGTCCGGCCACAGGGCACAAAGCGAAGCCGCTGTGAGCGCTCGGCTCTGCCTGGCGGCCGCGGTCCCTCCTCTCACATGAAGACCTGGGCGTAAACTGTCATTCCTGACACCATCGAACGGTTTCCCAGAGCGGTCGTATCATTCTATACAGACGCCACACTCTTGCCAACGTTTGGTGTTATCCGAATTTATCATCTTAGCCGTTCTGATGGCAGCGTAGTTATAACTCTTTCTTCAAGTTTCCAATTAATTATTCTCTGTTTATTCCTCTTACTTATACAGAAAACTGGTACTACAAATTCTCAATTTTTAAGTTATTCTGTAATATAAATCGGCCGTTTCTTGGCTTTGCGCCACAGACTTCGCATTCGGTTTCCCCAGATCGCTAAGTCCGTCACTGTCACCCATATGCTTTCTGTCTTCCAAAGCGTATTTTTGTCTCTAGTCCCAAGATCTTCGTTTTCGTATGTTCTCACATTAAAGCTCCCTTTACTTTTACTTTAGTGAGATGCTTGGAGTAAAGAGAGGTGTTCGCCATCGTTACCCTTCGCTGTGTATTTAAAGTGCATGTTTAATATCTAAAACCAGCGTCCGAGGATAGTGTAGAAGATGAAACAATTACCTAGGTGTTAATGGAAATATTCTGCAAATCGCGAGACAGAAATGCCGGCGTTAGGCTGGGAAGCACAGGTCAGAAAAGGCTGAGAGCGGAGCCCCCCTTTGATTGCGTCGGAATGATTGTTGGAAAGGGAACCTCAGGAGTGGTCAGGGGTAGCACGCTCTGGTTTTCGGGGACCGGGGGAAGCAGTTGGAGGCTAACTTCTTCTGGAAAGGTCGAGGAGGTATAAAAGTCACCCCCGCTAAGGCGGGAGCAAGGTCGTGTGTGCTCGGAGGCGTTTCGAGTTTGACTTAAACGTTGAAGGTGCTGTTTCGATAGCAACTTCTCGGGGCGTCACATTCGATAGAAAACACGTGTTCGGATCTTTATTGGAATCTCGCTCACATTTGTAGGGGCTAGAAAAAGACATGTTAAATAATTTGGATGATCATACTCACCATTCCTCACTTTCGGCATCTTCCCTTGAATAGGTGACACGGGACATACACACTTGCTATGACATCAGAGAATGCGGGTGTCTTGCCACACTGAGATTTAAGTGTTTGGGGAGCCTTATTTTTTCATGCACTAGGGACATTAATGAAAACATTTGAGTACTCCAGCGGTTGTCCAATCAAAGGAAGAACTATGTCCCATAGCCAGAGGACAACGATGAATACTACATTTACCTACAATACAGGTAATTTTGAACCATTGTTTATCCACAGAAGGATGCTTAGAAGGAGCATATCCTAGAAAAAATGTTGCAAAGGGAAGCTTGGAAGAATCAAGATCATTCAATGCTTATTTTATCAATAAGTATTCAGGATGTTATCATAACTACTATTGATTATTCCCGAAGTTCTTATGTGAAAGACGAGATAGATGTATTCCGTGTCTATAAAATGGAATGGATCATCTCCTAGTAGGGCGGGATGTCTTGACTTGGGAGGAAGGCCGATCGCTGGAGAGTCTTCTGACTCTGCAGGAAACTGTTGGCCAAACTGGTAACATTATGGTCACGTCTGGAACGAATGACCATGTCTGCCGCTTAGTAACGCAGCATGAACGGTGGCCTTTGCAAGGTCCACTTAAGCTGCCTGCGGCTGAGAACGCTACTCAAAGCGAGGTACCGATAAATCGAAGAAGCAGACGTGTGAAATATAACGCTGCCGTTTTCCTATAGTTAGCACTGCTAATTATAAATGTGTTTAATCCTCCACATACTTTTACATATCTATGATTAGAAATGGAAGTAGACAAGCTTAAATTACTCATTACATTCCACACTTGCTATATGGGGAAGCCTCACGAAACTTTGAACCGAAATTACAAGGAAAAGATGACATTTTTAAGCTACTTACATACACAGGTAACTCTTACCAGCTGTCATGATGCGAGGCTAGGCTAGTGGGCAGCATAAAGACCTAAGCCCATGTTCAGTTACACCATGTCACAGGCTAGGAAGATTCAAACGCCTGGGGTAAGCCACTTGTGGTAATGATCCCCAAAGGAAGTGCACTGTAGATAAACCTAACCAAGATTTAAAACATGCACATGTGATAAACAATCTAGCATTCACGTTTATCTGCTTTATCAAAGTTTCTGTTAGAACAAAGATTGCTTCTGCTTTTAATAAATGTCCCAATGCGGATGGGAAAAAAAAAATAGCAGGAAAATTTTAAAGTTTACTTTTTGGCCTTTTACAAAAAGATTAGAATGGCAAGACGTAGTCTACATAAGGATTGTTAAGTACCATCAAATGAGGTAGTTTTTCTTGTGCGTTTTGAGTGGCTTTACCTGTATTTTCTTCCATGTCTCTGAGCAATAAACCCATCATTAAAATGATAATGATATATATGTAATATAAAGATCTGGATAGGAATAGTTGAGAGTTGTGGAAATACGATGAACCAAACCATCATTCTGATATGGTGGAACGCGGAAGTGTCGGGTGGCACAGCTCAATGACTTCTTCGCATGGAACTCGGGACGAGACAGTTGGCGGGGGTGGGTCTTACACAGAAGGCAGGTCAGGCAAACCGACTAGTCCTTCCTGTTTGTAAAAAACATAACGTACATCAGCAGCAGACCGGCATTAGTTTCCTGTTTTTCTTTCAAACTGTTGATTGTTTAAAACACATCTGTAACATAACATTCACGCTTTGTCCGTTGAACTTCATGCATTCAAATTTCCCAGTCATGAACAGAGCTGAAAACTCTTAACGTTTTATTTCAAAAAGTGACTCAGGCCTCGATACACATATGTCACTGCTGATTCTGCCCTTAGTCCATGTAGCTATCAGATTTATGTCAGCCCCATTATGGACACCACTCTGGCCCAGAGACGATTTGCTCAATAAAATTTGCATAGCTACGGACCGAACCCTAAAACCACATAAGCGTGCACGGAGCCGCCCAGTAACCAGATCGATTCAGTTTATAGAGCCCTGTGATTGACTATTAAATCACAGTTCTGTCGGTGGTCTGCGGAATTCTACATTTAAGAGCCTTCTTGATATTCTCTAACAAGACTCGAAATATTTATACACTAAAGCATCTGCTTCAGTCTTAAACAAAATGGTTTACACGGTACACGGAAATGAAGAGGTACTAATGGGAATTTGTAAGAGACGGTGCCTAGACATTTCTTCTTTTTTAGACCAAATTAAGCTATGAGCACCCATGTAAGAATTTCCCTCCTGATGCACAGTAGACTGAGAATGGTTGATTTAATTAAAGGATGTTTCTTCACAGCCAGCAGCAACTTCTTTAACGTGCTGTCCTGAGTTTCATCTAGGCGCCCGCCCGTGTCCTACGACTTGGCAACTCGGTATAAACATATTTCCAAGCACAGTACAAATGTGCAGAGATCATCCACTTGGTCAGAGTCGGAGTAGGGATCGATATTTAATGATTCTGCCACAGAAATAGCCGAGGGCATATTGAAGAGAACAGCCGCCCGCTCCTGTGAAATTTAAAGTGAAAACAATCTTGAAATTGTTCATTGTCATGAACATTACAAGCTCATATAGATATATGTTCAAAATAACAATTTTACTTTTAAACAGTTTTTGCATCTACAATGAAATGACTAATTTCTTTTTAATTTAAGACATTTTTCGTTTTTTTCGGGTGATGGAGCATAATATTTTGGGAAATTAATTTTGAGAATTTTTTTCTATAAACCAGTTTACGATCTCGAAGAAACCATTCTACCCGTCGGAAGCTTAGTTTTCCATCCAAATATGTAGCTCGAGCGGGAGATGTGGAAATCTGCGTAAATGGTACACAGACCTGGATTCGCACTGTGCCTGATACGTTTTGTAAAAACAGTAGAAGTTGCTAGGAAAAATTACAAACTGAGTGGTGGTTAGGTGTCATTTTTACTGATAGAAAAATAACCGCTTTTTTTTCAAAATGGGAAACCAAAACAGAATCCCTCAGGACTGAACTTGAAAATCTAAATATAAACTGCAAGAAAAGCATAAGCAACATGGGCGATCTGCTCCTACCCCAGAACAATTGATTATTTACAGAAAACAATCGATGCAGTCTCTAGAATAAATTTATAAATAATTTACCGTTCTAAATAGGATGGATTATATTCTCTAGTGTGTTCATAAATACAGCCATTCGTCATTATAAGCAAACTTAAGCTGCAGAAAATTGAACTTTCAAAATTGCTAAAGAGGGAACTAATTTACTTTCAGTTATGTGACATCTTGAAATTAAGAACTTTTCAACATGTGGTACATTATGTGCTAGAGTATATAGTACGAGAGAGAGAGACAGACAGACAGACACAGACAGACAGACAGAGGGATGTCTGGTGACAGGTGACATGTCTGTAAACCCAGGGGAGGTAAAGAGACCTGTGAAATGCCAATCTTCGAAGGGGTAATACATGCGTTATTTGGAGTGCTTTCCAGTGTAGAAAATTTAGTGAAGAATAAACTCTAATTATTATTATGGGATGAGAATTACTATCATCATACTATAAAATATTTAATGTTTTCACTCATTTTTCAAATTAGCCATTGAGGGAATTTCCCTCCCATTTCGAGTCTAGAATGGCCTCCATGAAAATAATTGTACTTTTAACTAGTTCACGGGACGAACGCAAACACCGTCTGAGTCAGATTTCCCCTACACACAAACTGGTGGGTCCCGGTGGAGAGCTCCCGGGCACGTGTGGCAAATAGCGAAGGGACTGTGACCATGACGGAAAGGCCTTCGGTGCCACACACATCAAAGCTCTTCTCATGAGAACGAATATTCACGAGCTCATTGAAACCATGAGTCCCGTTCAATTTCCAGCCCCTTCCTCACCGAACTCCAGCCGGCAGTGAATGTTATGCTGAGGCCACGATAAGGGACGCCGACTATTTGAAATGTGGCACCAGCCTTTCGCTGGCACCTGACTAAAGGCTTGCGGACCTCTGAAGTACACGTTCCATTAATCACATTTCAGGGAAAACATCAGCCCACGCAGAGTCTGTGTGTGTGTGTGTGTGTGTGTGTGTCCGTGTCTGTGTGTGTGTCCGTGTGTGTGTGTCTGTGTGTGTCTCTGTGTGTCTCTGTGTGTGTCTCTGTGTGTGTGTCCGTGAGTGTGTGTGTCTCTATGTGTGTGTCTGTGTGTGTCTGTGTGTGTGTGTCTCTGTGTGTGTGGCATGTCTGTGTCTGTGTATATGTATGTCTGTGTGTGTGTATGTGTCTGTGTGTGTCTGTGTGTGTGTCTGTGGGGGGGTCTGTGTGTGTGTCTG
>NW_006429894.1:1260598-1263907 GCF_000325575.1 Pteropus alecto
CCATCATCCCTCATCCCTCATCCCCTCATCCCTCATCCCTCATCCCCTCATCCCTCATCCCTCATCCCTCATCCTCTCATCTCTCATCCCCTCATCCCGTCATCCCCTCATCCCTGACGGCCAAGAAGAAGCTGCCGTCCCCGCAGGACGTCTGCGTGAGCGTGCAGCTGCAGAGACAAAGGGACACGTCTCGGGGGACAGTCACTCACACTCACACATGCGGGTCATGCTAAGTGCTCGCTACAAATGACGTAAGTCGTTTCTCCTCAGCCGCCGACACCTGGGCAGCTTCCTTCCAGAAGACCACGCGCGTCTAACGTCTACCTTTCCCCAAAGACTCAGGGCCAGTCATGTCATTGGCAGAGAGAAAAATCGGCTCTCATTTGTCGATAGACAGTATCTACCTTTCTCCTTCTTACTTTTTCCTCTTCCTTTTCTTTTTAAGCTTAGAAGTGACGAACAAATATTGAAAGAAACTTCCCAACAGCCTAGAGCTTCCGTGCCGATCGTAACATGCCGCTGCCCCGGGGGACGCCGCGGCTGTGGCCGAGCACGTGGGGGCCACTGCAGCCTCGCTTCTCAGAGGCTTTGCAGGCGGCTGGGCCGCTGGCGACGACGGTGCCCCGCTTCCCGATCCGACCTCTGAACAGTCTCGCGCCCTGTTCTCTGCCCTCTTTGCTCACGACCGACCTCCGTGGGCGAGGATGCCACCGAGGGCTTCACAGACTTCAGGGGACAGACAGAGAGAAGACGCCTGGCCCCCGGCTCGCGGCTCGGGGGGAGCCCGCCGTGGACTGTGACAGGAACAGGAAATTAATCTTTATTATGTTAAACGAAGACTCCAGAGTAGCACAGAAAGTCAGAAGGAAGAAACGCCTTCCACGGCCCCTGCGGCTCGGGCCTCTGCCCCGACTCAGCAGAGGAAAACTGTGACTCACGAGAAGCTGAGACACATGGACGAAGCACAGCCTCGCTCCTGCGGCCGTCAGGTGCGGGCGGTGAGGGGCGGACGCGGGTACACACGAGTTCTCTTTAGACCCAACGTTGTTCATTACTGCCCGGCGAGCGACAGTCATCTTCCAGAGCTAAAAGTCAGGACATGTGATCAGGTAGCTCAGAATTCGGAGAGTGTGTCTCTTTGTTCTGTGTAATTTCCCATTTCATCTCTTATTCATTTACAGTTTTTCAATATAATTGTCAGGATTACTGTGTGCCAGGCAGCACCGTACTAAGCGCGAGAGGCTACAGCGTGGGGTGGGCGCCAGCACCCAGCGTGGTGCCACGCGGACAGGCGCTCGGCACGAAATCAGCGGTGTGAAAAGACAGACCTACAGGAAGCAAGTTATTTACGATCCAGAAGTGTGGTGGCAGGTTCTGTCCCTCCTGACGTGGAAAGATCACCCAGACACGTGAGACGCAGGACAAGCTTCCCACAAACAGAGTCTGGGCAGATTGAGATGATCCTACCCTCTGTGCTTTCCCATGTGACACGTTTCCTGAGATCGAGCGACACGGAGATAGGCAACCAGCCAACATACAGCTGACCTGGTTAACCCGCCATCTCTGGTTAACCACTGGAGGTGTCCGTATCTATCTAAATCTACCTACCTATCTCCGTCTGCCAGTCTGTCCATCATATACCATTATCTATCATCTATCTATCTATCTATCATCTATCTATCTATCTATCTATCTATCTATCTATCTATCTATCTATATATCTATCATCTATCTATCTATCTATCTATCTCTCATCTATCTATCTATCTATCCATCCATCCATCCACCTATCTAATCTATCTATCATCTATCATCTATCATCTACCATCTATATCCATAATCATTGATATCTATTTCGGGAGCTATATCTATCCACACACATATCCTCACATACATAATTAACTCTAAATTAACTAATCTAAACTCTGTTCATCCTAATCGGAGCTTGTTTATCACCCTGATCTTAACACAGTGACTTTCTCCATCCTAGACATTCTGGCTTTGAAAGCAGTATTGGCAAAAAGGTCTAAATTATGAACATATTAGATTCTAATTTTTAATTTTATTATTACAAAATATTTTTTATTACAAATCGCACAGGACTAAAATTTCCTGACAAGGGTTCTATTTTTAAACGACCGGACGTAGGATTGTATTTAAATGACCAGGAGGCTCGATGCGGGGGCAGAGTGCAGTCTGAGCAAAGCTGAGACGAGCAGGCCCTGCTTCGCTTTGCTAGCAGGGCATTTCCGTTCCTAATTTTTGTCCTCTAAAAAAAAGGGAATATTTCTTTGTGTAAACAGTTCGTGCCATATAACTTCAGAATATTGATAGTCTTTGGAGAGAACTGAAGCTGAGAGACATACGTATCTGGATATTTTTCCTTTGACATATACGTTTGCACATATGAACATATATTTATTGATGTAAATATCACAGCAAAACCACAGGATGAAATCTGAATGTGGAGCGACACAAATATAGAATTTATCATTTATTTGTATATGTTTCTTCCATACCCCCCAAATATTTAAAACGCATCATACTATGCAGTAAATGTAACATGTACCATGTAATAAGCTTTTCTGTGGGAGATAAAGATCATCGTGGCAAATATCACCTGAGGCGTGAGAATGCAAAGGCCACGCTCCGCTCCTCGCGTGGCCTCGTCCCTTCCCACAGACGCGGACGCTCAGCAGTGTGTGTAATTCCCGCCCTGGGCCCGTTAGGATCTTTAAGTGTCCTTATCTGTAGAGCATCTTCGATTGTCAAAAGTAGTTTCGCCAATAGTGGAAAATAAACGTAACTTTGGAGAACCGTTGAGACCTGAGTCGGCTTTCTGGGGGCAGCTCCGCGGGAAAATAAACTGAAAAAGGCGGACAGCTCAGAGGACAGCGAGCTGAGAGATTGCGACGCGGTGAGTTCAATCTCCTTGGATGTGACTTTCCTCATTGCACACGGATTAAAATGTCACTGAAAAGAACGGACGACTAAATATATGCGTATTACCCAGATTATTTCAATTTCTGTTACCCTAAAGACCCGGTGATTCTCGTGACGGCCGCCGTCACGAGGCACCCCGATTCTTTTGTTGCCTCTTCTTGCTGCTCCTGTGGTGTCAACTCAGGGCGCACTCAGGTGACAACTCATCAGCCTCCATGAAACGGGTGGAGGGACGGCTGGGGACTCAGCAGTCGGCCAGATGACGAACTGGAGCGCTGTCTGTCCTGTGTCCCGCTCTCGTCCCAGAAACGACGTAATGCGTTCCCACGTGATTACCGAGCGTCGAACTGGGCGTTCGGGAGCAGC
>NW_006429894.1:1263963-1265389 GCF_000325575.1 Pteropus alecto
CTTCAATCATTTTGGCAATGGACACAATATCATTTTTAAATTCTCCTCTCCCCACTGCCCCGGCACCCCCCGGCCTCCAGAAAGCTGTTCATCACACTATTCACCCCTGAAATGCTGGTCTGATTTGGTTCATCTAAGCTGTCCCCGGCTGTGCAGGAAATTGGACTCTGTAGTGTCCAATTTCAATCGTCACAACAGATTCATAAGACTTTCTGCTAGTGTCCACTTCCACCGTGTGGATGGTCCATCAATGTTATTTTCTAATGATAGGTGGACTGTGGCACTCAATGCTGTAGTGTCTGTAAGTGAAAAATTTCTGCTAGTTCAGTACCCGCATCTTGTGTTACCCAAACTTAAATTTGAAGAGCTTTGGCTGACAAATGGAAATTGAGTTTGGCTCAGCCATCTCTTTAAAGAAAACTCGTCATATATTTCTTCTTGCTCCTATAGTTTTAAAACCTGGACTATTTCAGGCAACATATCGTCATCCTTGAAAATAGCAACAACAGCGTAACCACAATTTTCACGTAATTAGATCTAGTCATGTTTGGTATCGGATTTCGTCAGCTAAGAATGATAACTGTTGATTTCTCGATAGAGATCTAGTTACAGTGTATTCAGTTCTGTATTTGGGGATGTAACAGACTCAAAGTCAGTTACTAGAATCTCAAACCACGGGGCGTATTTCCTCTCCAAGTATTCACATTTCCTATCTCTACCAGGAGATGAAAATACGTTGATATCTCAGTGAGAAGTAAATGTTTATTCGCAATATTTGGAAACATTATGGACAGATAACAGTTTAACTTTTGAAATAAAATACCACTATTATTAAAAATACCTTTTCACATATATTAAAAGTTTGTGTAATTGGTATAGCAAAATCATATGACCACTTGGCAGTGTTTGAAATGTAACCCCGACCATGAAGCAAACGCTAATGAAATGTAAAAGGGAGACAGATTTAGAACTTTACGAGCGTAACCTTTTAAAATAAAACAGTTTTCAATAAATTTTAGTAATCTCAAGGCAAGCGTGCGCAAAGAAACAAATGTATATGTTTTTACTTACAGTAGCTATTATCCATTTACTTTTAGGATTGCTGGATGACTTGTATATAGAATCTTATTTGATTGGCCAGAGAATTTCAAAGTTGGTATCGTACCTTCCCTTTCAAAAGTGAGAAGACAGATGCTCGGTGATGTTCAGGAAGCTTCTTCAGTTCTGAGACGTAGCAGAGGCGGGGTTTGGAGACCAGCTGGTCCTCCGGTGAGCGAGGGCAGCGCCTTCGTCCCAACCATGCTTTACGCAGATAATGAGGATTTAATGTACTTTTTTTTTTTTTAACTCAAATTAAGTACTTTAAGAATAACCCTAGCTTTCTTTACACGCGCAGTGCACGCAGATCACCGCCTCGTGAGTCCGA
>NW_006429894.1:1265488-1286640 GCF_000325575.1 Pteropus alecto
TCGCCGCGTGCGCCCCGTCTTCGCTCGTCGCTGGCTTTGCTCCGCTCGCGCGAGACCCGTGCTTCGTGCTGGAAGAAACCGCCGTCAGGGCCCAGGGGGACCCGAAGAGCGTGGTCGTCCCCAGATGCTGTGGACAGGGCCGGGCGCCGGGGCGTCCGCATGTTCCATCTCCGGCCCGGGCAGACCCGTCAGCGCCATCAGATCATCCCCCCAAAGCTGGGGTATCCGGGCACTGAAAAGGCATCCGGAGGATTTAATGTACTTTTTTGTGTGTTCATTGTCTTCGCCGCTGATTTTCATCTGGGCCGAGCCCTTGTCCCCAGTGACCCCTCGGCGGAAGCGGATTGACAGTAACTCACCGCGCGGGCACCAGAAGGCGATCTCCAGTGCCCTCGACGGGCCGAGTCTCCCTCTCCTGAGCTGAGAATGAGGCGTCTAGATCCCTGCCCGGGACCCCTCCCGGTTCGATGCTCCCCATCTAACACGGTTCCGATCCCAAAAAAGCCACCGCGAAGGAACTGACGACAATGTGACTAAGGACTGCGTGGAGAGTTTCCGACCAATTTCGTCTGTTTTCCAAAAGAAAAGGTTGTTGTCTCGGAGGGTGATTTATAGTCGCCCTTCACGACCCTAGCTGAGCATCGCCAGTGCTTATGAAACACACAGGGGTGTGTGTGACTAGTCGTTAAGCAAAATCGAAAGTCAGTAGAATAGTATTTTAAATGATCCTTTAAGCCGATGTAAGTTTAATTGGAGCGATACAGAAATGTACAGCGACGTTGGGAAAAGTGCCGCAGACGCCTCCTGTGTCTCAGAGAAGGAATCAGAGCGATGGGCACTGTGAGGGGCTTGGAAATGCGATGGACTAGGCTACTGTGGGTGGAAGGAGGGACGACGGGAAAAGCAGGTGTCCGGGTCAAAGACCACTTTCCTGAAGGACGCAGACCTGGGAAAGCGGGAGGAGGGGCGGGCGCGCAACGCTTTTGCTTAGATTTCGGGTGTAAGGTGAAGCATCAGCTAGGGGCGGCTTTCTGGCTAGACTTGAGCCCCTACAAAAGGGGGTCCATGAAACAGACGAGAAGCTGGAAGGGGGTCCACGAAACAGACAAGAAGCTGGAAAGAATATGCACAACGGCTATTTGTATGTGCAAATGATCCCAAGTCGGAGACAAGTATATCGGGATGTTTGCATTTGAGATTTGCCCACCAGGAATGGCACCTGAATTGCTTAAGCCAATGACCAGTGTATTTAAAACACTACAGATTCACTGGATGAGTAGAATATTACCAAAGGCCATCACATCAGCCATTAAGGAGTTTAGTTTCCACTCTCTAGATCATTTTCTGCTTTATGCTTCTTTTTCCACATGTATTTCATGCAAAAACATGTAATTATGACGTGAGTGACAATCTGAGTTATGACCACAGTGTTATAGCTGAAGCATGTTTCGCTTTGACATGTTTAAAATGAAGTGACTCTGGTATGTCAAAATATTGTGGAAAAGGAATAATTGAAAAGCAGAGCAGCGAATGCGAAGAGCCACCGTACCCTTCCAAGGACGCGCCTCCGAAGTCTTCTCTAGGGATAAAATCTGTGGGTGAGCATGCAGAGAACACGTGGGACGTGCTGGGAGGGAAAAAAGCGACTAAGAATAGAAGAGAGAACTAAACAAAACCAGGATGTGATTATTCCGATTATGGTGCAAAGCAGGCTGGTGGCAAGACCGCCAGTACGTCCCACCGGCACGGCCCGAGCTGCTCTTCAAGAATTCGCAGCCGGCCGTCCGAAGCTTGTGGAATTTCCAGAATAATTAAGTGAAATCCCCAAAGTAAAGGGATTCCTCGTAAGTGAGCCCAAACCGGCCACCTCTGTTGTTATTGTTTTTAATACTTATTATAAATATTTGTGTTCATTCTCTTTTCAGTATAACATAAACATATATCACACAGCATAACATCTGTAAAATAACGTTTTCAATGTTTAGATATAACTATTTCGCTTTCGAGGCGTTTCATAATGGTTCCATCAGATTATAAAAGGCTCCTTTGGAATTTTCGTTTTGTCTTGTTTTGGACTTTTTCCTTCTGAGCTCCCTCGAAACTCATCTAGTTTTTCAGTATGTGGAAGTGTAGGACTTTCGACATCTTTTCTGGGACGATGTGAGGCTGTCTGATTTGCAACATGGCGAGCAGCTCTTGGACCTTTAAAAACGTTTTTTCCTTCCGCTCCCCGCCAGCAGCCCTGCACCTTGCCCCGTCCTGGTCACCAGCTGAGGCGCACAAAAGCTCCCGCTCTGAAATGTTATCTATGTAAATGCTTCTGCAGCAGCTGGACAAGATGCTGTGAGGAGTTTTTCTGTTTCCTGTGCGGTGAAGCAGCTTCCCCCTAACGACTGTTTCCCATCAGCGGCCGCAGACCCACCTTCTCAACCACCGCTTCAACGGTCTCTGCCACTTCCACCTGTCTGCCGAAGGCTTCTGCAGAGCGTTGGGAGGGAGGTGCGCAGACATTTCTCCGCTGGGCTGTTCAGACTGATAACATCTCTTGGGACTTGAACTTTGATGTACAGCTCTCAGCTGGAAAAAAAAAATGCAACTGTCAAACATAAGCAGATAATGCCAAAAATGAAAACAAACTCTTTTTTTTTTTTTTAATCTCAAAGTCCTCACACGATAGTTATTTGTTTTGCTGTTTTGGGAAATATAACTCTTTACGTTTTTCTAAAAATAAAATTTGAGCCTTTCATTACTTACCTATTTGCTAATTTTTATAAAATTTTAATAGAATTAGATTCTAAATCATGTGTTTTATGAATACATGTATTGCTTTTAAGTGACAACTGTAGAGCTAAGAATAGAAAATCAAATAGATTGACAAACATGAAGACATAGATGTAAATTTTTTGTAAGAAAGGAAAGAATTCTGATATCTAATTATATTCAAATTTTAGGGAGGATAGCAAATAGATAAGTAATGAAAGGTTCAAATTTCATTTTTAGAAAAACGTAGACCTATATTTTCCAAAACAGCAAAATAAACAGCAAAAAAAAAACTATAGAGCTAAGAATAGAAAGTAAAATATATTGACAAAGATGAAGACATAGATTTAAATTTTTTATGAGAAATGAGAGAATTCTGAAGGCGTCTTTTGCATGCCTCAAAATTTTCACCTAAAAATAAAATTACCCTGTACTAATTATTAACTGAAAGAACCACAAAGTTTTATAGCTTTAAGTTTGTCTTCTTCATAAAAGCTATTTTAATTTTAATTTTTCGTAGAATCCTTAGGATCCATAATTATTTTGCCTGCTAGTTTTTAAAATGCTAAATTCATTTGACATTTTTTATGAATCGAGTACTTTTACAAGCTTCGCCTTCTATAGTCTCTGCTCTGATGGTTTTCAGTTTATCATGAGTTTTCAAGATATTTTCAAATAGATGGGTTTCTATATTCAATAGATTGAAGCCAGACCAGAATAATCTTTTATTTCAAAATATTTAATGATTCAAAAATAATTATGGCTCAAAAGTAGCCCCCGCCCCTAATATGCACACACTGATAAGCAATGTTATGTGTAGGATGAAAATAAGCAAACTGGGCATGAGAAAAGGCGGAACTGTGGGTCGATGTTCGTCACTGCTCTACGCATCAGCGAGTGTGTTCTCGGGAATCCCAGTTCCTTAGGATATTGACAGATGCTCTGCACACGACTGGAGACGTGCCAAAGCTCCCACTGTCTGATAAGTGTGCGAAATTCGTGAAGCAGGGCTTCTGGAAGGCGAGGTCTCGTTGACGCCGTGAACGTTCCAGAGCAGAATAGAATCCGCACCTCCGGAAGCTCCCCTAAAACTATGAACGGTGCTCGGTTTCTCTCGGTATCTAAAGCAGCTCCTCACACCCCTTCATTGGGGATCCGCGTACATTCCTATCCGCTTCCACTTAAGGGACCACGAGCTCTGTTTTCCTTCTCGGCCCGGCCCCGCCCGCCTCCCTCCATGCCACAGGCTCTTCGGACTCGGATCTTTCTCTCGCTCGCCCCCTTTTCCTCCCTGTCCCATCGTCAGACTCGCGGCATCTTCCCCTCTCCGATACAGCTCCACCGACACCACCGTTTAAAAAACGCGTTCGCCACAGGCTTCCCGTCCTCACGTGACAGCGTTAAAAATATCATCTCATACGCAATGATGCCATCCGACGGCTTCCGACGTTTTTTCTAGTGACTCTCCTTCAAGGCCCACCTGTCCTGAGAACCGACTGGATCCCCTAGCGACTGGATCCCTAGCGACTGGATCCCCTAGCGACTGGATCCCCTAGCGACTGGATCCCTAGTGACTGGATCCCCTAGCGTGCCAGAGACGGCGCCCTCCAATCCCGCCTTCACACCAGCGCATCCTGGCTGGGACTGGGCGCAAGCAGCCTGCTTCTTCTCCTCACTTGGTTCTGCTTTAAATAAAATCCCAATCCCAGCCTGGGACGCTCAGCTCCCTTCACCGTAGTGTGTGACTGTCCCCTCACCTAAAGCCGGACAGTTTCTGGGGACGCCATGGTCTCGCTCGGGTGTGGTTGACCCAGCTGCTGGGCTGACTGTGAACCGCTTTGGGCTGAGGGCTGTCTATCAAAGAGGGCTTCCTGGCAGGAAGCGGTCAGTTGCCTGTGAAATGGGCGGAGGGCCTTGGCTGGGTGGGGGCTCATCACTATGACAGAATCCTCCAGAACCACGGCCCTAAAATGTTAGGAATCCCTGCTCTAGGGGACAGATCATAACACGCTCACGTATCCTCGTCAGCAGAACAAACAGCTTGTACCGTTGCATCTTCTTATACTTCCTTGCAACGTGCCAAATTTTAGCACAGATTTTCAAACATTTTTTATATCTTCAGATTTGTTTCTAATTGTTTTCATGGAGAAGGGGAAAGAAATTCTGAGCCCCGGAGGAGCGCGTGTTCCTTGCATTAGTGCTGTGCTGGTCCCTCAAGAGCCTAAACCGTTCTAGTCCCAAGGAGGTGACTGAGCCTTCACGACTTCTCCCCGGGGAGCACTGGGGCTGTGTGTACCGCAGCTTCAAGTCCCTGCTTGTGATCAGTAGACGTAACCGTGGGTTAAAACGCTCCCTAAGACGGCGGTAACTGCAGACAGACGCTGGAGCCCCGCCTGGGACGCCATCTGTCACCCGGGTCGCTGGTCAGTGGCGTGGAGGAGGGGAGCTCACTGTTCTCCCTCTTCCCCCCCGCCGTCAAAGCAACCTGTGTCTATTTAGGAGAGGGGTGTGGGGGAGCACAACGGGAACACCCCCCATTCTTGAGGAGAACCCTCTAAAGTACATTAGACTGGGTTTCCGCCGGTTTAGGTCCTTCCCTGATGGACTCGTGGGAGCGTTGACACACCTCTCAGGCGTCACCCTCGTGGGGGAGAGACGTGACGTTAGTGGCGTGCCAGCATCCACGCCTGGCCTTTCCTCCATCCTCAGCGCAAAGTGCTTCTGATGACAGCGAAGCTGAGTTAGCTCTACGGGTCTGGCTCAGATGGGAAACTGAGGGTGACATCTCAGAAGATTTTATTACTGCTGATCCCGTTCCACTCTGCTGATAAAACTGGCAGGTTCATGTCTACACGGCATCTGCGTATGTTTGATTTGCCTCCTGCTAACGCAGCAGGTTATTTAGACATCTGGAACCAATCTCACAACCTTGTGACTGTTCCGTAAACGGTCATTACCTGACTTAACGATTTTAGGGGTTTCGGATGCCAGGATCGTCAGTGGTCCCGGCATAGGAAATTTAGATTGAGAAGACTGCTTCTCTTGGCTATTTCTCGAGAGAGAGCACTTTGAATAAAAAAGAAAAAAAAAACCTGCTTGAACTCACTGTCAACACTGGACAATGGTGAATGGCAGCCTGTGGGAAGCCTAAGAGGACCCTTAGCTCTCCGATGAAGGGCCATTGTTATTATTGAAAACCGGGCCTCTTGTACTTCTGCCTTGTCTCTAGGCAAACATTTTAGGGTGAATCATGAGCGATTTCTTTCTTTTAAAACTTACTCTGTTTGTCACTATTGCTGCCCTGAGTGACTTGGCCAGTATAAGCAACTGGAAGGTAGAATGTGGGCATGAAATGATTAAGACAAGTTTTAATTTAATAAAAAATATTCCTTTGTGGTCTAAAAAAAGTTTTATGGTACTTTGTCCAAACGGTTTAGGGAGAAATCTTGCCTGTCTATCCATCAGAGCCGTGACAGACTGTGGAGGAGGAGCGGGCGGTCTCGATCATTCCAATTTGAGGCAATTAAATGCCATTTAATCTATCTGTTTTATGAAGATGGCCAGGAAGAAAAAGAATCGTGATGAGATAAGTGAGTTAAAATCTCAGCTGGAATTTTGATTTTAACTAACGAGTCAGCGTTAATTTCACAGTTTAGATAATGCAAATACTTTAGAAGAAAAGATAACAAAAGGTCTCAACAAACGGATTTTTTTCCAGCCATCAGGGGTGACTGTAAATGCAAAATTTGTGAACACCATTAGTTTCCTGCAAGAATCATCATGGGGGCATAAATCCGTTGATTACTAAACAATTTCTTCTACTTGGGTCTTGTGAGAAAATCTCTGCACAGTATGGGCTGTGTTTTTTGTTTTTTCGTTTTTTTTTTAATTTGGTATCCTGTTATACCACAGGCTATAACACAGCTAATCACTTGCTTAAAAATAAAAGTAACACCGATAAAAGACCTCTAGCTGCCAAAATTATTTAGATATTCTCATTGAATGACGTTCTGTTTTCATGCCGAATTATTTCCATAATCGAATCTCTAGATACCCTCTTAGAATAAACTCCATTGTTTTCCTAAACGGAAACCCAAATTACAGCCTTCTTCTGCTGTCCTTCAAGTCCTGTCTCCCAGCTTTCAAAGCAAATTGCTGCCCGGGATTCTCGATTTAGCACATTAGAATAGAAATGAATGATTTATGTAGAAAGAAACGATTGAAATTTCACTGAGAGCAGGAGTAAGCAACGAACATGTCTTTCGACAGCCTTTGCTCATCTCTCACGAACATGGGATTCTGCACTGAGGAGCTAACTGCCTTCGGTTCAAGCTGCTCCTTCAGCTTTGGGGCCCAGGTTGCTGTATTTCCTCAAGGCCTATGGACATTCATTGCTTTATACACATGGTAATTTATACACTTGCTTTAAATAGTCGGCGATGTAACGTTTACAGACAGTGAGGCGTGAAGAAGTTAGGTAACCTGAGTGTAGGTCGGGATTTTTACATTAGACCCAACCCTGCCTGCTCTGTGCACTTGGATGACAAACCGGGGGAGGGGACCAGGCGGTTCTCAGATGGAGGTGACGCCTGCCGCCCACGGCACTGTCCATCAGGCTCCGCCCGTCAGTGCGGCAGCCACGTCCCAGACGTTGTCACAGCACAACCACGGGTGACCCACTCGACACATAACGTTTCAAAGATGCAGCCTAAAAGTGGACCTGCTCTTTATTTTGGAATTATCAGAGCTTCAGTCCTGTTTGCAGCCAGAGCTCTCATTCAATTGAGTTCCTCGCGGGCTCCCTGCAAAGGACAGTGGTGACCCTAAGAACGCATTCAGCCTGGGGACAGAATGGACGGTCCCTCAAACTGTAACCGGTGTTTACTGAGCACTCGAGATATGCCGGGCACTACTCAAGCTATTCAAGGAAACAAAACCAAGTCCCTCTCCTGAGGGGGCCCCATTCCAGTGGGACCAGCGGGGGGCACCCCCATCCTGGGGGCACCAGCTGGAGCTCCAGTTTGGGATCTAAGGTTTTTGTACCCAGAGGCCTCGGGTTCAACCCCCCTAAATTACGGGGGAGAGGGTTTAAGGAAAACCTGAAATTACTGGGGTCAAACTTTTATTTACTAAACTTACTCAAAACGGGCAATCATTACGTATTCCGATAGGAGTTAGAGTCTCCAAACAGAGATTTGTTTGAATGATATAAAAATAAAGAAATCTTCATTTTCGAATGCCTGGATGCTGCCTGGGGCACATTGTCCACGTTGCGGATACAGTGCGCTGGGCGTGGTCCCGACACGTGATGTCGTCGAAGCTTAGAGGACAGTCTGAGAGCTGTCACCAGCGTCCGCGCTTTGTAATTCCCTTAACTGTCTTATTTCACTGGCGAAAATCGGCATTATTATATTTTTTATCTTGGTATTAATAGCATAGAGGAATTGGCTTTCTGGGTGGTTCTTCACAATATTTTAAATTCCCCACGCTGATGCCCAGCGCCACCCCTGAAGACTGCCCGGAGCGCCCGAAGATGACCTGGTCTCCCCTCCATTTCTTAGAAACCTCGGAGGGACTGGAACCTAATCTGATCCACAAATCGTAGTTTATAGGATTTACTGATCTTAATTCTTGCAAACGATCAGTCGTCTTTTTCCTTACACGTAAAGCTAACCTGTTCAAACAGGAGAGGTGGCCTCACCTGGATTCTCTTCTTCTGTTTTAAATTTAAAACAAAACCATCTCCATCCATTTAGTTAATCGCTGATACAAGCTGTGATGTACTAATTGACTTCTGTCCTTAAGAAAAGAAAGACTGAAGATAAAAAAAAACAGAATGATTTATTAGGGGGAAACAGATATGGATGGATGATAGATAGATAGATAGATGGATAGATAGATAGGTAGGTAGATAGATAGATAGGTAGGTAGGTAGATGATGGACGGATGGGTAGATGATGGATGGATGATGAATGGATGGAAAGACAGAACAAAAAGCTTCTCTCGTGGCTAATTTCTGAGGTGGTGTATTCATGTAAGATGAGTGTACGTCTTTACCTTTATTTAAAATTATTTAAAAACATATTCAAAGTGTATCCCATTGTCAAGTGCCTGAGGGGAGTGACGGGAAAAAGATGCACTTGTTAAATTACTGAGAAGGTTTCATTATGAACTTTCCTTAATTCTGAAGCGATATAGAAACGCAACGTGGGAACAGGGCGAACGTGGGACTCTGTGTTTCCGAGGTTCTCGTTTATTCCCTGCTATCACTTTTAAGTGAAAGAGAAAAATAGAGTGGCTTTTCGGAGGGGAAAAAGATGACCTCTTCCCACGTTGGGATCTGCAGGGAACTGAAAGTAAAAATTAAGCCGGTCCGCCGCCATCATCGCCGCCGCGACGGTGATCCGCCCGAGCTGTCATCTAGAGAAAACAAAGAAAAAGGCAACGTCAGTGAAACGCGCGGCGCGCGAGCCGCTTCATCGCGAGGAGAGGCCCGGCCGTCAAGGGCAGCCTTCGGGGGCGGGCGGGGGGACCTCGCGCCCTCGTCCTCTGCCCGCTGGCCGGTGGCCTCGGGTGAGCAAGTCCCTCCAACCGAGCCTCAGTTTCTCCAGCCGTTAAATGACAGGGTTGGATTCCTCTCGAGCCCTCTGGCAATTACGGGGACAGCGCCATGGCTGAGAGAGGCGCTGCTCCCTCTTTAATGATCGGTGGTGTGGCCAGCACTCGGCCTTGCCATAGCCGTGCTGGAACGATAGCCTGTCATAAAAAAAAAAAAAAAACAAAACCACACACAAAAAACCAAAAAAAAAAACCAAACAAACAAAAAAACCAAAAAAAACCAAAAAAACCAAAAAAACAAAAAAACCCCCAAAAACCCCCAAAACCAAAAAAAAAAAAAAACCACTCCAAAATATTTCTCATACTTGCTATTCAAATTTGTTCTCAAAATGTGGACCCAAAGCCAGTTTCCATCACGTTATCACTAATAAGCAGTAAATTTCCTTCTTGAATAGATGAACGAGTCTGTAGAATAATCTCTAAATATTTTGTAAGTTAATATTTTAACATTGTATGGATGGAAGGCAGGTTTAAATCTGAAGAATTCTGTATTTTCTGACTCAGCTCCGCGATATTTTTCAGGCATCTCACGGTAACCCAAATGCCGAGAACTGAATCGACACCGTTCTTTGATCTTCGGGAGAAGAAGCAGAATTATTAGGCATCACGAATGAAAATTATGACTCACCCCATCTGCCCTTTATTTTGGTCTTCTTTTCAATAAAACCTCCCGCGTTTCATCTGCAGGGAAGAGAGAGAGGGCCAAACCCCACCCGAGCCTCTCTTCGGTCTAACGCGGACTTTTCTAAAATAACAAACATAACCAAGAACTTCTCCTGAGTGGTACGAAAGAGTCAGTTGATTGGTCCCAGTCTTTCTTATTGTAGCTGTTACTCCTCATTTTTACTGAAGAATGCCATCGGTGATGTACTAAAAGCATGATGACTTTGCCTTTTGGAGGTGTCCTCAAACCTCACCCGTCTCCCCCAAAAGCTGGGCCAGACTGCCGGGTGGTGTGGGAGACACCGCCTCACACGGGCCAGCACGGCCCTTACTGGGAGAGGCGACCTGTCGTTGCCCGTCCGGGAATATCGTGAATTCATTCCGTCTTGTCAATTTTCTTCCCTCGACAACGTCAGAGGTGGAAGAGAAAAGCCCATTTTTTTGGTAGATTTTGCAATTTAAAAATCAACATTTTAAATGAAGATTTAAAGATAATGTATTTAAAATAGAATTCCAGAAGTATCGCAAATTCCAAATTTGAGATAATTAAGTTTTGTGGAGAAATAAAAACTATATTTTATAAAAATATAAATCCTCACTTAGTCGTATTTTAAAACATTTAAAAAGTAATAGTTTTCTTTGATCAAATAACATTTATTGTCTGCCCACCAAATTTTAAAATTATATTCATTTCAACATTCCATGAAGCAGTAAAAATAATAGAGCACGCGAATCGACACTTTCATGAAAACGCAGACACTGTAGCATGAAGCCGATAATCACATGACTGGGGTGATGATGAGTGATTCTGGACATTTATTTCATCAATCTGTGTTACTCGATTTTCTCTCATATTTGTAATCAAATATACACTAGTTTTAAAAAAGGGAATAACTTGGAAATAAGTTGACAAAATTATTTTTAAATTCAAGCACGATAGCCTTTAACGTTTCTTCTGACAATTATGTCTTTTCTCATGAATGTTATTTTATAAATCTTAAAATATCTATAAATAGCACAAAATAGTTTCAGATGAGATATCATCAGTCACTGCCTTGAGGGTGAGTCTTTCTCCTTCTGCCTTTTTGTCTCTGTCTGTCTGTCTCTAAGTACATACGCTTCCATACGCTATGCACTAATTAAATAGTTACTAATTTTTTACTCTGTCTGTGTATCAGGCAACAGGTTAAATATTGAATACGTATTATCGCATTTATTACTCAAAAGATCTGTATGAAGTAGACATTCTGAGTTCATTTTTGCTGGTGGGGAGCAGAGCAATTGAGTAATTGCCGAAGAGAAAGCCAGGGTTTCAAGGTCAGGTGTAACGTTAGAGGAGGCCTCTGTATCCTGATGCCTCACGCAGTCCTCCAGGATCCCTGCTCCCGCCAGGCCCTGCGTCTAGGCTGCTTGTTCCTGGTTGGGCGTGACCACGTACAGCCCACGTGCACAGATCGGGACGGCTGAGATGAGAAGTGAACGGGGTGACATTATGCCATTGGCCGGGCACAGCAGCTATTTAGGGCTGGTGAACCACGAAGACTTTCCGAGGAGGTGACATTTAAGCTGAGATTTGCATATTGAGAAGGAAATAAGCATGCGAAGATAATGGGGCAGCTGTGACCACAATGCAGAAGTGAATCTTGGGATATTCAGGGACAGCCAGAGCCCAGGATGTAGAGCCTGACGCTAGGCCGCGGAGCTGGGGGACAGTCATGGCAGATGAGATGAGGGAGGACCACGGGCCATCACCAGGGTGTGGAGGGCCAGGTGATCCGGGCTCCTGCTCGGTGTCGTTCGGAGAGATGGCAGTGTTTTAAGTACCTAATTTGGGTTTCGTTTCAAATGGGTTCCTCTAGCTGTTCTTCAGAAAAATGGATGGTGGGAGAGGAAAGCAGAGAAAATCCACATTCCCGAGGATGCTGTGTGAATACATGTTCGTGCAGATTCAGAGCCGGTGCTAAGCACGGCGACATTAAGATGTTTACATTTTAAAGAGTGTATTCATCCTAACGCTCATCCTGAAATCTCCCCTTGCAGAAAAATACGAAATTAGAGTCCATACTTTAAACGTCTCCCATGCAGTGACAAACGGCTGGAAAATAAAATAGAAGATATTTCATCAGGATTTTAGCAAACAATATTTCATAAGTATTTGAGCAAACAACGTTATGAGAAGCATATTTACGATAATGTAGATGTCAATGTGTCTTTTAAATAACACGTGATGACTTTGTTGACAATAGCGTTTCACAGGCCGTAGGATGCATGCTTTAAAGCAGTTTTTCAAAACGACAACGCGAATTCTAGCAAGTAAACACCCTTTTGATGTAGACCGAGTTCATGGCAGTCCTGACCGCTAACAGTACCTTTCATGCGAGAAGGAAGCTTAATACGGGACTGACTCATCGGTTTGTTGTGGGGTTTTTATCCGTTTTACCTATCTTAGAGATTTTCGAGATATAGAGTATTACTTTTAAATCTGATTGCAAAAGATCATTTTCACCCTATTGTTAGCACTTTGGGGCTGCATATAAAACAAATTGGCTATGATACCACTTATTTCTGATTCATGTAGTGGAGACCCAAAAATGTTGTCTTTGTCAGACCACAGTCCTGCTAGTGGCTAATTTTTAAATGAGTGAACATTTAGAGAAGTGTTCTGAATCTCAATGACATTTAAATAGTTTTTAGGACAATTTAATATCTCAACGCCGGCGCTTGCTTCTGTTAAGGAATTAGCCGGTTACGGTAGGACACAGACGTAGCCATCACGCATTCTCGAAGCGGGCAGAGCTGGCACGCGAAGGCGGATTCCTTCTGAACACTCTTGTGTTACAATAGCATTGTCATGCATGATAGTAAACATTATTACAATTCTCGTTACCGCTCCGTGATGCCGGGGAAAGCAAGGCTACCTGTCTCGTGAGAGGGATGTTCCTCAAGCCTGCGTGCCGTCTTCACGTTGGACAGGCATTCATTCCCTTTAGATCGCCTCCTGTTCTTACAGATTTTGTTTTACAGAATTGGAAAGGACGAGATCATTGATCTATGTTCCTGTGTTTGTGAATTAAAATCATCCTGCAAATAGAGACCAAAGTCTGTCTAGACAGAAAGTTCATTATCGACAGAACACCGACAAATCACAGACCCCGGAGAATGGGGAGACGCTTTACTTGCATTTTTCACTTTTTTTTCGACTTTTATTTTAATATTGGGGAACTCGCGAAACTTTGAGGGAAACTATTACCATTTATTTAAAAATAAGTAAAATTTAAACAATATTTCGTATGTCTTCCGTAACACTAGAACAAGGGCCCTCTGGAGTGGACATGTGGACAGTCGAGGGTCCCATACAAAGGTGTCAACTGAGTGTCTAGGCTCGGGTGACATCGTCAAGGGAACTAGTATGGCGAGAAGAGACAGTATTCTAAATAGGAGCTGCAGACCGGAACCCCTGAGAACTCAGGCAAGTGTCGCCGGAGCCAGCCGGCTGTACTGGGCTAAGAAGGTGGGGACAGCGGCAGAACGAGATGTCTGCGCTCTGTATAAAGTCACTGACTTTAAAAGGAATGCGCTTTTTAAGAACAACGGCCACGTGGAAAAGCCCCTGGAATCTGTTTGGTCTAGAGGATGCCAGTCTGGCTGCCATCTCTGGTCTAGGGTGACACGTCATTCATTCAGAGAGGGGAATTGTGAAGAGATGAAGGAGGTCACCGACATCACACTTAGGAGGCCATCGGTCATCTGAGGGGTGTCCCACTAGGTGCCGAAGGCAGAAACGAAGAATGGGATTTGGGGAGACGGCAGGTGACCAGGAGGCAAACCCTTGTTCTGCGCTACAGCCCCCGAGACACAGGACTGCTGGCTCCCCTGGTGGAGGCAGCTGGCGGAGGTCGGAGCTGCTCTCGGACGGCAGTGACGAGGCTCGCTTCCAGGTGTCCCAGTGAGAGGTGACAGCGAGCTGCAGGAGGCAGATACAACAATCCCAACTGTGAGCTGAGGACGGATGGGGTCCTGCCGTGCGGCAGAGTTTTTTAAAAAGCTTTGTCGTTTACTTTTATGACTAGAAAAGTGATATTTACATTTTTTGAATCCCTAAGCAAAAGAAAAATGGATAAAACACCATCTAATCAGCAAGTGTGCCTTGAGCCTGTACCTGTGTCAGGCTCTCCCAGGGGTTAGGACCTTAGTGACAAACAGACACGATTCTTGCCCGATAAAACATAATTTGGTGGATAAAATGAAATTGTCCCCAGACTTTGCCTGTCACGCAACTTCCATGTGAACACTGGATAGCTCTGTGTCTACTCTGCCCATGATGTTCCCGATTCAGTATCATTCGTACGGTGTCATCGCGTCCTGGCGGGAATGCCTTTTTCCACCTTTGGGAAGTGGAGGTCGGCTTGCTGCATGCTGTGCTGAGATGCTGCTTTTCATTTTTTCGACAAGATGACGCCTTAAAGAAAGGCAGAGGGTTCGGAGCTGGAATGGGCGCAAACGCGAGCCCCTCCGCGCGATCTCTCCTAAGGTCTCGTGCGAAGCTACGTGATCCGAAAGGCACGTGTGCGGCAGGTGGAACCCGCTCGTTCATTGCTGAGTCACATTTTCAGTGCCTTCTTTGAGCAAGATGGGCTTCTAAATGCTGTTTATCTACCGAGGCAAATTTCCATGAAAACCTGATTTTTCAGGAACAAACAAAACCTGTAGAGAAGAACTAATAATAAATACGACTGTGAAATCAGGATACTGGAGGTTAAAAAGGCCAAGTTAGGTTTCAGAGAGGAAAAAGGAAGAGCAGGATGTGTCAGCCGATCTGGGGCGCGGGAGGCAGACCCCTGGTTTCCTCCTGGCCGCAGTCAGAAACTGGCTTCTTAGTTTTCTTCTTCTCATTTATTGGCACAGTGGTTGTTTGATTTTTAATTTTTTAATTTAATTTTCATTTTTATTTTTTAAATTAATTAATTAATTTTTCATTGTGATGACGTCGGTTAATGAAATCCAGTAGGTTTCAGGTGTATAATTTAACAGTAAGGCATATATATATATATATATTGCCTTGTGTGTTCACCGCCCATAGTTAGATTTCTTTCCGTCACCACGGATTTGACCCCTTTTACCCCGTCTATCTCCCCACTGTTTGTTTTTGGTTCTTTTTTTTTTTTTTTTCCCCCTGGTAGGGGAATGGGAATGAAGATTGGAGGGCAGAGAATTTGAAGTCTTTGTTTGCAAACACGTTGTCGCAAATGGCAGATCTCACATCTTCCTATGGCTGAGTCATATTCCATCGTGTATATGGACCACAGCTGCTTTAGCCAGTCATCTATCGTAGGACACTTCGGTTGCTTCTGTGTCCTGGCCACCGTGAATAATGCTGCTATGCACATTGGTGTGCAAATCTCTTTTCGATATGGGTTTTCAAGTCTTTGGGGTAAATAGTCAGTATAGGGATTGCTGGATCATGTGGTAGGTCAATTCTTAGTTTTGTGAGGACCCTCCATACTGTTTCCCATAGTGGCTGTGCCAGTTTGCAGTCCCGCCAGCAGTGGATGAGGGTCCCTTTTACTCGTGTCCTCTAGGGAGAAGTATCTGTTATGGTCTCTGCCCATTTTTTAATTGTTGTAATTGAGTTGTATGAATTCTCTGTATGTTTTGGATATTAGGCCCTTATCGGAGATGTTGCTCGCAAATATATTTTCGGAGGGTTGTCTCTTTGCCTTGTTGACGGTTCCCTTTGCGGTGCAGAAGCTTTTCAGTTTGATGTCGTCCCGTTCATTTATCTTTGCTTTTCTTTCCCTTGCCTTTGAGGTCAAATTCATAAAATCCTCTCTAAGTGCAAGGTCCTTGAGTTTAGGTCCTATGTTTCCTACTACGCACTTTATTGTTCCAGGTCTTATATTCAGGTCCTTAATGCATTTTGAGTTAATTTTGGCGTGTGGTGAGAGACAACGGTCTCATTTCATTGTTTTGCAGGCGGCTTTTCCGTTTTCCCAGCACCACTTATCGAAGAGGCTTTCCTTTCTCCACTGTATGTTTTTAGCTCTTTCGTCGAAAATTACTTGCCCATATAAACAGGGCTTTACTTCCAGACTCTCGATTCTGTTCCACTGGTCTGAGTGCCTGTTTTTCTGCCCATACCATGGTGGCCGTGTTGAAGGTACACAGCCGTGTACACTATCTGCCAGCTCTGTCTGTGGGAAGCAGAGGGTTTACGCATTGGAGAGGCTGAAAAAAAAAAAATAGATGCAAGATGACAGTTTTACCAATTTGTTTATTGTTTCTTTTCGGTTCTTGTTATTTTCGCGCCCTTTTCCCCCATTACGAATGCCCATTCTTAAAGTCCCATCTGCGGGGAACTACACAGGGGGTGTGGCATCAGGGACTCTGCTACAGAGGAATGTAAGTGTGCAAATGGCCATGGTGTGCGTCACTGCGATTTATGACTCGGCAGTGACAATAACTTAAAGGTGCAGAATCGAAGCCCGCTCCCCAGAGTCAAACAGGACGCGCAGGGAGCATATCACTTTGCTGGTATTTCTACCTCTAACCCTCACAGAACGATCGCCCCTGCTGCTTTCTCCAGTTTTCACTCCTGGAAACGTTCCGTGTCGCCCGGCCTGGGCCGGAGACAGCGCGTACACCTCTCCCTCGGTTTGCTCCTGTGAGGTCGGTTTTCCAAGGTCACGAAAGCGAAGCGCTTAGATATGCGACGCATGTCAACCGCGCAGGCGATCTCCGCCCGCCCGGCCTCCGGCCGCACTTCCAGAAGCTCCGCCGGGGCTCACACGCGTCTCTGCCCCAGCGTCCTGGAGGAGCAAGTGAGGGCAGTAAACGGGAGCTACAGCAGCGGGAGACGCGGCTCGGGAAACTTAACACGCGAGGCTCACGCCGCGCGAACCGGTGACCGCGTCAGGGCTCCCGCCGCGTGCGTTTTCAGAAGGGACCTTAGTGACGTTTCGCTTTGGTCCTCCCGCTTTCCAGGGGGCCACTCTGAGTTTTTCTGGCCAGATGGGCACGGAGCAAAGGCTGCTCGTCTGCCCTGCCCGCCCCCCGCCCTTCGCCCCGGTTGTCCTCAGACACGGGGGCCAGTGCGCCTTCGGGAGGCTGCCCACGGGACCCCCCGTTTGTGTTTAGCCAGCACCGTGTCAGGCACCGCGACAGTGTCCTCGACGTTCTGCCATTCGCTCCCTCGAACCGGCATTTATGGACAGGGAGCGTGAGCGGGGCCCTTGGCAGAAGGCGGCGAGGTATTTAGGGCCACACGGAGGGCACCCGAGGACGGGAACAGGCGCGAGGGGCGCCCGGCTGGGCGCTGGCCCGCGAGGGAGGGAAGGGATGCGGAGAAGGGAGCGCGGGGACTCGCGTGTGTGAGCGTGTCGCAGGGAGAGCCCCCCAAGCAGGCGGACGGGGAACGTAAACTTTCAGAGACAGCGGGGTCCGCCCGGACCCCCAGCCGTTCACGGCCCTGCGTTCCGTTCCATCTCGAGCGTCAGGTGTGGTGCGATTTGCACAAGCGTGTGTGCTGCAGAGTGGGGGACACGCTCTGCTGTGTGACCTCGGGCTGAGCCGCCAGGCGGGGACAGGCGGGGACTTGGAGCCGCGAGCACGTGGCGTAAGCGGGTCGAGCCCTCTGAGACCTGGCACGCGACAGCATGGCGTGGGGCGGGGGGCCGGGTCGGGCGCTGGAGGCACACGGCCCTCGTCCTCACCCGGCCGTGTGACATTCGGAAGGTGAGCTCAGTGCGGGGAGACTCTGTATTCCGATCCAGGAACTGGGGGTAAAGTGATGCACATCTCAGAGGTGACAGGTGCGGGAAGCGGCGTGCGTGAGCGGCTTAGGACTCCGGCCGACGCGTGTGCTCCGCACACGTTATTTCTTATTATCGTCACGCATCGTCCGCAGCGCAAAGTACGAGGAGAAAAATAAACCCGTCCGACTTGAGGAATGAACACTCCGATCATCCCTTATACCGTGGGCAATTGTTTATTCTTAAAGAAAAACAAATAGTTCAATGAGATGCTCTTCAGTAAAACAAAGTGCACGACAACCTGATAAACAGATTTCGCTTTAACTTACAGAGAGCCGAGTGAAAGCGAGTACATTTAAAAATAACCAAATTGGTCCTTTTTTTTTTTCCTTTTTAGAGAATACCATGCCCTAAACCCAAGGGCCCCATTCTGCTCGAGAACCATTTTAAAATATGACCCATTTTTGGAAGTTTCATATTTTATTATTTATCCCTTTGGAGCTCCCAGCTTTCGAATAAAAGTGAGTGTGTTTCTTTTCAGTACGAGAGGCCTGTGCCGCACACACATCCAGATTCTGACGGCACCAGGGGACTTTTTTCAGAGCAGCAGCTCATGCTCAGCTGGTGCCAAACGGAACTTCAAGCCTCAAAGGGGTTGACTAAAATTGGAAACCACAGCGATCGAGGGCTTCTAAATTTGACCGAGCAAACGCGAAGCTAACCCAAATCGCCTGCAGAACGGCCCCCTCTGCTATGACAACAGATAGGACAAGGCGTTATAATTCTAAATTTAGGAGAATCGGACCAACAGCTCGGGTCGAAATATGAGAGAGATGGATGGCTATCCCAGAACGGAGAATTATCCTCCCGGATGTGCTCGAGGATTTTCCTAGTGAGTTACGAAGTAGAAAACATTAAAAACACTAATCCAATTAGGGGATAAAAATGGAGCTGTTTCTTTTGAGGGTGTCTTCTCTGTGGCAAGGCTTCCGACATGTCCCAGCATTGTGAGCCCTGATGTCATAAATGATGTGTCTTAAATGACCTTAAATAATAGGAAAATTGAATCGTCCACCTGCCTCCACGTGTCAGGTGTACGTGTTTCAGACGCGATATCAGACACGCCGTATCACACAAGGGCATGGGCGATACTGCCATTTTCATATTTTTAAAATTCTGCTTAAAATGTTCTTAAAAGAAAGCGTTGTGTCTCATCTCCAGAACGCACCTTAGCTGTATCCATGATGCCGTCATTCCGTACACGGATGAAGTGTCCTCATTTCCTTTCCCAGGGCGGACATTTCAGGCGAAATCAGGAAAGGTCCGATTAACTGCTAACATACAAGTGACACACCTGTAATAATCGTGACACGATCACCTTTAAGAAATCGTGACCCGCGTAAAGGCAAAGAGTGTCATTTTCAATTTCACGGCAAAGGCAAATATACGCTGTGGCATCCACGAGCTTCTTTCCAACGGTGAAATGATGGGGCTTTGAAAATGGCAGCAATACCGGATTTTACTAACGCGCACGCTACGGAGGCAAGTTAGTCCGGCAAGTTAGTCAGTCGAGTTTAAGGAGAAAGAAGCGTATTTTCTGAGAAGAAGATGATGCCCAACTTTTTAAAACTTTTCCATGATCCCAACCGACCTTTGAAGGGGACGCCTTTACTGTCCCCGTGTGGTCCCCAACCCTGACATGACCATAAAGTGCGGACACCTAGCTCCCTCGTGACCTGCTGAAGGACGAGCTGTGTCAGTCCGGGATTCTCACGATCTGGTGCGCAAAACAGATGCCACCAAGGGAAACGAAATTGTGAAATGCCATTCTTTTTCCAAATCAGATTATTTCCGCGGAGTCCAATTTTTGATTTTTATAACATGCCAAGTAGAATTCAGATGGAGATGTTAAAAAGGTTTAAAATGCCTTTGCAACCTCCCTAAGTAAATAGTAGACATTGAAACCAGTGAAGTTTTGACCCAGAAAGATTTAGTTTTATTTCACATAATGGGAGAACCGAAACCCTGACTCTCTGTTATGCATCTGTCTTACTTCCAAAAAGAACGTGTCGCAACGGCCCATAGCCATGAGCACGTCGACAAATTACTTTGCCTCGTGAATTGGTACTAGAAACTGGACCAAGTCTGTTTTTCTTTCTGGTGATTATTTATCCGTAAGTTTACCCGGCACTGCCCGAACCTTGTACAAAGAGACTACATTGAATTATACCGGGTGGTAGGAGACAATCACAGATCGCTCTTCATGGCCTGCGAGTGGATAAGAACATCTCGTCCTGAGATTACGAAGAGCGTGTTGATATTTTCCTTATCACGCGTGTTTAATTCGTTTTCGTTTAGGGACTCGAGCATGGGGCAAAGCGAAAGCGGGCGATGGGCCCGGAGACGACTGGCCTTGGCGTCCCTCGGGGAGCAGAATTTTCTTCGTGCTCATCGTTCGAGTTTCGTTCTTCAGTGCATCAGTCGGGATCCCGGCGGGAGGAGGGAAACCACAGTGGTCTGAACGGAAAGTGTCCGACATGAGAAAGTTCTCGGCTGTCACACGGCGGGGGGAGTAATGCGACGTTTGCCGACAGGCGTCCAAAGGACCCCGGAGAATACGGGAGTAGCAGATACACGGAGTGGCCGCTACGCCTGGGCTGACACAGAGGTGCGCGTGCCACGGCACGGGCGCCCGGCCACCACCCAGGAGAGGGGACGGGGACGGGGACGTGGCTGGCTTGCGTCCATGGCAGGATCACGGTGGGGAGAAGCCTCGTGTGCTGGGCGCTGAGGTTTGATGAGTGACTGAGTGACGTCTGGTCTCCGCTCGCTTACCTGGCGTCCCTTATCCGCCTCCAGCAGGTGGTCTTCGTTCCCTCTGCGTTGCCTCCCCCTCTTCTTTGTCCCTCTGCTGTCTCCCTGTGGGCGTCTATCTCCCGTGGCCATGGAACCCCGCAAAATTACACCGGAAACGCCTGCGTGGAGCTTCTGAGCATTGAAGAGCATGGGTCTCTGATTCCCCTCACGTCTAGGACAGTGAAAACATGCTGGCATCACCCAGTGAATGTCCACTGAATAAATACATGAAAATACAACGCGACAAACTTAAAAGAAAACAAAACCCGCGCATTTAGTGCATCGTTGTGGAATTTTAGGACTGGCTATGAAGAGGTGGCGCTGAAAAGCTTCGAGGGAGGTGGGCTAGGTCGCGTGTAGGGGGCCTGGGACGCTCCGCCTAGACGTCTGAAGAAAGTTAATTTCAACCTGGAATGCTTTGCTCCATTTGAAAAGTCAAAAGCGGAAGGTCGCACAAAGCCAGTCTGGACAGATCAGATCTCAGTGCTTTCCTCCAGGAGGCAAACA
>NW_006429894.1:1286650-1329190 GCF_000325575.1 Pteropus alecto
AACGTATTACTAAAAGTGACACGGAGCATAGAAGTCGTTTTCTATTTCATTTTAATGGGAATTTTTATTTCTATGATCGCTCTTCAGTCTCCTCACTAAGCAGTATGCGCACCACTGTCGATGCCTTTTCCATGATGTGGCGTGAAAACGAGCACTTTGCACATTAACACGAGACGTCCGCCACCCCCCCAGCGGTCAGATTACATCACGAATCACAATTTTTATTTAAACTACACTTCAGCGTTTTCTTTTTTCCCTCCGAAGTTCACCACTTTTCGTTAAAATCTTGAGTTGTTAATTGATTTTTTTAAAACTTCGAAACATATTAATTTAATTTTTCTAAGAATCGAGAAAAAAGTTTGTGTGCTTTTTTAGTGAAGGCACTGGGGTTAAGAAGGTTTTCTCTCTGAGAAAGAAACGTGAGCAAAGACAGACGCGTGGCTCCCAGACGCTGTCACTCAGCTGCCCTGTTTCGATGACGTCTCCGTGCGCTGTTCTATCAGCGACTTTTCCCTGTGATCCATCCTTCGGGGCTTCCAAAATTACCCCCTCTTCCCAGGCCGAGTCATTCACCCGCTTGCTCGAAAGCCCCAGACGGCTCCTGATCGACACATTAACCCTGCTGTGTGACACCGAAGTCCCCGGCCGGTCTCACCCCAGCCCGACTCTAGGTTGATTTCTTACCGAGGCCATCAGTCTTCGTTCTAGGTGTAAGGGACAATTTTCTCATCTCTGCAGAAGATGGTCCTTTCACATTTCTAGCAATTTCCATGCTAGCTTCCAGGCCCTCTTCCGTCACCTACCTGCCCGTTTTCCCGAACGTAGGAGCCCTGTAGGCCCAGGAAAGCACCTTCGGTCACCGGAACGACATCCTGTTTTTCCCTTCTGCGTTCCCACGGTGGCTGAGCCTCCGTTACACACAGCGCTGGCAGCGTTCTGTTTTAGGCGACAGTTAAGTACCTGCATCTAACTGAGCCTCGAGAGAGCACCCCCTTTTTCGTGGGGGGGAGCGAGAACCCGTGTCTCACTCAGAGCTGTCCTTCCGTGAAGGTTTATCTCCGTGTATACATTGAGCAGGAGCCGAGAATCACATGTTGAGTTTTAGGAACAAAGTTTGAACATTGTTAAAATGCATCTGCCTCTTTCACCTCTTCGTGATGTAGAAGCGTTTGGATTAGTTGAGATGGGTCTATCGAAGGTCGGGACCACATCGCTCTATCGAAGCCTTTCACGCTTTGCCATCTGTTAAGATAAATTCAAGACCCAGCAACCAATTGTTCAAGGCTTCAAATTACTTGTAAAATTATCGTGAAAGTTCTAAGAAAATTTATTTTTGAATAATTTATTCAGAAATACTTGGGAAAGCCCTAATTAGAGTTTATGTTAAATATGTTAAAATAGACAATTAAGTCCATTAAAAAATGTAGGTTTCTTTGGGGATATTATTATTAAGTGGAGGGTACAAACAGGAGCAAATCTATTTGTAAGCTGGAGGGCTTTAGGTTTAATGTCTGCATTTTTTTTCTTAGCCATCATTTTTTATTTTTTTGCGTTTTTGACTCTATTAGACTTTATACATAGTTCGTGAAGAACGGTTATCTGCAAACAGGGAAACGCTGCTAGAGTTCTTTTCTCCTTCACGTTTTCTCCTTCCTCCTTCAATAACTTATCCGTTGGCCAAATAAATCGACTTTCAGGGTTGAGTGAGAATATGTTTCAAAATAGTCCGCTTGGCCGTGCGATGGCAAACGTGTCGATGAGCATCTTTTGCAGTGCACTTAATTTTTCTTTTTAAGCGTAGTCGGCATACAACATTATCTTAGTTTCAGGTGTACAACACAGTGGCTCGTGATTCCACATTTAATATCGTACTGCGTGATCCCCGCGCTACGTCTGGGAAACACCCGTGTAAAGTTATCACGATACGTGGACCGTTCTCTGCACTGTGCACTCACAGCGGACGTGACCGATGCATGAAGCTCTGTGTACAGATCGGAAATGCTTGTTACAAGGGAGGAGAGAATATTCACTCCGCTCATTTGGAAATCTTTAAAAAACTTAAGGAAACAAAGCCAGCTGTCATAGGTCAGCGTTGCAGGGGGAAGCTACATGTGCTGTGGGTGTTTTTTTTTTTTTCAAATGACGAGTGCCCAGAGTCTACGTAACTCAACATTTCCTGAAGTGGTTTTACTACGCTGCTGTGGATGAATAAATTGGGACAACACTTTCGTAAATACCAGATTCTGAAACTATCTGAGATGTAAAAACATTCGAATTACAGAAATTAAGGAATGAGCAACGAGTAAATAATATCAATGTAAAATATTTATTAATAGTCGTTTTAAATATCTATGCAACCCGTTTTCTATTTTACAAACATCTCTACTGCATACCATCTGCTGACGGATTCTAATTCATAAAAAGACTATATTTAAATCAGAACGTAAGTGACAGAATCAGGACAAAAGAGAAAGGGCAAGAGAATAAACCGAATAAATTCCGAATATGACTTCTAAAGGCAGACAATATAAAAGCTATAATTTTAGTTTAAGCCTCACACTCCTTAAACACAGTCATTACAGGACATCTGCTGGGAACACAGCTTTGCTATTGGAGAACATTAATTGCCCCGTAATATTTCCTGACACTCCCCAAAATATGCCCCATTGCTAATAATTCATTCACATTTCAGTACCATTATTAGCTGCTAATTCAAACAATCAGGGGAAAGACAACCGGGGGATGACCTTGAACAACGACCCACCCAGAGAACGGAATTTATTTTGTGGTTTTCCAAGACAGAAATGCAATCCTGGGACTGCGACCAGCTCTCCAAAATCCAGCAAACGCAAACGAGGAGGGAAAAGCCTGTGGTGTAGACCTGAGGTTCCTTCTCGGGATTCTTAGAAGAAAAATTAAAAGAAGCATGAAATCGAGCAGAAGAACAAATTCTCTGTATAGCGAAGAGAGTCATTTAGTGATGGATAGTCAAGCGTGCATTCGAACAGTCATTTTTTTTTTTTTTTGGTTTCAACCTGTGAGAACATTTAAGAATCGCATAAATCCAGAGCCAGGAAAAACATTCACTTCCACTGCTAAATGGTGGGAGTCTAACGAACAGCTCCTCAGGGGGTCCTTCCCGCAAAATATTTTAAACACAGTCTGCCAAGTTAACACCCCTCCTCCTTACCGCCTCCTTGTTTCTCAAGAAATCCGAATTTTTAAAGAACTGTGGTACTCTTGGCCGTTTCTAATATGGAATGCATTAGGCGAGAACCCATGAATAAGTGCTTGCATATGCTCGTGAGAGAGAAAGCAGACACCTCGGAGCGACCTACTCGCCAAGGGAGGAGAGAAGGGGCAGACGCAGCTGAAAAATAAGGCGAAGGCAGCCCCGGGCGATGCGGGCCAGCCGGCCTGCTCGCTCTCGGATGCGGATGCGTTGGGAGGACTTCTGGTTTGGTGAGGCCCAGTGACAAACGCAGGACGGAAGGACAGGGAGAACCAGGCCGGGCAGGAGCAGTTCCTGTGGAGGAAATGGTGTTAGCGTTTTCTCCCACTGTCTGAAAATCCCCAGCAGAGAGAGTGAAAAATGGCCACGGGTCGAGTATAAAATCCCCAAAAGAAAAAAGCCAAGTTTGAGTTCCCTCAGAGATGGGAGATCCTAGAAAACCGTCGCCAGACCTCACAGGAGTGAGGAATATGTGCATCTAGAAGAATCGTCACGCGTCGAAGCTCAGACCCTTCTGATTTCTCCTCTTTTCCTTCCCTTCTTTTCAAATGTTATTCTCCTTATGGATTTTATCGTGGTCGAAAGGGATAATATGATCATCGCATCTGACGTGTAGAGAAAAAGTCGCGGGAGATAATTATTTCTAGTTGTATTGTATCCCTCCCCCACCCCAGAGCACGGCCGAGGCCTTTCAAATTTCCCTCTTATGTTATTATTTTTCCACATAGGAAAATCCCCCAAATATTAATTACGTGGGTGCTTCTTCGTGTACCTTCAGGTCAAGATTTTAATTTTAACTATTTCGGGTTAAAAAATAAAAAATAGAATTCATCCATACAAACTTCGCATCATTATCTGTTTTTTCCTGCCAGTTTTCAGTGTTTTCGGGGGTATTTTGCACCGCATCCGAGAAGCTCCCGGTAGAACGCGTGTTGTGTTACAGGGCATAAAGCCTCATGAGATTGCGAAACGGGGTGCAGGGGGTCAACTCTGTGGAGACAGAAAGAAATCTAACTGTGGGAGATGGACACACAGTGCAAACATGGAAATGCCTTCCCGTTAAAGTGGACAGCTGAGACTTATTGGCTTTCATTAACCAATGTCACCGTAAAAATAAATAAATAAATTAATTAATTTTAAAATAAAAAAAGACTGCGAAAAATAAAACACACGAAGAAGCCCTACCTAACGATAAGGAAACGGAAGCTTTAGAAAGTTCCGAGCGAGCGATTGAGAGAACGTTCGCTCCCCAGCGCTTGATCACGGGTGCGCAGCGTTCGAGGCTGTTTACATCTCGCTTGATCCACAAGTGCACTGATCACATATGTGTCCCCGCATTTTACAGGTGACAAGCTCGGCACAGCCAAGTTGAGTGGCCGGGCCAAAACCAGGCGGTAAAGAGCGGTCCGCTGATGCGCATCGCACAACCTACTCTCAACGGACGGTCCTGAAATGCTCTAGATTCCTAAAATGGGCAGAATTGGGGTACGTCGGGCTGCCTGCAGCACATTCCAAATTACGGAAAGAAATATGAAGGACAGATCCGATAAGAGGGGCCCACAGAGCAGGGCGTCCCTGTCTGCGCAAGGCGGGCCGGGGGTGCGTGGGACCCGACGTCCGGCATCCACGCTGCGCGTTCTCCCCGAAACGCCGACCACGCTGGACCACGACTCCGGTCAGCTGGGCCTCGTCTCATCGCTGAGCAGAACCCGAGCGCCTCCGGCTGTAACGCCGGCGCCGCAGAAGCCAACGTGAGCTCGCTGTCCTCATCTGAGAGCTCGAGCCAACCGAGATGCAGCACAATGACAGCAAGCACAGCCTCGCTCTGAAACTCAGCTGTCACTTAAGACCGCTGTGACAGTGAGCGAGCCCCGAACACTTCTCCGTCTGTAAACCGGGTCTCGTGATGGCGTCTCCATCACAAGTTTGGCAGGAAAATTACAGTTAGCATCTATAAAGTCTTTAGTGCAGCATCTGGCCCACGATGAAGGCTCTTTAAATCTTTTTAAAAATGAACGTATGGCACCGACCCCCGGACGCCGCTCAGCTGGTGCAGACCGGCAGGTGGGCTTCTCGTCCTTTCTGGATGTGATTTAGCTCCGCCCTCTGTCACGGTCTAGAGTGGAACTTCCTGCGTGATGCGTGGAGGATGGGGAGGGGAGTAGGAGAGAGTTTCAGACCACAGTTGTATTTTATTCTTGTAACTTCGGCTCCCGCTAAATCTCATACCAAACGCATATATTCTTGATATCTGATTTCCGTTTGCTCTTGGCAAAATACGCATTTCCCTATAGAAAGAAAAAGGTCCAGAACAGATACCTGGATGTCAAATATCCAGCTCTTGCAAAATGGCATTCTGATGAGAGGGTGGTAAGTTAATCAGACTCGTGACGGTTAAATCACTTTGAAAATGCAGTTTTTAAAAAACTGGGAGAAGTGGACAAGGGCTTTGTGGAAACCATTTTTGGTCAAATCCTAAACATCACTCCAAAGCTCACGAAATACTTTGGACCCGTTTAAATGGATGCTTTCTTGAGCTACGCATTTCTTTATCACTTTAGAGACATTTAAATACATTTACATGTAATTTGCTTTTGCCTGATTTTATTAAAAGAAGAAACCCTGAGTGAGTTTCTTTTCATATTTGCATAATAAAAATATTAATATCCACTTAAAGGTCAATTCTAGAAGTGCATGTGACTGTTTTAAAGATCGCTATGCCCAACTCTCAACACGTTTCTGCTGGAAGATTTGAAACGTCTCCACTGTTATTCAGATCACGACCCTTGTTTAGAAATGGCCTGAAGTTCATCCCAAAGACTTTAGTTACTATTTTAAGAAATAAACGAATGCACTGGCCTATAGCCCACATTCCATTTTACCTGGAAAGTTATGTGCCACAGGCCATGAGCCATGTTTTTTCTTAATAAATAGTAAAGCAATGTCGAGATGGTAACTGCGTGGACATACAGACGGGGAGGCGGGGCAGGGTGAGGGGGCGTCGTTCCCAGAGAAGTAAAATCTCTGGAAAGATACTTAATAGTCTTTTTATTTTTTCCTTCTTTGATTTTTTTTTTTTTAAAATAACTATCTGTTTAAACTAACATTGTTTAGATTAAATTACATCTGCTTACTTGCAGTTCTGATGTTTTCTTAGAAACCCAAGGTTTTCAGCTAAAGTTCAGGTTCTCGTTTAAGAGGCACACTTCTGGTTTGGCCACATTTTATTTCAGATGTCCAGCCAAGCTCAAATTAGATTCACATTTTCTGTTCTTTTCTTTTAAAAAAAGTCCCACAGACTCTATATTGTCATAAATTATGTCTATTTAGAAAAATTTGGTGAAGCTAAAAAGATAAGCTCTATAATATGAACCTCGTAATTTAGCCTACAAAATCCTCTTTAAATCACTGTTATTTAAAAAAAGTAAAGTCAAAATAACATGAATCGAGGCTACTATGCGGACAAGTGAACTTATTTAAATAAGGAAGGATTCTAAAGAAAACATGACTTCAAGACACATTATCATTTTGCATCACAGAACCTATTTTTGACCGGTCTTCAGTAGCACATAATGCAGAGGAAGGAAGGCTTGTGCAATCATTTTATGAAATATTTATTTAGGAAATGAAAGCACAGTTCCATTTATTAATTATATTATTCAAGTAAATCATTTGGAAATATTCAAATTGCATTATTTTATTCAACAATGCTGGTCTTTGATCTTGCATCTTGAACTACGCCCGTAGGCATTTCACAAGCTTTTGATGATAGCCTACTCGCTGCCAGTAACATGGGCAGTCGTGAAGAGATCAAATAGGTCAGCTGGAAAAACACCCAGAGAGCTGTGACCTCGGTTCAAATCCCAGCTCTGCCACTTACTGCCCGTACTTGAATGATGAAGTATTAGAAACAACGACCAACTTTAAGTCTGTGTTAAGACACCGCACCCCCGGGGCGAATCTATGAGCATCTGCACGTGGGCACCTGAAACCGAGCGCCAGAGAGAACATGGAGGTGAGTGCACTGCTGACCCCGCGAGTCGGGGAGAATGGCCTTGAGAACGGGGGAGGGGGAAGGAGCGTAAATACGTCTTGAAGTGGAACCGAACCAAGTGCAGACGAAATCCACCCAGAGGACAGACACACGGACGAAAATGTCGCGGTGAAGAAGCCGTCTAAATGCGATAAGTAGTTACGACTCGTTTCCTAATCAAATAGAACCTGGGCAGGGACGAACCTTATAAGTTATTATCGATGCACAAGTTGTATTTTTTAAAGTCAGTTTTATCATAGAACGAATTTGTTGCCTGTGTTTGAAAGCAAGATAGACTCACCCCAGAGTGTCGAATTTTCCAAACAGTGCAAAGTGTGCGTGCGTGTGACTCTACTCTACTTCTCTGAAGTTCTTTGGTATTGTTTCAGGGTCTCGCTCCCTCGTGTCTCTCTACGTTTACTGTAAGAAGTGTCTATGCCGGGGACACTGCATGCCTGGCCCTGCTGTCTGCGTCTGCTCTGGCGTTGGCAGAGACGGATCGTACACACGCACAGACCCACTCGAAGGCACAGATGCTCTAAGGGCTTTGTAAACAGAGCTGTCGGGACACGAGCGAGGAAATAATTCTGATCAGGCAAGAGAGGAAGTAGTTTAAAAATAGACACGGCGATCTGCGATGTGGGCGGTGAGGAGCGGAGAATGTCACACGCGTTCTAGAATCGTAAACTCGTGCTGCTGGGAAGAGATGAGCAATTATTTCGTTCGTTCGCTTCATTTGAAGAGGAAGAACATGAAGCTGAGAGCCACGAAGCGGCTCGCTGAAGGGCCCGGCCAGTGAGAGGCAGAGGGGTGTCTCCCGAGGGCTCGGTCTCCAGGTCACTGCAGCTTCCGTTTTACACGTGACTCTGTCCCCGCCTTGCAGGTCCCACCCCTATGTCCCATTCAGGCCAGTTACCATAGGTTCATTGAACAGGAAAATACTAAAACGAAAATGTTTGCTTAAAGGAGGAACAATTAAAGCGAACATCTAGCAGTGACGTTTTCAGCCATTGTCTCAGGAAGCCCCCAATGACTTACTTCACTTGCCAGGACGAATGACACCGTTTATCTGGACACTATTAAGTTTGGTACAAGAAGAAGCTATCACACCATTTACCTTTTTACTGAATGCTAGAAATCCTCAAGTGACAAGTGTCATTTATCATTTAAAACCTCCCTTGACACCTAAAACCACCTGATGCTGACTTGCTCGGGTCTAGCAACTTTGAATTTGGGCCTTTGCCCAAGTGACAGACGGTCAGGAAGGTTAAGTGGCCGAAACACCGTATCTGTGCACTGACTGAGAAAGTTCTGGGCGTGACTCTCAGCTGAACGGCCCGTGTGGCTTCCAGCGCGAACGTACAGGCTCATCCTTTGGGAGCTCAGCCCGGGGAAATGGTTCTTACTTGGTGGCTGGACACACATCCAAATTCCCCTGGCGCCTCGCCGTTCCCGGCCCGGGGAACATCCGTTTGTTTCCGATCTGCAGACGACCGCGTTGGGAGTGTCCGAGGGCCTGCGCCTAGTTCCAGCACGTGCTTCATCTGTCGGGCCTCAGCTGCCAGCAGCCAGTCTGCACGCGTGGCTCACTGGTCGGGACGTCACCGCGCTCTGTCCCCAAACAGACTGAGCAGAACATTTCTGTCCTTTGGATTGAACGTTCTTCTTAAAAGAAATAGGTCTCACCGCGAGCTCGAACTTGAAGTGTACGGTCCAGTTGATTGCGTTATCTATCAAACGTAGGTCGTAACAGATTAATAAAATGGAGAAACGGCTCTACACGTTATTTGGCCGTTTGCAACAAGGAAATTAGTTCGGCCTTATGGCGATCAAGTGGCAATTATTAACCGCTCATTAGTTAGCCGTTAGGGCAGCTTAAGCGTAACCCGTATGGGTCGGTCTGGTTAAGCTGCAGTGACTCTGCCCCCACGTGGGCTTCGTAAAGACGCTGTTTCGTCCCCATTTTCAATGTGACTAGTGTGACTACAGTGAGTCTGTTAATTAAATGTGGACGTAGTTAGTGGTACGATGACCACGTTTTCATGGAACCAAAATTTGAAATGAAAGAATGAGTAAATATGAGATTTTCAACAAAGAAAATACTAGCATACCACTTAAATATGCTGTTCCTTTTCCCTGAAGTTAAGAGATGAGCTGGTTTTCTCGTCACTGGGCCTGACCCGGTCACCGGCCGCGGTGCGGGGGCGTCTCACGGAAGGTCGAGTGTGGCCTCGTTCAGAACCCTCTGTGTCTGCGTCTATCTGGGTGTCAGATCTTACAATTTCCTGATCACGGCACAGTATTTTCTATTGATGGGCTAGAGCTCACTGTCACACGTGAGATGGCTAACGGACGTCTCATGGGGGTGGACTGGGGTCACTCATAGGCCTTAAGCTTTAGACGTCGTGAATTTGGTCCTCCGAAGATATTTATTTTCACGGCTGGCGATTCCCTCGTTTCTCGCTTAGCTTGAGTGTCGCCCGAGCGCCAACGCCACCGACCCCACATTTCCCCCCTTAAAATGTCACTTTCGGTGAAATCCATTTGTTTGTATGAGTTAGATTTTGGACAATCTCAGCGTGATGCTTTTTTCTTGCATCGTTTCTGGTTCCTTGAATTCTCGGCCGTAGTGTAACTCACTCTGCATTCTTGAGTTGACAGATTATTCAATGCGCTGCCCAACGAACCCATCGGGAAATTCAGACAGCGTGGGAAGGACGTGGCTGTAGGAATTGCTGGACGGAACTTACACAAGTAACTAACTTTGAAGAAATGCATTTGGAAAATAAATGTCAGCGGACTAACTTAATCTGCCGTTCTTCCCACGCACGAGGTGTTTCTGCGTTCTCGAGATCTTCCGCGCCGAACCCCAAGCATGAAACGGCGTTTGCTTCCTCTGGCATCGCCACCCTAGTCATCGGGGGGTGAAATGGCAAACGGACGCTTTCAGAATCTGGCGTCATCTTTGCGTGAACGTGTAGAATTAATAATTAAGAAATGTCTGAAATTTTACATAGAATTTGGGGGGCATATCTGCAGTTTTAACCCGGAGGGTTGGGTTCAGCATCATGTCGCGACTTCGCCACACTTCTCTGTCGGGCCCTCGTTTCCAGTGAGCCGGAGGCTACATGACTCCCCCGCCTGAGCCCTTCTGCTGTCCTTCAGGGTCCCGGGCCCCTCGCGTCCCGAGCGGCGACGCGCCAGCGGCCGTGGAGCCACACACGACGAGATACGTGTGCGCTGCATTGGCAACTTACATGTGTCTATGTATTGATAATTTAACCTTCATCAGCGCAATTGAAACTGTGGGAAAAAACATCCTCCCTTAAGATCGAATGTAAAGCAGAAACGGCTTCGCGTCTTCATCCGCCTTTTCCTATAGTGGGGAAACCCCAGTGCCAGAGAATTATGCCGCAGAGGGAATGAACGGACGAAGGGGCCGAACTGGATCTTCTCTCGTGGGGGCAGGGAGGGGGAGTGTACGAGAAAGAGGGGGTACAGGGCGGAGCCCCGGGAGCCTAGCGAGGTCCCAGGCCTCCCATAGATCCTTTGCCGTGTTCCTTTTAAAGAGGCAAAGACAGCACTTCAGTTTTCTGGGTTGAATAAGACGACCACGTCACGCTTACAGCTACTGTCCCTGAGCACCTGTTTTGTGCCCTTGTCACCCCTAGGCAAGGAAGCCTTGGGCTCCCTACTTTACAGATGAGGCAACTTCAGCTGGGAGATTTTTCACGATTCGCGAATGGTCTACATTAAACACGGGACATGCGAGGCCACCCGAGCCAGCTTCCCCGGTTTCAGAGCACGCGCGTGGCCCCCTTCATCGTAAGAGCCGCTTGAGGACCGTCGCGGTTCGGGCTCTGGGGCCAGCCTCGCCCGTCCACGCTGGTTTTCCAGACCATGCATTTCGTCTTGTTTGTAAACTCTTGAGCCATTCTGCACCCTACAGAACGTGAGCTGACGTATGCCAGGCGCCATGCCGGACCCATCTTCCGGCCTGAAAAATATCCCCTCTGTTTCATCTCACCTAAGAAAACACTAAATTTAATTTTTAAAGCCACAATTTTGTGCTCTTTCAATATTTTCTGGAATATAGCAATCAAAGATAATGGATAGGATCTGAGAACACTGAATATTTATGGCCAACTCTGAAAAGAGTGCATTGTACATTCAGATTATCCAATTGAAATGTTATAAATCACAATTACGTCAAATATTTTAGCCATAAAATGGGGTATATTTGTGTCTTTAGAAAGGTAGCTTGTTTCTTCTAATAGAGTGAACCTGACAATTTTATTATGAGTTTAGTTACATAAATGAATCTTCTTTTTCCCTTTTCTGCTGATAAAGTGCTTTTAGAAATAAATTACTTCAATATGAGTATAATGGATGAGGACATAGCACAGTCTTGTGAACTATCAATCGCGACTAGAAGTCACTTATTTTTTACCTGGGAATTATCTCATAAATTTTGAAATTGGGCATTGGCTACAAAGTTTAGCTATCTTCCTCACCGTAAACCCCTAAGTGGATGTATTACACAAAAAATGATGAAAGTTTGACAATCCTGAGGATCTCCACCGTCCGCAGCTCACGATGTTTAATTCGATGGGGTACCCTGCTTCCCCCGAGTTGAAATTGATCATGGTCCCTTTTCAGTGAAGAAAGTGGACATATCTCCAGGTGTTTCCATGTGGACGAGGATTTAGAAATAAGTCTTTCAAAACCGTCACAAGTCCTGGAGCTGTGGGTCCTGTGGTGGCCCTCCCAGAACAGTGGACACCATCGTTCCGTGGCACCCACTTCCCAGGTGACTCGTTTCCGACAAAGCCAGGAAGCCGGGGACTTGGGGCTGAGGCTGCAACCGATGCCGAACCACGTTCACAGCCAAGAAACTGGAGACGAGAGTCCGGTCCGCCAAGGCCCTGACGGCCACAGGGTCCCGACTCACACACGCCCACGGGCTGCCGACGGGAACCAGCCAGAAGCGCCGGTGAGCTGGCTCCCGCCCTCGGTACGTCCTAACGGCGTCCCCTGAGACGCGTCCCTTCCAACGCGTCATGCCGTTCCTGCGCGCCCCTTCGAATGGCCTCACGGATTACGTTTCCAAAATGTAAAAACACAAATGCTCAAAAAAAAAAAAGAAAACCTGAAAGCGAACCAAAAATAGATTCCAGGATGAAAATATGGGTTGACGACGCCACGAAAACAAAAGCACAACGAACAGGAGGAAGCTGGCCGAGCTCGCAGTCACCCCGCTTTGAGCTACTTACTTGTTCGTTGTATTAAGAGGTAAAACGTAATGACAATTTAATCAGCTTCTCTAATGTGTAGTTTGCGCCCAGTCCTTCTAGCCCTTTCTGTGTGAACCTTCAAGTTTTAGTCTTTCCAGGAAAAGGCGATTAGCATTTATTTTCAGATCTTTACACATAACAGGGAAGATTAATGATCATGAGAATGGTTGGAGGTTGGCTGCGGTTTGTCTAGAAATATCCCCGTCGGCCCCGAGGGACGCAGCCTGCACCGACGGCTCACAGCAAAGTGGCATCACCACGCATCGCGGCGCATCGCGGCCCTGCCACCGCCCGCCGGGGGCTCCGTGCTCGGGAGGCGCGTCGCGGGCCGTCGGGGGGACAGAGGCCGCGCGCGTGGTGGGCCTTCTCCGCCCCTGCTCTTCCTCTGCCCCGCACACTTGCTCCCTGCCTCGTACGTGTCCCCGTGTCCCGTGTCCCCGTGTCCCGTGTCCCATGTCCCCGTGTCCCATGTCCCCGTGTCCCGTGTCCCGTGTCCCCATCTCCCGTGTCCCCATCTCCCGTGTCCCCGTGTCTCATGCCCTCGACGCTTTGCTTCTCGCCTGTGTCGGTTTTCACAATCTCCTTGTCTGGCTCATGAAATCATGGCACGACGGTGTCCCCCCTCAGGTTTCTGAGAAGCGACCACCTGGAAGGCTCGGGTCACCCGAGCGGGCCCCGGGCGTGCAGGCGCTGGGTGTCCAGTCGCTGGGTGTCCTTTGTTCATCTCTGTCCTGCGTCACAGGCTTCCCTGGCGTGAGATCTTACAGAGACGCGGCAGGTTCAAGTTCCTGACGCTACACTTGGTTGTGGTCGTCAGGAGTTACGTCGGTCACATTCGAACACTTAAGTAGGGATATTTCTAATAAATAGAACGTTTCCACAAGATTATTTCTCGAAGATGACAGTGCGCCCCTCCCATTTTTTCCGCTTTGCGTCTCGATGAAAGGAAGGGCCTCTGGGTCTTTGAGAGGGAATGGCCTCTCGAGTTCTGGGGTCTTTTTCTACATTATGTCCATAAACTCTGGCATCTCAGCTGCGCTGAGTGCAGTCAAAGCAAACTAGCAGGTGCTTCGTAGTTCTCACGACGGCTTGTGCTAACTAACCGTTAGGACCGCGTCCCCTGTGAGAGCATCAAGGCCGGTAACTCAGCGCCGTTTAAGATGATGTCCACCTTTCTCGTGCCCCCAACTCGGAATTAGTCTCACGTGTGTTCCCTGGAGACTCGCCTCCGGAAGTTCGTGCAGCCTTGCTGGAACTGGCATCCACATAACTTCTGTCCTATGTCTTAAAGTCACCAAGGGTTGAAACCCCCGATTCAAACAAACATGTAGCTATAAACAGCAACCATGTTTATTCACACTATTTTATGTGCTTTGTCTAGGTACGTACAGACCGAGGCTGAAGCCACCGCAGCATTTATGGCTTCCTCTTTCTGATTATTAATTAAATATTTGACCTTGTCATTGGAAAGCATTTTAGGAACCATCATTTATCATGATGTAAACAATGTAATCGCCATTTCTAGGTTTTATTTTTCCTGTTTTATTTCCCCTAGAGTAAAAAAACATTTAATCCTGAATTCAATTGTTCCAACATTTCCTTGCTGGGAAGGCAGAGTCTATCCGGCCGGCAGAGCCAGCGTTCAAAGTGGTTCCTTCCCCTCCAGTTCCCACTCTGCAGCGTTTCTCCATTTCATCCAAAAATCTAAATCCAAGTGTCCAGACACGTCAGGCTGCTTCGCCTGGAGGAGGCGGTCCTTCTGCAAGTCTGTGTTGCGTCACCTTCCTCCCCTGTGGTCCGGGATGAGAACGGCCGGCTGGTTAAGGAAGCACCAGCCGCTTCCTGCTTCCTTGCCCTTGACCGCGCTGCCCGGGCTCTCTGGGGACGGGGGTGGCTGTTTACCTGTGATAATCTCACGCAACGACACCCCCGATGACTCTCTCTTCCTGGGCGGGTGGCATCGAACGCTCGCTCCTTGACGAGAGGCCACGCGGTGTGTCCATTATTTTGTTTGTACCTTTGTCCAGCTTCAGGTCGGTGCCTGGGAGGTTCTCGAAATGTAGGTACAAAAACAGTGTCTTAAATGAAGGGAGAGAATGAGGGTCGAGCAAAATCAAATGGCAAAAGGAGGGTCATAGCTCCTTAAATCTGAACGTTATTAGAATGAAACACATTTTTAAAGAAATCCAGGTAGAGTTTACGAAGCATCAGCCCTGAGATGTGTTTCAGCCTTGCTTCGGAGGCGGAACTCAGTGGGACACCAGCAGGTCGGGACGGTCATGCCACGTGCTGGTCCTGGTGATGGCTTTTCTGTTTGGCGTGGCCCTAGAACCAGACTCCCCCCTCTGTCCTGCTTAGGGCCCCAGGAGGTGGACCCCCGTGGATTGCATCGCAGGCTCCGTGCTGGCTGCTCCCTGCGGGTTTTGGGCGACGGGGTCCGCCGGCAGGAGAGGCGATGGGGCTCCTTGCCTTCCTTCTTCTTGCTTCCGGCTGCATTTCAGGAGCATCCGGGTCCTCCAGGACTTCAGCTCTGTCCAAAGCCTGCACCCCTCCACACCAGAGTTCACGGGGCTGCTGGCGCAGTGTCCCCGCCCCCCCCAATCCTTTAGGCTTCTGGCCTTTGCGGGCCTCTCGCTGCTTCATGAAAGCTCGTTGGTTCGCTGAACTGCGCACACCCCTCATGAACCATCTCAGCTGTGCGCATTTCCAGCCTAGGCCCTGACGGAAGCGTAGCCTCTCTGGTCTGCTTGCTGGGTTGTGGTCCAGCTTCGGCTGATGAGAAGCTGGCATAAGCCTTTACCTGCGCCTTCTTAACACTAAAAGGCATTGTTAATCGAACTCTTTGCTCTGAAAATGGGAGCAAATCGTAACGCAATTAATTTATTTATGATCTGAGGAGGTACGACAATTTCTAACTCTTCTCCCCCAAATCCTGACGTCTTCCTTGGGATGATGAGTCCTTTTTTTCCCCTCCAAATATGATAAATCATAACCTCTGCATATACCTTTCAGAGTTTAAATAACGTCTCCTAAAGGACTTTTGTTTCAGTGTGAATACGAGATGCTTTCCATGTGCGTGTGACGGGCGGGAACTCCACGGGCTTCGCCCCCCGTGCTGCTCATCAGGGGTAGTCGGGCCGTCTCCACGCTCAGGCCTTCTTACTCCAGACTCTCTCGTTCTAGGCCGCTCATAGGTTCCAAAGCACATCAAAGCGGCAGACTTTGTTGCTATGTGGGCACGGGTGGCGTTAATCGGGGACCCACTCAGTTACCTGATACCTGATAAAGCGCACTGAACTCGATTGTCTCTTTCTCTTTTCCAATTTTTTAAAATTTGCAATTGCAGTTGACATTCAACATGATGGTAGTGTCGGGGGGACAGCATAGCAGTTGGACATTTCTATAACGTGCAAAGCGCCCCCCCCCCCCCCCGCCCTGCGAGTCTAACACCCACCTGACACCGAGCTTCGCCGTCACAATATTATCGGCCGCGTTCCCCGCGCCACGCCCCGCAACCCCGTGACTATTCTGTAGCCGCCGATCCGCATTCTCGATCCGCTGCCCCTTCCCCCGGCCCACGTGGCAGCCAACAGTTTGTCCTCGGTGTCTGTGAGTTTTGAATGAGATTCCTGGTGACTCGGATGGAGTAAAGAAGTTAGTAGAGGAGTCTTCACTTCTCATGATCGAGCCGACTGTGAGTCAGTCATGCAAGCCGAAACTGTACAAAACGAGCTTCATATTCAGTGGGGAAACTATAATTTATCCATGATTTTTACAGTTTTTTCCCCCCCAAAACATTATAACCTCTTACCGTTGGTTATAAATGCGTGGAGAAATGAAAACAAATAGTAAAATTAGTGCTTGTTTAGAGTGCTGTGATTTCAAACACCGGAAACGCTGAGGATTACTTTGTTTCACTGTAAAGTCTCGTCAAGAGCAGCGTGCACGGCGTTTACCTGGTTGTAACGTGACGTCTCTGAGAAAGCGAGGTCCGAGCAGGCGCCTCTACGCCTGTGGCGAGCTGTCGTCTTCCTTTCTGAGTCTGGCTCAGCTGCCGGCAATGATCCTTTGCATTGCGAAGTCACGAAACACCCCCGCGCACCCCCTCCGAGGCACCGTGTCGCCGCGGACACGTCCTCTGCGACGCCGCGAGCCTTCCTGCCGGCCCGCCGCGCAGCCGGAGTCTCCCGTCTCTGCGTCCGCCTCTTCTCGCTCGCTGCCGGCGTCACCCCCTCCGTCTTCGTTTACCGGGTTTCATCTTCCTGTCTCGTTCCCTCTGTCGATTCCTTGTTTTACAAAACATCACACGGGGCGCTCACTAGGACATAAGGAGGCAACACAAGGACACTCTTCGCCACCTGTGAGTGAGGAGGGTGACAGAGGCCTCGTGAGCAAACGCCGCAGACTCGGGAAGGACAAACGTGATTGGCCACTGAACTCGATTCGCATCAGTCGCCGGCATCGTGACCGGTGCACTGAAGAGCGAGCGGCCAAGTGCGTGCTTTGTGCAGCGAGTCACGGCGAGCACGCAGCGGGGGCTGATGATGGGGCCATGGCACCTGGGGACGGGTGCTCTGTCAGGGGCCTGGGGAGGCGCCACCAGCGTGTCCATTGTGAGGACAGAGGGGACAATGTCGAGTCCCACCCGCCAGTGGGTCTCAGGAGGGCGAGGGTGCGATCATCGAGTCGCAAAGGTCACAGCTGGGGACGTGACCCGTGCTGAGTTTCCGTGCGCGGCGTGTGTCCCGGCGTCCAGACAGGCCTGGGATGCTGCACGAGCGTGGTCAGATGTCACCTTGCCCTGCCGTCCTCCGGCAGCTATGACCCCTCACCGACCCCGGAGGCTGTGCCGATGTCACCCCCTGCCGCTGAGTCAGCGCCTCCCCAGCCACCTGCCCGGCCCACGGGCCACCTCCCATTTCCGCCTGGTGTCTTGAGCGCTTCGGTCTGACCGGCCAGCCGAGCTCCATCCCTAAAGTTAGAACCCGCTCGCTCGCTCTCCCGGATCCTTCCAGAAGCGTCTGCATAAGACGTTCAGCTCTTGCCACTGAGTTTTTGGGCAAATTTTGTGTCCTTTTCTCTGACGTTGGGAAAAACGCATGTCCGCCTTGCCTGCTGCCTTTTTAGAGCTCAGCCCCCATTGCTCTGTCGACTCTCCTAGACGTACTTTCCCGTAGCTGTAAATACGCCGAAATCTAGGGACTTCTCAAAGTTTTCTACAGCCGAGGTCGTCTTTCCAAATGCCAGAAGCATGCATCTCGCTCGACTTAGCCTCCGAAACGCCTCATGAGCATCTGAAAATTCGCAGGCCTGTATCTGATCTTGCTGTCCTTCCAGTCACCGCTTAAAAAAAAAAAAAAATGCCACCAACACAAGCCCAGCTGTTTACCAGTCACCCCGACTCGTCCTGCGCCTTCACGGAAGAGTCGGCGGTTCCTCTGACAGTCTCATCGGAAGCCGCCCGGGCCGGGCCCGGCTTCTCCCCCTCACAGGGCTGTCTCGTGAGCCTTCGCCGCATCTTCCCTGGCACCGAGCTCGCTTCCTCACCGATTCCCCCGATCGCACCGAGGAGGGGGACACCTGCCCTCGAAGCCCTGGCTCCAGGGGTACGGCCATCACCCAGGGCCCCGTTTCCGTTCCATGCAGCAAGGAAGCGACCTTATGACCTCAACCACGTGGCCAGGGGCCCTGCGATCCTGCGAACGCAAAAGCTTTTCACACTCCTCCCTCAAGAACGTCCAGGGCCGCCCGAAACCGCTCCCGACCCAAGCGCAAAGCTAGTCTCGTAATCACTGCATTTAATTCTCACGTTCCCTACATTCTCACGTGTATTCAGAGAAGAGAGTGACCAGTGTTTCCATGGCCTATGTTCCAGCTTGCGTGAAGCAGCAGGAACCTCCACTTCAATAGCAAATGACCAAAGAAATAAGAAATAAAAATGAAAAAAGGCATTTTTAATCTTGAGGTGTCACTTATGAGGACGTGAGAGTCCAGCTATGTCCTTCTCCTGTGAAGCCATGGTCTTTGAGGAAAGGTTTGGCCTTTGTTCTTCGACCTGAGTTTTCGAGCTTCTTTTCGATCCTTTTTCATGAGATGCTTCACCAATCCGTTCAGGTTTTTCTGGGCTTTTATTCTCGTCTAGGATCAGGAATTCACATCAAATTTGCAGGTCTGTAGTTCCCAGAATCTTTTCATTCTTTACCCCTCATAAAAATCCGCACAATTATGTTTATTAATTTTTATGGAGACATGTCCATTTTCTCTAAATTTTCCCCAAATTTCTGGAGTCGTGTTTGAAAGTTATTTCGGTGCCTTCGTGTATCATTCTTTTGATCATAAAATTTTGAACCCATTTCAAACAAGGAGACATTCCTTATTTTTGTCATGACACGATGTGACTTCCAGCTCTCTCTTAATGACCTTCACCAGCCCTTTCCAGGTGGATGAGAATCTGAAAGGGTGCCAAAACCATCACAAATAAACCAAATCCAACCTTTCATCGGAGTCGCTATCGCCCTGCCTTTTGCCCGGCTGAAATTTAAAATAGCCAGTCGCTTTTTCCTATCATTTTAAAAGATAGTTTGCTAATTTTCCCAGCGTGAAAATGTCAGGAGCATGCTAGAGTGCTCCACGCAAAGGCGACCCCATTCCCAAACACTGCTTTCTCTCCAGAAACCCTCTCTCGTTTCATAAGATGCTAAACCAGATTTTCAAGTAGTTTACAGAAATCCCAGTTCGCGGGGCCTCAACTGTATTTCGTTAGCAGAGAAAAAGGGGAAAGACTGTGAAATGCATATTAATCAGTGATGTACGGCCTTTCCTCATCCCCCGTGTAATGAAAACCTGAGATTTATTTCCTTAGAGGTCAGGGAAGTGGTACTCTGTGGGTGTGGCTCATGGTGGAAGGTTCACGCCACTGGCCAGTGATGCTCCAGATTAAATGTAACCACCTCCTCTTCTTGGTACGGTTACTGCTTGATAGAGTTTCAACAGCTTTTCTTTCTCCCCCCCTGCTCATTATGGAACAGATATTACAAGGGCTAAAAGGGGTCATGCATTAACTGGATGAGAGCCAATTATGGGAAAAGCCGGAGCAGCCCTCTTGGGCCAACTGGGAGCTGTGCTAAAGGGATCACGTGACCCACATTAGGAGCATGAGAACGTTCACTTTTTTTTTTCTCCAAGAAAACTTAATATATGCATGTCAGGAAAATTATGATTCAAGAATCTACTCAGGCAGCTGGAGATACACGCCAAGTGACTAGAATTCCTAGAAAAAAAAAATCCTCGCCATTTAAAAAAATCGTTTCATACTAGATACTTGCTATAGAAATGTACATTTAGGAAATATACAATTTTTTGAAAATAACTGAGTAGGGCTTCTTGGATTTCTCCCTATATTTAAATGATCTTTAAATTGAAGTCACTATTATTGGTATTATAGGAAAATGGTGGTCTCGTACAAATTGTTAGACAATCTGAATTCATACATTTTGCATATAAGAATCGTACATTGTCCTGGGTAATTATCAGTACTTGAGAAGAAAATGATAGACACCAAAGTATGTAGCTATAAACATGTATCCACTTTTGGTAGCAAAAATCAAGCATTGTTTATATTTCAGTTTGGAATATCGTACATGTAGAGTTTATTATTTCAAGTATAACTTTTCTAAAGTAAAATGTTACTTGAAAACAATCTCGATGGATGTAAGTTGTGTTTTACAAAACACTATTAGAATCTTTTTTTTTTTCCATCTTCGACATTTCTGAATTTTTCCACTTGGAGTTTTATATCTATAGGAATAAAATAATTGCAAGCAATAAAATAATTGCAAGCAGATACTTACTGGGAGTTTATTTTCAGTATTAATTTTGTTATATATCAGAATACTCTACATAAAGCGAAGAAGTCTCATAAAGTCACCTGCAAATTATTTTATTGTAAACACTTTTTACAAGGAAATTAGAAAGTATTAGGTTGCAAGTCCAAACTGTAGGAATCAGCCGATGGGACAGGTGGATACCCACGGCCAGATGCACGGAAGTGCCTGCATAAAGCATCTTTAAAAAAATAGATTCTCCTGGAAAACAGCCCCAAAGCAAGGAGGATTCTCAGGCAACGCAGAGGAAGCAGGACACTGAGCCTGCGCCTAGCAGGTCTGGTGGCCGCAGACTTACCCAGGACCAGTCCGAGGAAACACAGGAATGTGATTGAGAACGAAGGTCGAGTCGGATCGATGGTGCGGAAACCCGGTCCAGACGCGCTGGCGAACGGGCAGAGCCGGCGGACGGGGCCTCCCGGGGGGCAGAAATCTGTCGCTGCTTCGGCGGCCCTCACACGGGGTGGGAGAGGACTCCTGAGTCACCCCGACAGCCGGCAGCAGACGACCCACATCTGCCCTTTCGGGGAACGGTAAACATGAATAATGAAGAACGTTACGGTATCTTTCTAAAGAGCGAAGTTATGAATTTCAAGCACGAGCGGCCTCCGTCGGCCGGGCCCTAACCCGGGCCCTTCCGCGCCCACCGGACCCTGCTTCAGGGGCAGGTGCATCGTCGTCTTGTGAAGTTTGGGTTAAGATCTGGGAGGTGGGGGAATGCGGAGGGCAATGACCCTGGTTTCCCCGCCCCCCCATTTCCCCCTGGCTTTTCCTAACTGGAATGTCTATGACTTTAAGGTCAGTTTTGGCTTTTGAATTCAGTTTTGCAAACGGACACCTGCCACGCTCCGTCCGTGCCTCGGTCAGTGTCCTCTCCCCTTCTCCTGGCCACGACCGAGCCGGAGCCGGGCCCCTCTCCCTGTTCTGTCACCAGGATGGGTTAAACCTACCAACGCTTCCTAGATGTCACCCTGGGTTGGCAAGAACAGCCTTCCATGGGGGTGCCATGAAGCAGGGCTTTCAAAGACTGAAGAAAGGGGTGAGGAGAACAGGCATCTCTGTCACACACACGTACACAGGAGGAGGAAAGGGGGTACAGCCAGGGTGGGGGTGACTAGCATGATATGTTGACGGGACGATGGGCAGCAGCCCTGACCGCATTCGTGAGAATGTCGGATAATACTAAAACCACGTGGCATCGTTCGAGGAAGCCCCAGGCCCCGTAGATCTTGGAAATCGGGTGAACAGGGCCACAGGCAGTGTGACAGGAGGAGAGGAACCAACGGAGGTCTTGGAGCGGCGGTGACGCAGTCGAAACAGCTGACAATTTGCATGTGTCATGACGGCATAAGGAATACTAACCAAATGACGCCGGAACCGAGAAAAAGACCTCTTCCGAAATGGACAATTTAATGAAAAATTGTGACAGGATCCACGTAAATAACATAACAAGGAAAAGACTTTGCAGAATAGTGATTTAACGCATCGCTTAAGCAGGAGAATTTCTCAAACCTGCATTATCTACGCCCTATTTCCTCGTACCTTGGGCAGCTTATCTATTTACTTCTCTCCAAAGAGCAGACACATTTTTCTGCACGAATTGTTTGCTTATGATGTATGGTATTTAACAGTACAACAAACAGCGTCTCAAAGGGAATTCAGCGCTTTTGGAGAAGCTACATATTCTTTAATATGCCATGGGTCATGAATAAAAATGACTAAAATTAAATTCGCGCCAGCAGAGGATAACTGCCATCATCATCATCTGTTGAAACACATATCACCGCCAAAGAAACCACTTTCAATATGCACAAAAGTTTGTAAATTGCAATTTGACCCCATTGTATAAATTTCAATAGTCATCTGAAACATCGAAAGAACCCGTTTAAAATAATTATGTTGATTCTAAATTGTGCATTCAAATGATATGTTTAGTTCACAGACTGGGAATATGACAAGAGCATGTGCCGTAAAAACAAGATGAAAAGTCGAAGTGAGTTATCAAGGCTATTGTTAATTTTCCAGAAGCAGGTAAGAAAAATCTACCTCTTTAAATCAAAAGGACTAGTCTGAAAAAAAAAAAACAACCCAGAAATTGTATGCTTATTTCTATGTAGTTACCGTATTAGAGATAAAATGAGCCATTATTACAGTGAAAGCTCTGGGGAATTCTTTTGGTTAGGAAAATAAATGTCTCTCCCCATGAAAATGAAGCGAATGCCTTCTTTGGTCAAGGCGGCGTGCGGAATTGAATGAGACGCCCTAATGTTTTGGAAAACGGCGTGGAAGGGCAGCCGGACCATCTTCAGCAGCCCCGGGTTCCCGAGCCGCCGCCGCCGGAAGGTGTGTGTTCGGGCAGAAGCGTCTCCTCGGCTCACGGCCGCGAAGGGGTCTTAGCCGAGTTCTGCTCCTCTAAGGCCGCTGAGCAGATGGAAACGGGAGGGAAGTCGAGGCCGAGAGCCTGATGGGAAGAGGTCCAGGCCTGCGGCCGTGGGGACCTGGTCGGAGCGGAGGCGGCCGGGGCGGGGGCCGGGGGGAGAAGATGGACCTCACTTTCGCTTTCACGAATATGAGCCAATGGGAAAAGCGATATCTTACTATTCGCGAAACCCCGGATCGTTAGAAAACCCTGAGTTAGGGCAGAATCGGACTCGGGCGGAGCGCGCTGGGGTCGCTCGAGGCTCCGTCCCTCCCTCGGGAGGCGGCGTGAGTCTGGCTGGAGGCATCGAGGGTGCGATGGGATCCCCTGAGCTGCAGACACGGAGACGCGTCCCCGGAGACCGAGCGGAGCTCCCTCCGGCGGGCAGCGGCCGGCGCGGCACACGGACTGGCGCGTCCTGCCGTCCGCCAGGATCGCCGCCTCCGCTGGACGCTCCATGCGCGTTCGGGTCGCGTGCAGCCGACTCTATCCGACTCCGTACGGGAAAAGGAGCCGAAGAACCAGCGCCGTGTGTCTCGTCCTTGGCCGCCGTGCGCCGGCCCTCGGCCTTCCCGCGACGTAGAGGAGACGCGGGTCTCCGGGGGCTGAGTGTCGGGAAACCCGGAGGCCGGAGCGCGGCCGTATTGAGACCGAGGCCAGGCTACGCCGCTGCAGAAAGTTCGGGAAGCCTGCCGCCCGCCTCCGTAAGCTCTGCGTCTCTCTTCGGTCCCGCCGGAAAGGGACCTGTCTGTCCTTCGCAGTCTGCACGCCGAGGCTGAAATCCCTCGGTGACAACTTCAGGTCCCTAAGGGCTGTGGTTAGCTGGCCGGAGACCAAGTCCCACATCAGAGCCACTCCCCCGAGGGCTGGGCAGCCGGGACACGACCCAGGGGTCACGTGTCCACGCAAACCTGCCATACACTTCTTGGAAGTCGGGAAAATCCACCCCACGGGCCTCCCCGTCACCCGCAGCTGCTGGCCGCAGTTCTGCTCGGAGCGAGGAGACGGACCTCCCGCTGGGACCCGAACGCCTTTCCGCGCTGCTCACCTCCATGCCCGTCCAGGCGCCTTCGGCCAGGCCGAGCCAGTGGGCTCTTCTCTGGTCGAGCAGTTGTCACCGTGAGGCACGCGTCTGCCATCATCCTGGTGCTCACGAGCTCCATCCCGCGTCCTTCGACCCTGCCCGAGACCAGCAGGTGGGGACCCGCGGTGCCACCCCCACGGAGAAGCCCGTTTTCGTCCCTGGCTTGTCCCCTCCCGAGCCGTCCCCAGTCCTAAAGCTTCGCACTGGCGCGGTCACCTATCAAGGCGGCCACCTCACGCCACGGTTTTGTCACCCCCGCCCTGCACGAGTGGGAAAATAATGTCATTTTCTTTATAACCTTTCATTCAAGAAGTTTATGGCTTCCCTTAGGTATTACTCGGAGACAAGTTCCCAAGAAGTATTTTTTTTCCCCGTTTTTAATGTCTTTTCAAACAATCTTTAAAATAATACATCCAACAGCTCATTTTTCCAACTGATATTTTCACTGCTTATTCTAAAACTTTAGAATGTTAAGCTTCACTGGTAAAACTTTCTACATAAATTATGAATCCAATTTAATTTAAATTTTTTCATAGGTTATTATGAGGAGCCAATTTTCAGATTTGGTAAGTTCTAATTCGGTGCTAAAGTGTTCAGCCTCTGGGTATTAAGTTTTCTTAAGTAAAGCATGAAATAATGTCTTTCATCCGAGACAAAATGTGGATGGCAGATGCATTTCAAAGGGTTTAATTAATTATCTCAATTTTCGACCACCCAAGAGTAGAACGGGGGTTGAATATATAGCTACAGCCCACAAGTGCTGCGGTGTCTGCCAGGCCTAACAATTTTCGTAATTGAAGACCTTGGCAGATCGTTTGGTGTGTCTGAGAAAGCCATGTACTTACCTACGGTAAGACGGGGTAAACTGTAATTCCCGCGCCTTCTCTGTTTTATTTTCTGGGGTCGATAAGGAAATTTCTTAAAGTTGATTGGCTCTAAGATACTTATTTTCATTAAATAAAGCGTCAAGCCAGTCATTATCATGGCCTGAGGAATATTTTTGACGATAAGTAAGAAATAACGGAAAAGAAACCTTTGTTGGGAGACTCAGAAAGACTAAGAGAACATTCAGCTAAAGTTTCCATAAATATTTACAACGCCCCCAAACGGCACTAAAGTGCTTCAGCCTTGACAATTCACTACGTTACAAGCCCCAGGATGGGTAGTCAATGTGTACGCAGGAAGCTGGAAGAGATTCAGTCAATCGTCAGCGTGATATCAGAAGAAAAATAAACGCCCAAGCCAGGATCCAGCGGTTAGGCGCTTGATGGCGTTATCTGGGGATCAGAAAACAACCTCCCCTTCTATCGAAGTGTTTTCTCGCCAAGCACTCGGTGCCGAAAATTTTCACCACTGGGTGCCCGAGTAAATAAATGGCCTCACCTGATTACAATTATTCGCACTGGAGCTCGCCAGAAGAACAGCAAAGTTGGGCGACGTCCTTTAACAAAATTGAGCCAGCAGAGCACTGAGCAAACATCTCAGAGAAGCTGTGTAGGTTATTCTCAAACTCATTCTGGCATAAAAACAAAGCGAAAATCGGTTGTCATGTTTTTGAGCCAATATATATATATATATCATCTCCAAGCGCTAAGCGAACGCTTTCTAGACTTAAAGTATGGACGGCAGAGAAACGAATCCCTTGACCAGCTAAATAAGGCAGCGGCGCTTTGATCAGGGGCTGGGGAGTGAGTGCTTCACCCGAATTTTTGTAGGTGGTTTTGCTGGTGTGGGGCCGAGGAGCAGGTAAGAATTGCCGCGACCCTGAAATTTAGCAACTGCATGAGACGGCGCGTGCCATCGAGTGATAGCAAGGCAAAACGGGGGGCGGGGGGGACAGTAGAGCAGGAAAGAGGAGGGGGGCAAGGGCAGGACCCCCTCATTCGCGACAATCAGGGAGCCCCGTGGAGGAGTCGGCCTCTGATTCTGGGCCCTAATCTAATCCTTCTCGGGGGCTTCCAGAGCCTGGCCGCAGGGGGCGTGGTCGGCGGCAGCAGCAGCGTCATCGGGGAGGGTGTTCGTCACACGTGCGGAAGCTGAGACCCCGCCTCCCGCCTACAGCATCGGTCCCTGCATTTTAACCAGGTCCCCACACGCGTCCCGCATGTCCTCGTGGGAAAAGCATCACTGTTTGGTACCTGGGCGTAAACGCTCCAGGGAGCTTTGCTAACTGAACTTGAAACCAATGGAGTCAGCTAACAAATACATGTCACTGTGCTATTTTAATCCGAGACCAAGTAATAATGGGACTTGGTTTTGGTGCATTTCATTCTAAAACTTAGAGCCTCTGTCCATCGTCCGCCTGCGGTCTACGTAGCTGTTTGTCTACAGCTGGAAGAGAACAAATTACGCTCTGCCTCTCCCCGGCTAAGGCACTGAGAACCGGAGACCCCAGGCGAGCAGATCGACCTGCTGTTTCCCCTTTTCCACACGAAAAATGAAAACCGAAATTGTGGGTTTTTTACTTTATTCTATAGTGAGTCGTAGGCGTACTTAGGAGACCTTTTCTAGCTGATGTTTAACTTTTACTTACTCGTAGGAAGTGTGTTTGTCGACTCGAGGGAGGCTAAGAAACCATGAAAAATCTAAAGCATTTGGGTCACTTAAACATAAGAATCTAAGTTCCTAAAAAGAGTTGTCTCTTACAGAGTTAAAGAAAAAAAAATGAGAGAGAGCGAGGGGGAGAGAAAGAGAGAGAGACAGACAGACAGACAGAGAGAGAGAGAGAGAGAGAGAGAGAGAGAGAGAGAGATTGAGAACCTCTTTAGTGCGACCGGCCCAACTCCCCTCAGATCCGACCACACGCCCCAATACATGCTCATTACGGATTCAGAACAGTCGAGAAGCTTCCGGCTCAGATATCTCTCATTTTCATCTGACCCCAATTTTCCCACCCAAGTCTCAGACCACCCATGGCAAACAAACAAAATTATTACCGAGAGCTAATTTGATAATGAAAACGGTTTGTGTGTAAATGGGTGAAAAGCAGACATTTCTATGAATCCTTTCCTTGAGAATACAAGTTCAAGGCCAAGTCAGATGTCTTTACCTCATCCGGCAGTTGACGTGCGTGTCCGAGACACAGAACTCAACGCTGCCTCCGCCGTCACGGCCGTCCGCTGGGAGTGCGCACAGACGGCACGCTGTTCCCACGGTGTGTCACGAGTTTCTCGAATCATCTGATTTTCCATATCTCAGTTTCTCTATATGTGTTGAAGGGGAGACAATACGTGTCCCATCTGAGTCACTGTATTCTGATGGCGAATGTCAACTATTAACCGTGGGCTTTACAGAGCTTTCCGGTGTGTCGAATGCTGCATAAATACAGGAGATTTTTGTTGGTGTGTTTTCTTAAAGACTTTTAAGATTTTAGGATTTATAACATGATATGTATTCTGGGATTATTTAAAAGTATGCACTTTGGGAGGTCCAATTCTGCAATTAATAATATTTATTCTTGAACAGATTCTTCTTCAAAAGGTCGAAAGCAGAAATTGACCTTTTTAATGTAGAAAGACATGTCGCTAAGTGACAAAAACATAGATACACTGTTTTTTTAACTTTATTTGACTGGCCTTAAATAATCATAAAAGCACATAGGTACAGCTTTGAAAGAGCGACTAACACACAGACACAAAAGTGACTTATTGGTGTTATTTTTGTTTTATTTTCGTGACTACGACATTTGGACATTTTATTTAATTTCGGTTTCTTGGCCGGTTCTTTTACCACAGAACATGCGTAATTCTATATACTAGATCTAAAATTTGTGAGCTCGGATTTCAAACTATAAACACAACAAATTTTAGACAATTAGAATGTTAGATAGTTTATTAGACATTTGATATCAGTGTATTTTGGTTAACTTGTACGTTAGGTTTTGGCTTTTAGCAGTAATGCGTATAGACTTTTTAACATGCGGGGCTTCTTTCATAATTTTTATTGCTACGGTTGGTGAGTCATTGCCCCTCAGATACCCGAGTCAAATTCTCATGATCATCCGTGCATCGAGTCGCTAAGCGAATGCACGAGTGCCGACCAAGTGCGATGCTCTCGATCCAAACCCCGGGAAGAAGACACCGGTGACCGACCAGCTCCCCCGAGGCCCATTTTCCGGTGGGGAGAGACATAATCGACGAATAAATTTAAAAACGATAGCGGTAGGTTCAGTGAGCAAAAGAGAAAGCGAGCCAGTGAGTGAGACAGGCAGACAAGCGGCGCCATTCGCGGGGGAAGGCGTCGCTCTCTCCGGGCGGCGACATGGGGGAGCACAGATGATGAGAAGGAGCCAGCAGGTGCTCCAGGCGGGGGCGGCGGCGGTGGGGTGCGGGGCTTGAGGAGAGTCCGAGACACCGTGAAGGCCAGTGTGAGCGCGGCGTGGCAGGAGGCTACGTCCAGGGCACAGCGCCTGATGGCGACGAGCGACTGTGCCCTGGTTATGTACTTGCTGGGCCGGACTCTTCCTCCTTGTTGAAAAAGGTCCGGGGGACCTTGACACCTGGTGGCAGCCTCGCCCACCTCGTGCGCCGAGTGTCTGGGTCGCACGTCGTCTCCTGGGCCCGATTTACTTGCACGTGCTAAGCGTGATTATTTTGGGAGGCGACATCCCTCGTTGGAAAAGACATGAACTCAGTCCCGGATGGAGTCCCATCAGACGCCAGGGTGGCAGGAAAGTGTCCGAGTCTGTTTCTGCCACCCAAGACGGACTCTGGATTGTTGCAGCGAGTAAGTCAGATGAGAGAGACCGGCTCTGAGTGGGTACGCGGGGGAGAGCGAGCCAGCACCCAGCTCGGCACTGGTGTTTATGTCGCGTGAGCCTGTGGGTCGGGGTGACTGAAGACCGGGTGTCATCTGGCCTTCCTCACCCATCGCGCTGTGGCCGTGGGGTCTGACGTCCCCGAGGTACCTGGTGCCTCTCAATCTTTATGAATGCACCAGAGATTTTTAGGATGCAGATTTTTAGGACATAACTGAAAAATACCTCCTGGCTGCCAGTTGCGCACACACCTTGCGTTACCGAAAGAAGCGAATTGAGAAGGGCTTTATTCTATTTCCTCTTGATTCCTGCCTCGTCGAAGCCTGCGATTTGATTTGACAGTATCGCTTCTAATATTTTCCCGTGACTGTCCCCCCGCCTCCTCCCAGATGTAATAACCACTCAGAAAGGTTGATTCTCTGTGCAGGGTCACTACAGACAGGCTTCAACTGCGATAAAGCTCCTTCGCTTGTCCAAACAAAATGTGAAACATCCCCCTTGAAAAGAAAATGAATTTGTGCCTCAAAACAAGAGCGAGTTCGCAAAGCCATGAGAGTATAATTTACTTTCTGTCGCCTCCAAAGTTAAATGGGGCGGGGACCCCGCAGACACGTTTTCCAGGCAGGCAAACAGGCAAATCACAGATAAAACTGCAGGGCAGAGGGATGATTGAAAGGGGAGGAAATCCTGAAAAAGCCGAGTTTGCAGCCTGCCCCCACCAGGCTCCGCGAGGGGTGGCTTCAGGTCCCTTCCTTAATTCTGTCACTGTGAAATCCTACAGCCATGCTTCCACACATAAAGGACAAATCATCTCAAGAGGAGGACCCAGATGCTTTCAGTTTTAACTCCTCTCCAATGGAGGAGAAGCCAGAATGCCCAGCTCGGTCCCGGCGGCCAATCGGGCGGCTCCGTGTCTCCCACGTGACCGGCTGCCCCTGTCTTTCACATGGGCTGTAATTTAGTTCAATTCAGAACTGCAGATAGTACAGGCTTCACGGGCACAGGAGACGCCTGAGCACCGGGGGCTCGGCCCCGGGTGACTCTCCGGAGCGGAGTGACCGCCCTCCTGCTCACACACGGGGATCCTGCACCTGCACCCGGACGGCCCGGCAGGAGCCCCTGCTCTGCCCCTGGGGATGAGGCAGCGGCAGCAGTGACCCCTTCGGAATCGTGAGTATCCATTTCTTTCCGTCCAGGGTACTGACTGATTCAGAGAGTTTGATGTCATAAGCGTCGGCTGTGGGAAGATTTTGCAGGGCGCTCTTTTCCGCCTGCCGATCGCAGGGTGTTCGGCCGGCAGGAAACACATTTCAGGGACAATTGTTGCTTGACGACGGGGAAGATGAAGATTTAAAAACAAGCGTCGGTCTGCGCCCGGCGTGGCCGCGGGAGGCTGCGCCCGGACGCTCCCAGCGCGCTGCTTTGTTCGTAAGGAGGGCGAAGGCTCCCACATCTGCACTTAGTTCACGTCTCCGCGCGCCTCCCGTCCTATCAGATCTGACCTGTCCCCAAGAAAAATAAAAGGCAAACTTTGCTGACTCCGCTGACAGGAGCCCTGGAGCCTGCAGACCTCTGACAGTTATTCTAATCAGCTCCGAAGGACTGCCGAGGCACTCGGGGGCAAACGGCTCCCAAATGCTGAACAATGGCTTCGAGCCAGGGCTTCCCTTCGGTTTATTTTTCAACCTCCACTTTTCATTTTATAGTCGTGATGGAGTCTGAAGCGGTTTCAGGGTCCGAGCCCAGGAAATGTGCCATAAAGTCCGGGCGGGAGTGCCAGGCAGAGCCAGAGCGGCCAGCGTGAAGGCGAGCGGGAGAGACAGCTTTCTGTCTCCGGACCCAGCCTTCCCTGCAGAAAGATTTTCCTTCTCTGAAATTCCTCATAGGGTGGAGTGAGGGCGTGGGGGTGGGGAGGAAGCACGAGGGAGGCTTCTGGAGAGAAGCAGCAGCTTAAGGAATCAGATAATTTGGGATTTCTTCGTACTCGCTGGCGAAAGATAAGATTAGCATCCGAGTTACATTCATGGTAAGATTTTTTTTTTTTTTTTTTTGGATGGAGTTTCACCAGAAGCAACCTACAGAGCAGTTTATTTTCTTACTTGATAAAGTATTTGGAAACAAATGGGGGAGATGCTCCCATATCTCTGCTTCCTTATTATATCCAGCTAGCGTAATGGAGCAACGCATCATGCCTTCACTTCTAGAATCATCCGACGCCTTCCAAAGTTCTAAGCTAAGTCTCGTAAGAAATTAAAAAGCAAATCGAACCGACGTGATGTGGGCCGATGAAGATTTTGAACAACAAAGCTCCAAGGAGGAGGGAGTGTGTAAGGAAACATTGCCCTCCTCATTTGAAAAAGAGAATATTAACTCCATCAATTATTGAAAGGGATTATTCAGAGGCTCCAGACATAGCTAATTATGGCTTCGAGAGCAGATGAGCAGAGCTCGTGCTCCCATGACAAAACTCCGGGCCGGCACGATTCATTTTCTGTTTTTCAAAGAGGACCCAGACACTCGTCTTCACATAATCTTTTTTAAATACACCATTTTCCTCTTTGTCTGCTCTCTCGTTATCTGCGCCCCCCCCCGCCCCCCGCCCCCCGTGCGCTGAGACACCTGAAGGCTGGATGTGGTCACCAGCAGCACCAGCCTGTCTGGGCGCCAGCCAGCCAGGCCCCCCAGTCGAGGGGCTTGCACGCACGGCATGGGGACGGGGGCGGGGGACGGAATGGAGCGCTGCACACACGGGGAAAGATTCAAGACGACAATATCCCCTTTCTCTTCCCCCAGACAGCCTCGACTTTTAACCCCTTCACTGCCTTTCAGACCCGAACTCCTCAGGCAGATGCAGGTCTCGAGGGACAGTGCACCTCCCACACCCCATCCCACGGCTTCCCACGCCCCACCGGGCACAGAGACTTCACGTCCACAGACCCATCGGGGTCCGTCGGGATTGGCAGTGTGCCAGCTCAGGAAGCCCAGGCTGCGTGGGCGGGAAGCATGTTTTTGAATGAACTTGAGTTGTCTGGAGAAAGTCAAAGGTGGTTAGAAAGATTCTTGCAAACCTTGCAGAAGGTGGTGCCATTTCTGATGATGCTGTTTCTTCAGGCATCTCTCTCTCTCTCTCTCTCTCTCTCAATCTCTCTCTCTCTCTCTCACACACACACACACACACACACACACACACACACACACACTCACGAGGCACACTCAGCAAGTCTGTCATCATATCACAGAGAAACCAAGTTTACCGGTGATGTCATCACATATAAAATTCCGCGTCTGTGGGCAGCATTTTCAATCACCTAGTCGCCAGTGTCTGTGGGGTGCGTGCCCATAGGAAGTTCACGTGTTTGTGGGGTTAACCGACGCCCACAGGAGAGGCCTGTCTTATTGTTAGCTGTCTCTTTCTTGGGGCTGTGTGGACGGGCAGCGTGAGCCCGCTTATGGAGACGTGTGGACGGCCGGGCGGCGTTGGCCGGCCGTGGGGTGCCGTGAGAATGTGCCGGTGGAACATTCCAGGGGGGCTGAATCTCAGTGGCACAAACGGGAGGTGCAGGCGGGGAGCATATTGAGATTGTTTCGATCGAATCGCCACAGTACTGATATGTGTGATGACTCAGTGGTTCTCATTTGCCATTTAAATTTTCGTAACCCTTAAATCATTTTTACTGTTAACTTACTGCTCAGGGAAAGATGGTACGCAAATGATTTAAAAGTAGGGCTCGTTTTATGTGCTCTGGCTTAGGTGGTAGTTGGGCTAAGATTCCGTGCTCCGGTCCAGTGTCGGTATTTATTTTTGAGTCTATTCGATGCGTCTTACACTGAACAATTAGCCCCCAAACGAGCGATCGGATTTTTAATAATGTGGAGATTTCAGTACAATATTTGATTTTACTTAAATAGAACAATGTTATTAATTTTACTGAAACCTATTATTGTATCCGAGTTATAAATATAGACCAACTGTGTATACATGTCTCTTAATTACCAATTTTTAATATTTAATTTAAATTAATCTTCATGAACGTGAAATGGCCGGGTGGGCTTACCAGTTCTTACATTCTAAGTATTTGCTACATTATTTTCTTAATTTTGGAATTTGCTCTAAGTACTTCTGTCTTGCATACTTAAAAAAGGATTAATCTTGAAAGGATCTGGGAGGCACGTGAATATGATCAGCACTATTTACACATTACCACATGAATTGATGAGATTCATTTTGCTGAGGTATGAGTGATTGTTTTAAAACAAGCGAAAAAGTCTTTCCTTCTTTTTAGCTGTCATGTTCCTATTGTCGAAAAAAGTATACAGCTTAAAGAATGGACACATTTTTTACTTAGAAAAAACAAGCTACACAAGTTAGGTGACATTCTATGGTGTAAGACTCCAGTGCGAACTAGTAAATAACTCGGAGAAATTCTTGGGCCTGACTCAATAATTTTTATATAAATAATTCTTCCAACATATAATGGAGTTCTTGCCTGAGGATGACTTATGGAATTGTTTTATCGAAGATATAAAAAAAAAAATGAATAGTTGGATTTAAATTTCACCTTCTTTCTAAAAACAAAACACGACCTTGCCCACTGGGCGTGCAGGTTGGTAAAAAGGCATCTTTCAAAGAAAAGAAGATAATGGACTTGATTGAAACATTTGAGCTATGTGAGGTCAATTCAAGAACAAATGGTTTTTCAGAGCATAATGGAGAAAGAACAATTTACTATAGTACAGTTTATTCTTCCTACACAATAGTAATGATTTATTTGAAATGGCAGAACAAACAGAGCAAATATACAAAAACAACCAGTGATCGCTCACGTCAGGGATCTATGAGGATTCGTGCGTTTCGTCTGTTAGAACGGTATTAATTCAATTATTTATCTGAAGACTTTGGTTGACTACATTCTTGCCTAGCATATGTTGGTATTATAATCATGTATCGTACATGTGTGTAGTATAGATAGTACATATATTTGAATATAGTCTTATGACGAAAAATAGTTGTTGGTATGATATCATAACCAGAGTTTTTACAATGCTCTTGAGTTAGAATATTAATGTATTTTAATACAATGAAATGCGGGTGGCAATCCCAACTAGCTCTGTCTATGCTAGCAGAGTGGCCTGCTCCGATATTGGTGAAATTAACATATTAATGATGTCATTAGTGCAAATGCCTCATGTCAGAAAAATGGCAATCATATCAGAAGATATGACTCTAATTTGGCAGACAGTATGAAATGTCATTTTAATAGAAACTTCTGTTTCCTACCATTATGAAGCTGATTTCTAAAAGTAGACTGACACTTGGAATCTCTCTTTATAAAAAGAGAAGTTAGAAGCGTTTTTTGTTTGTTTTTTTAAACTGAGCCTGTAGGGCCTGCAGTCACTTTGAGTAGGTGCCTGTGTTCAGAGAACAGACACCCAGGACCCTCAAGGCTCAGAGAGAGGAGACGGGGAACCTGCCTTGGCTGCTCAGGCCTCCAGTTTTCTCCTTGCCGAGGCCTGTGTGCAGACCACGCTCAAAATTAATTGGAGAGAAAACTATCAAAGTTATCATCACAGTTTGCGAAAGACCCACGGGGCTGCGGATGGCCTTGTGGGAGAGTGTTTACGAGTGATCGAACGTTCCCCTGCCTGGCAGTCAGGCTCAGCGAGGCCCCGGGGTCAAATGGGCTCGTGAATCACGGGTAGGAAACGCACTGGGTAGCGCCGATTTGGAGGTTTAAAGAGGACCGTGTGGGATACTTCACCGTGGCCAGCTTTGGGGGGGTTTCTGGCACATCTTTTTGAACGTCGAGCCTGCAGTTCAGCTGCAATAACTTGTCGCGTGTGTGGCCAAGGCCAGCGGCCACGTGCTTCTTTCTCATTTAGATGAGGGTTTTCCTTTCAATAACATCTTCCTTCCTGACCTGCTTAGAAATCCCAGCGAATGAAATCAGCGCAGGATTTTCGATTCTAATGGACCACGTGCGGGGCAGGGCCGCTGCAGGAAGCAGGGCGGCTCTGTGAGCCCCCCTGCCCCTGTCAGTCCCTGTGCTTCCCCTCCCTGGCCCATCTAAGCTCATCGAAAACGTTTGATTTTGAGTAATATTCAGAGAGTTGCAGGACTAATCCTCAACACGAATTATTGGAGCCGGCCGTTGCTGCCACATCATCGCAAGGAACCAAAACAGAAGTCGCCATGTACTTTCCCAGGCCCCCGACGAGGCAGTGAGCGAGCGATCGGTTAAACAGTACGTTAACGTAATTGGTAGCAATGACTGAATTAAGACGAAAGCACGATGATACTAAATTTATTTTGCTCGCCACTATTAGGATATATAGATATATATTTTTAAATATACCACCAAAATATCCATTATCTAAAATTCTTGGTTTGTTATGTGCATAGTCATTATACATAAAAAAAATATTTTTTTCTGGATATTTTATTTGGCCTTGGATTAGTAAAAGATATCAAGAATTTAAGATGAGCCACCTGGTCCATGCAGCTTACAGATCACTCACGCTGTAAAACTGGGCGTGTAAATTCTCCAATTTTTTTTTTTTTGACAAGGTTCTTATTATACATAAAATATTTTTTTCTGGATATTTTATTTGGCCTTGGATTAGTAAAAGATAATCAAGAATTTAGGATGAGCCACCTGGTCCATGCAGCTTACAGATCACTCACGCTGTAAAACTGGGCGTGTAAATTCTCCAATTTTTTTTTTTTTGACAAGTTCTTAACTTAATTTCCTCCATAGGTTAGTTATTACTACAAAGATTCAAAGATGTTCTCTTTCTAAAGATTTAATTTTAAAATGGTACAAGTATTAGATGAAAACAAGTCATCCTTCTGATACTGACATTATTTTTGAATAATAAGGATAGAAAGAAACAGGTACCAAAGGTGTATGTTTTAAAAATACACAATAGAGAGAAGACAAACTCTGAATTAATTACCATGTCTCCAGCCTTGTAGCAACGCTGCCTCCGATTTGCGATTCTTTGCTCCTCCTTCTTCAGGTGACATTTTATCTCAAGGAAATCTACTCGTTGTCAAAAATAGGGTGCCCCATCAAGAGCCACACTCATACGGTTGTTTGAAAAATACATCTTATGGCAAAGATCACTTAGAATTTCTTTGCATCAAAATTACACAAAAATCAAAATGTGATTTGCCCACGGCGTTCACCACTGTGAACTCATGTGCTAAGTCAGCAACATGTGACGTCTATTCTTTTGACCCTTGGAAAATTAAAATTTTTGAGATTACTCTGTGTGTGTGTGTGTGTGTGTCTGCGAGTCACATTTGTGTGTGTATATATGTGTGTGTGGATCAGTTTGTGTCACCAAAATATGAGAACTTTCATCATGCCATTAAATATATGTGTTGATTACTACAGCTCACATTTGGTGATTTTTCCAGTGATTTATGAATTATGAAATTCCAGTAGAAATGTGGTAGTAATTTAGCCAATTCTTGTTCTACCATCCCAAATGAATAAAATATATTTAAGAATGTAAAAAATCAAAATAGAAACAGAAAACCTAAGCATAATGCAGAGTCTAAGGTATGAAATTGTATGCATTTTAGCTTATTTTTACTTGGTAATGACAGACATTAATTAGCAGTGAATGTAGCCCCGTGTGCAGGTGATGGATCTTGGGGATCTTGAGGAAAAGCATTAAATTTACATTGGTGTTGCAATTTCAGACGACTGAAGCTAAAATGTTCAAAATGGACAGGTATAAATGAGGAGTGGAACTCAGAGTTTTTCCCATTTTCCCTGCTTCCATGTTATTCTGAATAATAGATCTTGATCCCACAGGGTCGTAGGTAATCGCAGAGGCTCAGTGAGCACTGACATTTTTACTCGCGTGGGGTCACGGTTGAGATTTGCTGCTCCGTCTTCCTGTTTGTCCTGGATCCTGAGGTGACCTGCATAGGACAAGTTATGATCCGTCTCGTGGCTTTGCAGCTCTGTGACGTGTCCCGCCTTGCTGTACCCTCTTTCTTGCTCTGTAAAGCTGTGATGAACAGTGGGGCACAGAGGCCCCCGAGACCCGCGGGCCCCCTGCGACTGTGCGCGTCGCGCTCCGGGGGACCGTCCCCTGGGCGGTGGCGCACACCTAGTCCCCGGGCGCCCGCCCCGATGCTGGCTTGCAGCCGCCCCTCCTCGTGCCTCGTGCAGCCACGGCCCATAGCCAGGGCTGTGTGTGTTTTTATTTGAATTTTGTGTTTTTGTATTTGGCGAAGGCCGTAGGGCTAACAGGGTGTAAGGGACAGCAAAAGAACACGCATCCCGGAGATGGCACTGGTACACGGGACAGTGAGCTCGCCGTGAACCTAACCTGGCAGCGCTTGCTCCCAGCTTGGGGACGCGCCGCGTTGTCCTCGTCCTGTCCTGGGCGTGGCGCACCCCGGGCAGGTGTCGGGGCTCACCTTCCCTCCCAGCGCTGCGGGACCAGAGAAACGACGCGACAGTGTCCTGAGGGAGCGGGTCCGAGCGCACGACTGGCGACGAGGAGCACAGGCCGGAAAGCCGGTGCCAGGCGAGCTCGTCGCCCGGACGGCGGCTGGAAAGCTGTCTGTAGATGTCACTTCCGGGGCGGGGGTGGGCGGGACCCAGTGGAAGCTCCATTTAAGGCTTTAAGTAGTTAAGTTTCCTGCTGCAGAAACTTTCGTAAAAGAGGCACATTTCACAGGGCAGCAGGGCCACCTGGACAGGACATTAGGTCGCAGATATCAGGAGACATCAAAGCGCCCGGCCACCTCCCCGGGCATCGTAAAACGCTCTACGAAGCGCCTTTTGCCCGGGAACGATTTAAACAGTTAAGGTGATTATTTCTTCCCATCTCAACAGCGATTATGGAGAAATTCATCCTGCGGTGAGTCTGAGGACAGCCAGGGGTTAACTTTCCAGAGCTCTGTGAAGAAGGCCGGGAAGAGAAGATGAAATGCAAGCAAAGAGCACACTGCCTGCGATTTGCCTGGATTTGTGGATTATTCTATGTCTTGAAAAGGAGAGAATTAGAGACGTGAGGGGACTCTGGGGGAGCCTGGGTGACCCTGGCGTCTGTTTGGTCAGTGCTGGTCAAGGCCCGGGTTTGACCCCCGCCCCCCTGCCCCCTCCCTGATCCAGGTGACCGCTTCTGCAAGCTGGACACTGCGCACACGCTTCAGATTATAAAGGAACAGTGAGGGCCGAGTTTAAAAAACGATCCAGTGGTTATGAGGCCCCCATGTTAAAAAAAAAAAGGTGAAGAGCTGTGAGCTTGTGTCCACTTCCTTCCAGAATGAATGAGCAGAGACCATAGTTCTCCTTCAGGGTACAAGTGAGGCCATTCGAGTACAGATTGCACTGAAACCAGCTTGGCATATCTATAATATCTCTATATTATAGATATATATTATAGATATCTATAATATATAGATATTTTATATCTATATAATATCTATAATAGTGATTTCTGTCTAAACAAATTTCTTTTGAAGTAAACATAGACAAGTCCATCTAATGATTTCTTTTAAATTTTCACACATATACTCTTAGTAATACATGCAACTCTTATTTTCTAGGCTTTGTTTTTTTTAAAGAATTGATTTTACTTTTAAAAATTTCATTAAGTAAGAGGAGAAAACACAAAATGTCCTAGTATTTTGTGCCAAAACAGAGTAAAACTTTGAGTCTATTTTCTCTTTCTGCTGAATGTTTATTTAGCAGACAATTCTCTAATTTACATAAGTTCACTCATTTTAAATATGTTTTTGAACTCTGCAGAAAATCTCTAACTTATGAGGAAAACAAGGGGTTTAAAATTTTACTAAAGGAGTCACGGGTAAACATATCTTTTTTTAGCTAGAATAAAAAAGGCAGAAAAAAAAATCTTTAACTTAGAAATAGTTCAAACTACACAAAAAGTAAAAGCAATGTCGTATATATCACGCTTCCACCACCAGATTCACGATTTTTAATGTTTTCCCCTATTTACTCCTTGCCATTGAAAGATGACATGTGCACAGTTGAAGATTCCAGCTCTTTCTCTGTCTCCTGACGCCCCCCTGGCTGCAGAAACGGTCACCGCCCGCTACACGCTAATACTTCCTCTTATCAAAACCGGCGAAACGCGAATGAGAAATCAAATGGGAAGTTTCTAAATCTACCTTAAAATTATTGGAAAATGGTCAAACAAGCATATTTATTCTTTTTTTTAAAATAAAAAAAACCATAATGGTGATTACATATAAAGAAAAGATTTCTCTGCCCTGCCTCGACTCACTTCCTTGGTGGAAATTAAGAAAATAGGCCTCTTGCCTCCCTTTTTGTCAAATTCTTTAGACTCGAATCTTTTACATTTTAACTGTTTTCGCTTCACATAGGGGATCGATAATATGGTTAAAGTTTATATTCTAATAGGATTTCCATTGCTCTCGGTTCATTGAGGAGCATTATCATAGGTAGCTTTGTGCCTGGATATTAATTTTCACATTTTACACTCTCATCGTGTCTTGTGAGGATGCGTCTTTTGAAATATTCTAAGGAGCCACAAATGTGCCTTTGGTTTGATTGGCTAAGAAAATATCAGCAGTATCACAGATAGAAAAATAAGCACTGATGTGAGGGTTGTTTTTTTTTTGCCTCTTCATTTGTAGCCAGAGTTCTTTTGAAAAGGAGCAAACTCATTTCTGAAAAAGTGTCTCGAAACTGAGATGCTTATTCGAACCCAGTATTACTGTGGATTTGCATACACTGTGTGGTAATGTGTTGTCACATAGACCTTGGGGCTGCGTGTGTCTCTGGGAGGGCCTCAGGGTAGAACTCTGTACTGGCATCTCACTGTCTCGGATTATTTGAAACATAATCTTCAGACAGAAAGCTTCAGAATTACGTGAACATGAGTTTAAATATATTTTCCCCTCTAATCCCCTTACTGATTATGTGGGTAGCAATATATAGAGAGATGCCTATCGTCCATTTAAAACTCAAGTCAAGCTCATCCTGCCTAAGGGGAAAAGACGCAGCTCAAATAGCCAGGTTAGGCGCCTGACACTGCGTTCTACCTAAACTGTTTCGACTTGATTTTGTGAACTATGTGGTATTTCAAGACTGGACGGTAGGTGACCACTCGTGAGTATTTCCTGCGGGCCATGTTGAGGATGACACAGCCTCGCGGTGACGTGAAGACAGACAGGTGTGCAAGACTCCAGCACAATACAGTGTAGTCCTCAGTAAATGTCACATCTGATCTTTTACACTAGGTGTAAAAAAAGACAAAAATGATACGATTTTGACTGCACCATTTCTTAAAAGAATACACAGCTATACAGCATATTTAAATTTCATTTCTTCTGTGAGTGTTGTATACCAAATCGTTTACCCAAAGACATCACATTTTTACTATAAAACGAATTCAGGATTATAGAAAGCTGATCTTCAAGGAGTTCCCTCTTACAGTGTGGCCAAAATATCTAAATATCTATTAAAATTGCTGAACATCTATTCAGCTTTTCTTTTCTTTTATTATTATTTTTTTTCCCCCTCACCCACCTCTTACCTTCCTTAGCCCTTAAACTACCAATAATCTTTCTCTCTAGATAATTTCACAGTCGATGTCTCGCACGGGGGTCTTTTTCATTCGCGTTTCTCCATGACTCTGACCAGGGCAGGGGCTGCTTTTCAGTAGGCTTATGTCTGTTTCTCGTTGTAATCACACAGCAAGTACAGAGCACTATGCCTGGGTAGGGAGTCACGAGATGCATCCCTCAATAACCGGAGGACTCTTTTTGGACCTCAGATTCCCTACCACCCCTTTGGGGATTGAGGGCTGGTGGACCTCCGAGGTCCTGGGACGTATTTCTACCGAGTTTACTAACGCGGCGACTGTCAATGAGTGAGAGAGTCTGAGCTCTCGAGACAACTGCAGTGTGCCGCACATGTGCCAAGTGGATCATCCTGTCAACACGTGGTCGCTGATTCAAGGCTGTACTATTTCATTTTCATTTTTTAAGTCGCTTTGTGTACAAACTTCGATTCCTGTAAGTGCCTCCTGCAGGCACTTTGATTCCTGTAAGGGTATCTTTCGTCTGAATCTGCTCATCTCCCGCATGAAGCATCCCACGTACCGTTGCATACACGGCTCAAGGAGAACTGAGATCATTCTGACCGTGTGTTTTACGGATGAGCCAGTCAAGGTCAGAAAGCACCCGGTCACTGCTTCGTAAAGATGGTTTGTGAGTTGGAGATTCTGCATAAACTCTAATAATCTGGAACCGCTAGGTTCCACCACATAAAAAAGGAATTTGCTTCAGGGCGGGTCGTGACTGTTCTTACTGCAATCTCAGGGAGTGACCGTGGGGGGTTCCCAAATGCTGATGTAGACGTTACTGCTAAGAATTACGGAACAGACATCCTCAGGCATCAGGGAAGCCATCGTGTTTCGGGTGAGCGCTGCTGCTGCTTTTATGATGGGCTGTGGAGGATCTCTCTAACATTTCCGGTCTGAATTTTAGCAATGCAAAACCTTGCTCCGATTTCTGGTTTATGAACTACCTGGATAAGTTATAAATTCTCTTGCTAATTCGGGCTCTGCGTCAGTGTTAAACCAGACCATGACTGTGATGCATTCGTATCGAACCTCCATGAGGGATGCGGATAGGAATGGAACTTATAGTGTCCAATGTCAGAAGCGGGGATAACATTCAAAACTCAAATATCGAGGGGGCAATGTGAGTGATGGGCGTTCATGGAGGAAAATGTCACGTTAGGCGAGTTAAATAATAAATATAAAATGAATTGCAGCAAAAGCACTTCACATATAAAGAGTTATAACTCTACCGAGATTCTTTTTCCTTCTAAAGTCTATACAAAAGATTTAATTTATTCTTTTAGAAAATCATAATCAACAATTTAATCAACAACTATTCAGATCATGTCGTAAAGCAGACAATTAGAAACTAATTTCTTAAACCTATTAGTCCACCAAAATTATCTCTGCCTTTAGAATATTGTATAAATACAGAATAGATCCAAATTAAACCGCTTTTGTAGATATCCACTGCATACAAAAATCAAGTGTCATCAAAATATCCATCATGTGAAATTGAAGAAATGGCTGTGATTTTCTTCATCCTCCGTTTTTAGAAAAATACTACTTTATTCAAATAGTCACAGAAGCCTAACCTTCAGATAGGGGAAATAGAGGAGAAAAACAAAAGATGTTACATCTAGAAAGTAGTTTCTTAGCTGAAAATGTGAAGTTACTTCATGAAAAGCATGTAGATCGTCAGAAATATTGACTTATCTCGGATCTGGATTTTGTCTGCCGTCACGGGAAGCGGTGGCACCTCACTCCACGTGCACACCCCGATACTGCCGAAGGCGACGTTCGGACTTGGCGAGGAAAACGTGAACTCCGTGAGAGCCGTCAGTGTTGAGTTGAGTGTATGCGTCTGAATCTCCATTATAACTTTTTTGGAAGTGGGTGGACAGATCTGGGAAACAGCAGCACCTAAATAATATACACAAAATAAAAGGGGACAGCATTCCTTTTATGATCAAAGTCCGGATTCCTTTTATTTTAATTTTGAATATTTATTTCTTACAGTCCAACCTCAGAGCTCAAGAGTCTGGTTGTCTAGTTAGTGAGATAATATCACTTTCGACCAGAAAAAGGCCTTGGGGGTGAACAGGAGGCAAAGGAACAGGCCTGAGAAGTGAAGCAAGGATTCCCGAGTCATGGAGTCAATGATCTAGAGCGATAAGACAGAATTCTCCCAATTTCTCTTTTAAAATGACTAGAGAAGGGACACCGTAGAGGCGGAAGCAGGACAGTTTCATGTGGCTC
>NW_006429894.1:1329245-1333408 GCF_000325575.1 Pteropus alecto
TGTGCTTTCTTAAGAGGCATCGAAGGCCCCACAGGGGCACCAGTCCGTCTGCTGTTCGGGCCCCTCCTTTGCAGACGGTCCACACTCGCCCCGCGTCCCCATGCCACTCGGGATGTCTGAGGGCTGGCTTCCAGAGCGCCGTGCACTCTGTACCTCATTCTCAAACACTGAAGCTGCTGTGACGTAAGCGCCACCGTCATCCCCACTGTGGGAAGCGGGACACTGGGAAGCAGGGAGGCTGCGTGACGAGTTCAGGGGGCCGCGGACGCCCGCGGAGCAGGCTGGCCTTTGACCCCGAAGGCCAGGCTCTCCCCGTGCTCCCCGCTGCCCTTCTCCAGAGCTTTTCTGCCACTGTGGTACCGAAGTATGGAATAAGATAGCTCAGGGGAAATCACCAATGCCATGGAGCGTTTCACAAAGGTGGGGTGGTGTTAATTTCAGAGGGGAGCCCCGTCCGGCGTTATCATGGGTAACCAACCAGCTCGTGGACGTGCGGGTTAAATCTCTCTGTCGAGTTCTAGGACGAGGCAGATCGAGACAGAACACACATAAGCACATGGAAAAGCCCGTTTATTTTACTTACTTATCTAAGATTCCTGCCCACTGAAGTCTCTCGGGAGTCGCAGTAACAGGATCTGTGACTGCGGATAATACGCCTACATTTCCACACCGGTTGTGTTTGTCCTGTGAAATCAGCTCGTTCTCAGTTTTCATCATTTTCCGCTTCTTCTCCCCTTTACCTAATCAGCATGTGATATTCTGCTGTCCCTTCCTCATAGAAGGAATGCCTCAAAAAAAAAAAAAAATAGCATACCAGTAATGGTCGCGAATTTAAATATTAATCTCATGGCATTTTAGAAAATGCACTGCACTTGGTTGTGAGATAACTTACAGGAGGCCTGAAGCACAGCCCGTGATGGCCTCCGCCCAAGTGCACATCCCAGCAACCATCCTTCCAGAAAGACGCTACGGCCAAAAGCTGTCGAGTTGCTCCAGGGTGGCTCTGTCTCATCAATCTGAGCGCTTATTGAATGTCAGCTCTGGGGCCGGGTTAGGCTTAGGGTTAGACTTCGGGTAGTATGTGTTCTCATGGTTTAAGAAAGACCATCTTAATCCTGGACCACGGTTAATAGGCTCTGTCAAGGGTTAAAAATATGTACCTAGAAGTCCTAAAATCGTACCCCTCCATTTTTTTTCTGGCATTTCCTAAAATTTCTATATACAAGTAAAACTAGATTTAGCTGGAGACTTGGTCGTGCTTATAAGCCTTTCTCTCGCATGACCCCTTTAAGCATGAACAACTGGGTGTTTCTAGATGTGAAACTTTTGACTCAGATCAACTTCTCTCTTGGAGGAGAAATATAAGTCATTGCCCCAAATTGTTCTTGTTGGTTCTCAGTTTTCTAAAAAAAAATTAGTTCTTGATTTTGTGTCAGGTAGTGAAACTCACTACAGAAACTCATTCATTCCACAGGCAACGGTAGCGCAGTTTTTAAATATGCTTCATCTGAAAGAACTCTTACTATATATACTTCATTCACTCGGAAATACCTTTGAAGGTGTTCACTCTTTTAAAACGTCTATCTAGTGTGTTTGTCTGCAACTTCAGCTTAGAGAAAAAGTGAGAAAAACTTTTACTAACGGTCAAGGGCAACAGATATGCAAGAAACTGGAAGCTATTGTGGCAGTTTCCTGTCTGCGTATTGCTCTAAATTCTAAGAAATTGTACCATAAATTTGAAACTGTCTTATGAAGTCACGTTGGCTGTCCTGAAGAAGTTCCATTATTTTTCCCCGAAAAATAACTACTCTCATCAGTCTTCAAATGTTACTGAATAGTTATTGCAGAAGTCATTAAGGAAGTTTTTTTTTTTTGTACTTAAATACTTGTTCATAATTTGCATCCAGTTCTCTCTTCAACCTTCTTATTCTTAAGTGATTTTTCAATCATTCAACGGAATCTTCATGTATGATCATGGATTTGCCGTCACATGTAAAGAGTAAAGTTAAACTAATACGGGGTCTCCGAGGGGGAGAAAGTGAAAGAGATGCTGCCCAAATCGTGTAGGTTATGGTCAGGGTGAAAAGACAGACCAGATCACTGGACGAGGTTAGTTCACTCTGTATCTGGCTCTCGCTGATTCTAAATACTGGGCTTCGTAGGAAGGAGGGCATCAAAAAACGGGAGAAAAACTTGTTCTCTGCCCTCAGGGTGTTCAGAATCAAGTCGATTCTAAAGAAACAGTTTTAAAAAGTGCTCAAAGTGATTAACTTTTATTCAAAAGAGAGGCCGAAGTTAAAAAAGAAAACTAACTTTCTATATGGTTGTAGGAAATTTTATCATAAAAATCTTAAATTGGAGAATAGCAAACCGCTGAGCATGCACAGTCCAAAATGAGCAGGAGTTTCAAGGAATTACATTCTCAAGATTGTCCTTATTCAATCATTTTCAAAGATAATTGATCTTCATCATAAAAATCAGAGAACTACATATCCTAAATCTCAGAATTATGAAAGTAAACACTGGATTAGGTTCAACACAATTTCAGGGGAAATTCTAGTCTTTGATTCCTAAAGTATTTGAAAAAGGGAATCCAAGGAATAATCAAATGTATTAGTTCATTTTCAGAAAAAAATGAACTTACTTCCATTAATGATCCTTGTTTCACGGAAGTCGAAGGAGTGTTTCCTGCCCAGGTGGTACCACTCCCTGGAGAGTGGACACACCGTGCTGTCGAGTCAGTGTTAGGTGACTAAAATCACGTGCCCCCCGATTCTTAGAGCAGGTACGTGTTGGAAAAGGAAAGAAACAGAAAGCTTCTTCTGTAGGACACGTGTTTCCATAAATCTATGGGCGTTGGGCAAAGACTCAGATGTGTGTCAACAACACCTGGGATCTTAAAGTTCAGGCATGTCACTCTGTGTCCCACATCTGTCTTCAACAAACAGATGACGCCATCGAGCCGACGAGCATAGAGATGCGTGACCACGTGTCCTGTCTGGGTCAGCTCGGTCCCTCTGGGGACTGCCTCGAGAATCTTCACCATGGCTCTATTCTTGTGGCTTAAAAGCGTCACACTGTTAATCTTCTCGGCAGACCTGAGGACCAAAAACGTAGTGGTCTCAAAATCAATGGGATGCCTGTGGACCTGGACAGAGAGAGACGGAAAACTTCCATCAGACTGTGATGTCTGGAATGATGTGAAGTCTCGTAGCAATAGTGGCTCACGGGGTTATTCATTTGAGAGCCATTGGTCCACTTGACAAGTGGCCTCTTGTCACTTGTCACCTTGAACCCCGGGCCTATGTTTCTTCGGCCCTTTATGTCGCCATTGAAGCCTTGAATTAACCCCGCCACCCTCATGATCTTTCCAGTCTCCCCCCCACCCCACACACAAGGCAAAGGCGGAGAGGCGTGTTCCGACCGACGACGCCACCATCCACCTGTAGGATGTCTGAGCCCAGGTGACAGAATTATCCTTCCTGTAAACTGCCACATCAGCGCCCGGAGTGTTGATTCATTCCGGGGCTGAACCCAGAAGGACAACTGCCAAATGACACTGCTAACAAGAGTTCAGGTAACGTAGTTTCCCAGAGAACATAGATTGTTTTGTTTAAAAAAAAAAAAAAATCGCAGGGAGCGAGCACAGGGCCAGGGCGCCGAGGCCACGCGCTGGCTGCGCTTTCAGAAACAATGGCCACGTTTCCCCGCGGGGCCGAGACGCTGCACGCGTCCCGGAGGCAGCTCCTGGCACCGCGCGTTTCCCCCTCGTCTTCGCGGAAACGCCAGCTCACTGTAGGGGGCCCAGCGGCCACCGCGCCAGCTCCCGGCGTGCTCCCCACGAGGGACCGCTCCTCCCGGCTGCTCAGCTCGCCGTCTCTCACGAGCCTGGGAGCATGAACGCTGCCCTTTATTAGACACCCCTGCAGCGCTGGCTGTGACACACGTGCCAGCTCCGATGACGTCCTTTAGCGCCCTGCGCTCCCAATACGACCCGTTTCAAGAGCTTTGACCAAATCCCATGGCACTTGTGTGGTTAAACGTTGTGACTTAGCGTAATGCAGAGGTTTCAAGGGCTGAGAAAGTAAATGAGAAGGGAGAGGTTCATTTTGCCCTTGATTTCAGTGGGCTGAAAATTGCAGCATGGAGAAGCCATGCGAGGA
>NW_006429894.1:1333437-1334791 GCF_000325575.1 Pteropus alecto
GCACAGAGGAGAAAGGGGGTGTCGGGAGGACCGGCTCACACGCCCAGCTCTTCCCGCCCCACTTTCCAGCCCAGCGCCTGTGGGAGCAGCACGGGGCCGGGAGCGACGGGAAAGTCGGTAGTCGGGGCGCTACACGCAGAACGTGGAGCCCAGGAGAGACTGGTCCCCGGAAAGCTATGCAGAGAAGAAATTCACGGCAGGAGAAATTCACGGCAGGAGAGTATAAAGCGGAGGGAACAGCACAAGTGGACGAAGTCAAAGAAGAATCCTGACTCTGACTGCGCCTCAGCGGGTGTCCGTAAAGACAGCTCGCGACCGAACTGGACGCGCGTGTAAGGACGCGGGAAGCCTCCACCGAGAGCAGAGGGTGGCGAGGAGCTCGTGGGGACCGGCCCGGCGGCACGTGCCTCGGCTCCCCCGGGCTGAGGGCCGGGCTCCTGGCTGGAAAGGGCCGGGCAAGTTCACGGTCCGCCCGCTCCCGTTTACCCGCCCGCAGCCTTCTGCTGGCTTCAGCCTCGCGTGCAGCGCGTGTGAGCGTGTGTGGGTGAGTGTGTATGTGTGAGTACGTGCGTGCGTGTGAGTGAATGTGTGTATGAGCGTTAGTGTGAGTGTGCGTGAGTGTGCGTGAATGTCTGCGTGTGGTGTGTGCGTGAGTGCGCGTAAGCTTGAGTTTGTGTGTGCATGTGCATGTGAGTGTGTGCGTGTGAGTGTGCGCGTTTGTGAGTGTGTGCGTGCGTGTGTGTTTCTGTGTGAGTGCGTGAGTATGCGTGTGCACGTGTGTGAGCGTGTGGATGAGTGTGAGTGCGTGTGAGCGAGTGTGTGCGTGTGCGTGTGAGTGTGCGTGCGTGTGTCACGGGGAGACGGACGGGGGTCCGCTGATGTCACGGGGGTCCATCTTCAGGACTCGCCCGCGCCCTGGGGAAGGGTGACCGGCCCAAACCCTGCGGGCGGGACGCCGGGGCGGGCAGCAGCTGGAGCGCAGACGGCGTCCGCTGCGGGTTAATTCCCCCCCACGGAACGTCACGGGTCCACCCCCGACGTGGGACGCCCCTTGTCCCCGTGGGAGCCCCTCTCGCCCCTCCGCAAGGACACGGTTCGCACGCACCACGTCCGGCCCTCGCTGCTCCCCGGGCCACCAAGGGCCACGGAGGACCGAGACGGACGTCACACGGGATCGGGTCTGCATTTCAGGAGGTCGGTCCAGGCAGCAGCCCCGACGAGACAGCGCGGTCGCTGCCGAACCTTGGGTGGCGGCCCGAGCGCGAAGGATGACTCGCGGCCCCAGCTGTTCCTTCTCCAAACGGGACGCTGGAAGCCGCAGCCCTCGGCCCCCCGCGCCCCTCGTCCTCGTCCC
>NW_006429894.1:1335215-1344010 GCF_000325575.1 Pteropus alecto
AGCCACTTGGGGCGGAGCCTCCGGTGACCCCACGGATCCCGATTAAACTGCCTGGAACGGTGGTTTCAAAGTGCGAGCCGGTGTCTCCTTTTTCCCCCGTCCAGGGTTCAAAGCTGGATGTGAGCGCGCTGCCTGGGGCAGTCTGCAGTTATCCCTTGTCTAATCATCTAATCTACCTGCAGCACTGAGAATTTCTAGTTTTAAGTTATACAGCTGGGGCAAAGGCAGCGCGTTTTTATTCGTTAAAAATGCGTATTTTCCGGTGTCCGTGCCAGCGCATCTACATTCAGGCCGTCTGCGCTGCTGCTAGCGCATCTTAGCCGGAGAACCCGAGCGTATAAACAGTCGCAACCCGAGGGTCTCATGGTCACGTGAACCTATTGTTCTGTTTTCCATCTGCCTCCCGAGTTTGCCGGTGCCATTTCCTCCCATTGAAATGACTTTTCCCCGCTCTCCTCTAACTGTCCCGATGGGGCCCCACACCGATGCCGCCTCCTCCACCGCACCTCCCGGTCCGTTCCTGGTGCTTAGTCTCCTCTTTAAACTCCAGGAACCTTCAGGGCACTCAGCACTTTGTCCCTGGTCCCCCGAAGACCAGTCCCTAAAGGCAGGATCCCAAGCACTGCGCAGAGTCTCTTAACCCAGTAGGAGGGACGTGGACATTTGCCGAAATAGTGGACAAACAGCAAAGACTTAACAAAAACCCCGAGCGAACGAGCGAACGCAAGAGCCAACAGAAGCAGAGCTAGCAAAGTGGAGATGACACTGTCTCTGACAATTAGAATCGAGGGAATCAGATGTGTTGCTTGACGTTATTATACAAATTGCATTTTCTTTCATTTCTATGACTTCACAAATCTGTGCTCAAAATATGGCCGCCATCGAAGGCAACAGACACTTTTACAGGTGCTGATGCACGGTATGCCTTGTTTCAATCACTGTAATAAAGAGCTCATTGAAGGGTAAACCCTGAGGAACAAGCGAATCCCATAAAACAGAAGGACCATTGAAAGGGTAGAAGAGGTGACTGCAAAATGCAAGAAATAGACAGAATCCAAGACATTATGGCTTATGTTCCTCTGAGACTGATGGCGATCTGTTCACTTTGGTTGTGGCCAGATTTTAAGTCTGACACCCTTTCAGTGGCTGAGGAGATGATGACAAACACATGTAGCGGGGAAGGTGGCATTTGACAGAAAGCTGTCGGAGCAGGCCTCGGAGCAGGCCTCTGTGATGGGTCCTGCGTGAGCAGCGCCTTGAGTGGGAGTGGTGGGAGCAACGTGAATATGCCAGAAAGTTCCAGACCAGGGCGCAGCATGTGCAAATGGCCTGAGGCGAGAGTGTTCTTAGGCGCTAGAGGAAGCGTAGCGTCAGACGCGGGGGAAGGGCTCAGGGCTGGGAGAGGCTGTGACGGGGCGGGGTGAGGGGACCGCGTGGGGCCATGCAGGCCGTGAGTGAGATGTGGGGTTTCGTTCTGAGCGAGGGGGGAGCCTGTTGGAGAGTTTGGGCAGAGCACCCAACGTGGTTTGGTTTTGGCTTCAAAGGGCCATATGGCTCCTGTGCGATGGCTCGTGAGGCCAGGGGCAGTGGCGATGAGTGAGGATGAAGCCTGGGGCCCGTTAGGACCAGGTGGTGATAAGCAGGCAAGAGACGCAGGTGCCCGTTGTGGGGGGACCCAGCAGCACCCCAGCAGCAGAGGCAGTGAGAAGCAGCCAGGTCCTGGAGGTTTTTTAAGGTAGAACCAAGGTCAAATTATTCTTTAAGGTTTTCACTAAGTAGGATTCTACCAGATGTAGATTCAAGAAACGTCCCTTTGCCAAGGGGCCCCATGATATCATATTTACAGTGGCAATTAATCCTCAGTCTCACTCCCCAGGGAGCTCATCTGTGAGGATTAACCTCTGTTCTCAGAGAGGCCTGGGTGACATGCTTTGTGTCAGAAGTCGAGCCAGATCCCAGAGCCCCAAAGCTGCTGCTTCTTCCATTACATTCCACGTGTTTCTCCTTCTGCGTTTTTTTCTCTGCATCCCACGAGGGGTTCTCGTCCAGCAGGCCCTGTGTAGGGGTTTTGAGCATTAGGAAACATTCTGACTGTTGACTGAAAGGTTAGTTAGCTTCCTGAATAGTCATCAGTATCTTATTTTCAGACGACCAGTGCAGTGATTTTTAGCAATTCTGTGAACAATAATGCAATAATTCACATTTGAGCAATCTGAAGGAGCGCCCTATGTGGGGGATGCTTACATTCCATTAGTGAAATTTTCTGTGTTGCTTTGGTTTTAAATATGTGTGTTTAAACTTTTAATGTTAGGAAAAGCATACCTAAAGACACCATTTAACGAACTATTTCTAAGAGCAAAAACGTAAGTTTATTGCTAGCCCCGGCTATTCATGGATTTATTTATTCTGAAATAGCCAATGACCCCCCCCTTTTTTTTTTTTTAGTTCTGGAAAATTTCTCAATCCCTTATGCATTTACTTTAAAACATCAATCAGCTGACAGGTGGTATCGCTATGATGGCATCATGCTAAACAGTGCTCTTTATTGAAATGTTAGGGTCTAACCAGTTCCTTCCTTTCTGTTCTTGAATAAGAATTAGAATATTCTTGGAGAGTCTTAGCTGCTGTTATATTTAGAAGGCCAGAGCTTGATGCAAATGCCCCCGTTTTAATCAGAAAATATGGACATTGACATTAAAAAGTCTCCCCCTCCCCCCACCGTCGCGCCCACACACACACCTTTGGGTCCTTTTTCCTCCCCGAGAATTTTTCCTGCACATTCTGTTAGATCCACCCCGACTCGCCCAGCACCATTTCTCTCTCTTCCCCACCCCCTCCTCCCTCCAGAAACTCAAGTAGAATTTCATGCATCGCGCCCCCGTTGACGGTCCCCCAAATGCTCAATATTCCGGCTCAGAGGCAGGAAGAATAGCAGCATCGGACAGAGGCCCCGTTGGCGGCGGCCTGACTCCTAAACCATCATTGCAGCTCAAGGATCCGAGGACATGCCTGCCATTCGCCGGAGAGGCTAAATCACTGCTATCCGGCGACTTCTCCCAGTTGCCTGTCCTGCAGGGAAAAGGAACAGAGAGCGGGAGAGCATCCGTCCAGGGAGGGTCGAGGGGGCGCCCGTCCCGCGGAGGGAGGATCCCGCGCGTGTCCCCAGGTGTCCCCCGCTCACATCCCTTGCTTTCCTGTCACCTTCGGCGTGCGCCAGTCCTTGGCTACAGGAGAGCGTGAGGACGTAGGTGTGGGGGACGGAGGGGCACGACACAGAGCACACAGCAGCCGTTTCCAGCCAGCGCTCTTCATTCGGTGCGGACCGGCGGGACGAAGGACATGTTACGGTACAGGAGGGGACGGTCTCTGCCTCCGCGCGCGCGGTCGCCATGGCGTCCGAGACGGCATGGGACGTTTGCTGGGAATATGGTTCCGCCCGCGCGGCGGCGTCGGAGGCCCCTCCGGTGAAACCTTTCCTGTCCCCATGCAGACGTCGAAGGGACTTGTCCTTGTCTGGGGAGATGCTTGATGCACCGTGTGGGTCCCTCCCAGGGGAAGAGAGGAGTGTACCCCCCCGAAGTCACCGATGCTCAGCCCTGTCTTCTGGGGTGCTGGCTGTTGGGGTGTCAGGCACACTTAAACCCTGATGGCGTATTTTGGATGTTTTCTAAGATTAGGTAAGAGTAGAAATCGGAGGATATAATCTGCGTCTTTATTTAGCATTGTTCTCTGCTGCTTTCAATGAGACAATATAACGAAATGGTTACTTGTTTCGTGACATTCTGGGGTCCGACATTTCCTTATCCCATTGACAAAAACATACATCGCCCCTTAAAACCACAAATATCTCAAATAGTGTAGCCTTTGAAACAAATAATTAGCATTGGAAATATTTTCTCATATAGCATTAAGACCGTAAGCCAATAATTCTGCTTGAAATTGTACATGGAAATTGTACAGAATACAAAAAATAATAATAAAGAAATTCTCTTTCTACAGTGTTTTGACAATGAATTTCACAATCCTCACAGTTAACTTGATAGAAGCTAATTATTAGAAAAAGATATTGCTGCGTTATGTATAATTAAAAACGCGCTATGGTGACAGAAAAATCGACGTCGAACGATTTTGCTTCCTAAACATCATCAAAGGGAGAATTTCTATTTTTTGAAATTATAATTTAAACTCACGTAGCAAGTTGGCTTCGTCACTATTTATTGCCATAGAGTTTATAGGAAAAACTGCAAAACACACTGAAAAGGAAAAAAAATGCGTTTTTTTTTTTTTTTACTATTCAATAAATCTTTTTTCCTGGATATATGAATAGCAGTTGACTCTATTCTCATCCTGTGAAATGTGGAAATCAATGAAGACACAGGATCCTCTAAAAAAAAAAAAATCTTATAAAAAGGATGTATGCCCATGTAAAAAAGGACACACACCCAGTTTATATGAGCAAAAGATACTTATTTAGGGAATGAAAAACAACAGAAACAAACTGGTCTGTGTGTTCTATTCTCTGTGTTCAATTTGACATGTCTATTTATCACCCTTCAATAAAAGGGAGCAGAGAACTTTAGGGATGGTGTATCTCATGTGGAATGGAAATGCATACTTGGATGACCCAGGTCCCTAAAAGTCGCAATGCACTTTGTTATATAGTTTTCCATCATGGAGAATTTACGTGCCATGTTTTTAAAGTTTCAATAACACTTTTATCTGGAAGCAAGAAAAACTGAACAAAATTTGTGATGCATACTTAGCTTTTCTAAGCAACCCATAAGTGAATCCTCACTTTCTTAAAAAGTTAAGAATTCTCTTAAATGACATCATTAACATGTTTCACTTAAATTGAAAACTGCAACCCATCCTTAAAAATTACTTTTATTTTTAAATATTCACAGATTTTATAAAGCAGAACTGACTCAGTCTCTGAATATATTATGGATGAAATCCATTTACCTGTTAAACCACCAAAACAAGCTTCATGCTTTTACTTTCTAAAATTAGAATTTATAAACATAATTTCCCCTCTAGCAAAACAAATTTGGTTTCTTTTGAAGGAGGAGCACGTGTAACTGGTAGGAAAGGGAAAAGCAAGAATATTAATTACACGGCGGTATTAGTCCACCATTTTGCTCTTATTGTAAAGCAAAATAAAGAGTCATTTTTTAAGCTTTTACACCTCAGGCGTGTTCCGTCGTGTATTACAGAAGAATCAGCATTCCTAGTATTTCTAGACCATGGACGTGCCCGGTCCTGGCCTATATTTATACCACAAATAACGTCTTAATCGTCACTTCGGTGTTGAGTCCCACCACGGCCGTCATTTATTCGAGCGTAGATACGTAAAAGCTGCAAAGATTAGTCCTGATTTTCGCTGCTAGTGCGTAGCTAACGAAATAACACGTTTTCCACCAATAGGTTCGTGGGGATTGCAGGTCGCAGTGTCTGGAAAGATGACGATGACGGGAAGTAGACTGAGATGCACTCGCTAAAGCAGGCGAAACGCAGGACAGAGAGAAACCTGCTTGAGATTCAAGAGAACGTCCTTGTTTTGAGAAGGAAGGAACAGTCTAGACTTTTGTTTGGTGGTCACGAGGAAGCTTGAGAGGGAGCGGGGCGAGGGCGGAGACGCAGCTGAGAATCGCGCCAGCGCCCTGGCTCGTTCCGTCCCACGTCACCCACCTGAGCAGCAAGCCCGCCGGGGCCTTTCCCTGGACAGGTGACTCAGAGCGTCAAGTCTGTCTTTCCGACAGGACCTTTTAAGAGCAAGCCCCCATGTCAGGCCACGAGCGAACACAGGATGAGTCTGCCCGGGAAACGGCTGCCTTTACATTTGTTTATCGTCATTGTTCCCATGAAAGCCCACGGCGACCACTTCACGAGTGCGCCACTTACTCAGGAGTCTTCCAAGATGACCCTTACCTGAGGTTTTCAGAAACATGTTTTATACTTTCCAAAGCATCAGTTGGGATCTAACAAAAGAGCACTGTAGCGACGTTTCTTGTAATTCAGGATTTATTAACATGTTTTCTGACAAAAAAAAAAAAAACAAAACAAAACAAAAAACTCTGAATAACTGGTATAATCCTAATAATCAATATATGTACTCCATCTTCTATTCAGCAAAAATCCAAATCAGTACAAGTTAAATTTAGTCCCTTTACATTTTTACATGCTATTCTTACTCGGCTACAAACTCGCCAAAATTTTAGGGCTTAAAGTCACTTTTGCCTGCAATTAACAAGCTCCACTCTGATAATTTTCCTAATTCAATCGTTTCTTTAAATTCAAAATATTTATTAGCTGGATTCCAAACTCCACAACAAATAAAAGACTCTGGAGATAAAGTGTGTCACATTCATTTTTATCCATATATATATGAATATATATATATATAAATTATGAAGCAATTTATACTTATTTTTAATTGAACCTAATCAGCTCTGAGTAGAATTCCTCTGACTTAAATTTGTGTCTACTGCAGATTTAGCTTAAAAAAAAGAAAAATTTGGCTTTAAGCAACTAGGTCAGTTAAGTGGATGTATATTACACGTGGACAAACACCTCTGACCCGGTCACCCAGGACACTCTCCCTTGTCATTCGTTCAGTGTTGAGATGTGACTTCCTACGGCCTCCCAAGGAAGACACAGAACCCTGACCATGAGAGACGATTTAGGTTTATTTCTATTGCACTGGAATAATCAAAATACATTCTTTAATTTGTAAAAGGCGCATCGTAAAACAAACACACTTCCTTACTTTTGCCATCATGCCTTATTCTCCTGTGCGTCCTTCAAAACCAGAAATAAACATTTGATTAATCTTAATTTTACCTTTAACAGTTCTTGGACAATCGCCTTTAAAAGGAAATAAAAATTTTTCACTTAAAGGATCACGACATCCGTACCTAAAAATTAATTGCGAATTAAGCTCCTAACTCTGTTAAAAACAAACAAACAAACAAACAAACAAAAAAACCCCTCCAAATTCAAATTGAGCTCAATGCCTCCAAGAAGCAGGAAAACCACATATCACACCAGTTTGTGGGGTTCAAGGTCAGAGCCGAGACCAGACAGTCCCCACTGCATGATACAATTGGAAGATAGAGACACATTACTTGCCAGGGAAGCTTTGTCTGCAGCTCTCAGCACAAGTGGGTCAAGTTGCCCGGTGATCCTTTGCGTCTGTCTGATTAATGACTTGCGTTTAGTTTGCCTGAGAGCTCGTGCGTCGTGCATACGCGCCCCCCCCAAAACACCGCCCCATCGGGTGCTCTCATCCTCAGAACTGTGTGGCAGGAATAGCCTTTAAAAATCTCATAATAATTTTCTAATAAAGAAAAGATCGTCTCTCTTTATGTTCATTCGACTGTCTGGAAAATCTATATTCCAGGAAATAAGGATTTTCTGCCTACATGTTAAGCATATAAATAGCCTGAGATCACTTTCAAATGCTACCCAGTGGGAGAAATGATTGCATCCTGCAAGCATGTGTTTAAATGGTCAGAAATCACCTTGAAATGTGAAATTAATGATCGTTTACTCTGTCGTTTATGTGAGTCTTGCATAAGTACCTGGGAACCGAACCAGGCCCTGGCAGAACCATACAATGCTGCTTTGTTCCACGTCCCATGCTTCTGTGTATATGTTACTGTTTCGGTTTCATTTGTCAGCAAATGTCTGTTTACCCGGCTTCCTGTTATTAATTATGGGAAACAGGTTTTCTTGAAATATATTACAGACTCTGTTAACTCTTGTCCAGACAACTTCAAGGCAAGATATGGGTGGTTCCTTTAATGTTTATGCAAAGCCGGAAACTCAGTTAAAATACATTGTTGCCCACATCGCTTACAACTTCTTATCTCTCACAGAAAAAGAAAAAACAAAAAAAAACAAAAGAAGAAGAAATAATAATAATAAAAAAAAAATTACAGCAACTCCTGTTCCTATTACCAGACACTGAAGTACCAGGGCTGGAAACTTGGTTCACTGGCCACGACAGATCACGATGTCAGTTTTGAATTCTTGAAAAGCCCACAAAAATGTTTTAGAAATCATCTCAAATAGTAAAGACAATAAGATACATCCTAATATGAATGTGTCCAAAAAAGAGGCAAAAATACTGAGCCGATTGTCGGTGTATGAGAAAGCTTCTCGTGAGAAACATCTGGTCAGTCCATCTAGCTCTGTCTTTGAAATAGGAGCAAATATCCTTGCATGCGTTAAAATCATAAAGGAGCCAAAACATCTGGAAGTTTTAGAAGAAAAGCAAAATAGTTGTGGGGAGAAATCCAGAGTAAGAAATGCAGATGTTTCATTGGGCTGTCAGTTACATTACGGCGGGGTGAGGGCAGAAATAACCAGAAGCCACCGGTGGAAAATTAAAGTAGCTTCACGAGCGATGGCCGGGCCGAGAGCAATGAGACCAGGGGCAGGGCGTGCGGCTCGGGGCCGTCTAAGCCGAGCCCTGCAAGCGCCACCGGGCGCGATTCGGTAAATTAGCCATTTCCAAAAAAATCTTTCTCATTAGAACACAATAAAAGTTTTTCAGACTCTCCCCCTCTCGCTGTGGCCATTAACGTTAGGCGGTGATTCAGAGTTTGGCTTTCATCAATGACAAGCTCTCCCCCCACCCTCTCCGCCCCCCTTTCTGAGACCCTCTAATACTGCTGAGTGGCCAGAAATGACAGAAACAGACAAGCTGACAATGACTGCCAGGCCCCTCCCCCTCGCCGCGACAGCCACAGCCCCGGCCAGAACACGCCTGTAAGCTGCACGCAGAGAGACAA
>NW_006429894.1:1344806-1356954 GCF_000325575.1 Pteropus alecto
AGGCGAAGGCGAGAAAAAAAGTTTGAAGTATTAATTTAAAATAATCTTCTTGCGCATAGAAGGGAGCTTCTCCCACCTGCCCTGGCTGGTCTGCAACTTTGCTGTGTGTTAGTATTTCTCCCATTTCGTACACAATGCAAAGCACGTTCAGCTGTGCGTGAAAAGTGTCTGAGAGGCCACGTTTACAGGGTGGAATTCCGTGAGAAGCTTTAAATGGACTATTTGATTGAATTTTGTCGCACTCAAATGCCCTCACCTGGGCTCCGATGGCTCAATTAAAACCTCCAGTGAATACTTCCACCTCGGATTGAGTCTGTTTACATCCCCACCCCAGGGAATTCAATAGTTCTGTGCTTAAGTCAATAGGTTCAATACTTACAACAATAATTAGAATGGGCTTAATACATGTGGGAAAGTGTTAGACCATTAACAGGTATAAATGTAGTCAATAGTCACTGTCAGGGGTTATATAGACCAAGAATTTGTCCTGGGAATAATTAATTTTTAAAAATTTACAATAATTAAAAAAAAATGTAGAACACATTTTGTACTCCAGTACTCCCCTTCCAAGCTCCTGAGATTCTTGATTTTTTTTTTTACTCAATAGAGCTGTCAGAGACAGAGAGAGGGAACTAACGAATTACACCATAATTAATGAGAGAGGGCTGAGAGGCAAACGAGACTGTTAGGAGAAAACCCCGTGACCATCAAAAGAATAAACACAAACACTCTGTCCCCAAAGCAGCGTTCACGGTAGGCGACATCCTAGGCTTCCTTTCCAATCTAATCGAAACACCATACAGCATTCTAAACAAAGTATTTCTACTGTTACTGAATAAAATCGATTTTTCATTGGAAGTATTAAAAATAAACCGGAGTGCTCAAAGCATTCGTCTCCCTGCCATCAGAAGGGAGGGTGTTGGAGCGCTCGCTTGGGAATTTTGGGGAATAACTTTTCATGCATGTTCAGCCACTCTGTAATCGTAGCGAGCCCCCTGTCTATAATACGACGAATCGTGTCGATCATGGGAAATGGTTTGGGGACAAATCGACCGAGTCGGTGTCAACTCCAAAACGCTGGCATATGCGCGTGCGCGGGGGGCGGGGCGTAAAGCTTTCGTCGTGTTTTAAAGCCTTAAAGTTTACTATGAAGAGCGATTTAGCGTCACTGGTGGAGACAGGAATCCCTGGTGAATTCGGCCCAACGAATCCGTCGAAAGCTGCCGGCGTGACCGCAGCACGGGCCGGTTGGCTGCTGTATTTGTTCACTTTGCAGAAAGTTTCAATCTCCCGATACTCCGCGATTCAAACGTCTCCGGGCGGCCCTGACATAGTTACGAACATGAACCGTCCCTCCCTCCTTAGGCATTTCCCTGCCTGGTGGGTGTGCACAGCACGGCCGAGGGAGCCCGAGATGCCCCAGGCTCCAGCCAGAAGACCAGAGTTACGTTAAGCCCCACCCCCAGCCAGTCTGGGGAGACTGGGGGTGCAAGGGGCCTCGTGAAGGGGTTCAGGGCACTTCCTCGCAGGTTCAGCCACCAGGGCCGTCCACGCCTCCTGGGTCTTCCTGAGCAGCCCCTGGAACCGCAGGTGCCGATGGATGGAAGAAAATTATGGGGGAAAAACACATCGTTACACAAGAGATAGGAAAATACCGATTGTCTTTTCAAAGGGAAGTTATAGAAGTGCGTTTCTGAAAAAAGAATGCATTATGTCCAAGTTGAGACCAACAAACTTCTACAGTGTCTCTTACAGTATTTTTTTTAAATACCAGGATTCTATAATTCAGTAATAAAAAGGAAAGAAACGCATTTGCTTGTCTTCGTTTAGCCTAATGGAAAGGGGGAAAGCCGCGCTGCTTAATCACATTCAGTATTTTCTTTTTTGGAAATTCAAGTGTTACCACAGACTAGAAGAAGGAATGATATAAAGATAGCATAGCATAATGTACATAGATGAACTAGTCTCCTTAGAGAAATTAAACGAAAAAAAGTAAAGCGAATATATTTAATACGTTTGGGAATAAAACCGAGATTTATTTAACAAGAGCGCTAATATTATTTAATATTTTAAAACCTGTTTACACATGAGAAATTCTTCTAAATGAAAACTAATCCCTATAATTAATTAGCATAGCGGAGGGAGCCAAAACTGCTTGTTGTTTTCATGGGTCTCTGGTTGTTACATGATGGGACTTCTTTCGTGAGGGGGGAACCCCAAACAATGTTTTCTGGGGCCAAACTAGTAGCCCCAGAAAAGGTGGAATTTAGGACGTGAACGGCAGGCGGATAACACCCCGCGGGGCGGCGCGAGCCCGTCTTAGCCGCTTCCACTCGCTTCGCGTGAGTTCATGGAAACCCTTTTCGTTCCGTGCAGGGATCTTGGCCAGATTTCCGACCAGCCCATAACGGAAACCAGAGGCGGCTCGATCGCCACCCCGGGTGACCGTCCCGCGAAAGCCGAAGAAATAACGTTATGTCTGGAAAGGAGGGCGCAGCTGCGCCCGAAAACACGGCCACGATGAAGGTGCGTGTTCCGGTCGGTCCGGTCCAAACGCTGGTCCTGCCGTCGTGGTCACGCCGTCTCTTCTCCCCGGCCCCTCCCTCTTCCTCTCCTTTGTCTCCGCAATGATGTCATCAAGGGCGTGCCCGTCACTCAGGGGGACCACCCGGGGGCGGGGGGCGCACAGCACGTCGGAGGCGCCCGGGGCAGGGGACGCCCGGGGCAGGGGACGCGCTAATGCCAGCTCCGGTCTTCGCTCCGCTTCAGACACAAAAGCAAACCCGAAGCGCTCGAGGGACCCACGCGAACACCACGCCTGCGAAGACGGATCAGCGCCCCGCGCAAAAACTTCTCACGTCGCGTCTGCAGAGGATCCACGAGAGACCCGCAGGTGAGCGCCGGCTTTCGGTGAGACACGCGACGTCCGGTTATGAGTGTCGTTGCTGTGCGTCCTCCGCGCCGCTCCATGTCCCCGGCAGGGCTTTAATTCTCGGCCCGAGTTCCCAGGGCTGCGTACTCCTCTCTGTGTGTGAAGCATATGTAAGCGGTCCCCCGAAGCGCCACAATTTTAAAAAAAGGCCAAGAAAACCCCAACGTTGTCAAGTGGTCAGACAGACTGGAACTGGAGGATTATAGGTAAGAAGGATGAAATGAAGGGGTGAAAGCTGTAATTTCTATTTCTGTGGTGGCAACCGAGTCAGCCGCCGGAGCCAGGCAGATGAGGGCTGTGGCTGCTCGTGCGGGGCATCTGGGGAGAAGCCAGCGCCGGAGAAGGCACAGATATGGTGGGGGCCCGGCCCCCCGGCCCCCTTCCCTTCCCCCACACCGTGTCCCCCACTTCCCATCTGGTCCCATCCCGACTCTGGCTACAGTCCCACGCTGGTTCTTCTGGAAAACAGAGTCTGTCTCGCTTGACCCGAGACGAGGTCATTTTTGGCCAGGCTGTGGCCGGAGGTTTTCAGCGGCGGTCCGTCCTCCGGGATGGATTTAGAGCACACATGTGCACACGTGGGCATCAGCCCGTCCAGCCCGGAGGTCGAGTCGCTCGGAGAGTGACTGATCGCGGTGGGATCGCCAGCCAAACGGTAGGACGCGTGGCGATGTCCAGCGTGCACAGTCCTCGCCGTGACCTTGGGCGTGCCAGCTCCTGACGCGGCCTTCTCCTGACGCGCCCGCGGAATCAGCAGAGCCACAGGGCTGATGGGAAGCAGGGGAATTTCGTGACATGATTTCTTATTGAAAGGAAGAAGACAAAACCCAGGACGTAACCTGCCCTGAGTCCTTCTGCTTGTCCGCAAATGTCGTTGGTTTAATTTTAGTTTTGCATCTATTTTAGACAAAGGAAATATTTTCCCCAGAGGTGCTTAGGAATTTTAGAGAGGCGATGTCATCGCTAAAATACATATGCAATAAAATGTGACTGTCCTTCGGCAGGCGATCCCGTCTACTGAAATGCCTCTTTTGAGGGTTTCTTGGCAGAGGCGCTATCGATGTTGCGGACCAGTTTTGGGCGTGGGACATTTCCTACACATCGTGGGGCTTTTCTCGGCATCTCTGGCCTCTGCCCACTGAACGCTGGCAGCATCTCTCCCCGCCACGTTCCCATCTCCACATTCTGCTCCTGGTCGAGAACCTCCTGGTCGGACATTTTCCGTGTCTTCTCTTATCTAGATGCAAAGTGAGTTATGTTGGTTCTTTGCCTTAAATTCAATAGAAACATTGCACAGAGGCTGCTCCTGTACCAAGTAAAGAACAACTGTGTAACGCAGATGTTTCTGCAGGACACGGAAACCCTCAATGTACGTTCACCACTAGAAATATTAAATATTGTGTTAAAACACACATTTCAAGGGATATAGAATACGAGCTCAGACCTTGGGCCATGTTTGAAAACTTACAGCGTAAACAAGGGACATGAAGGAAGAATATGTCTGCCTTTGATTTGACTGAACCATTTTCTTGTGTAGTACAGTCGAATATACATTTTCAGAGGTAACTTTTGCAGCAGAAAACAAAATAAAACTCTACGACACGATTTTTCATCGAACCGTTCATGGCGGAAGCGTGGCGCCGTGCTTTTCACGAACGTCGATGCGGGTGCTAAAACACAACTTTCCCGGGCTGGCACGTGCAATACCGAGAATGAAAGAAAAAGTCTGCAGAGAACCTGGAAAATGCTCATTAAAATGGGCTGAAAACCATGTATCAAAAATATGGACTAATAACTATTATTTTAACTAACAACAATGAGATGATCGAGACGATGTTAACTTGATATGTCTTTGGGGTGTGTGTGTGTGTGTGTGAATGTATTGAAAGGAAGGGGGTAAAAATAGCCACATGAAAGTCTAGGAGGCAAGTCACCAAAAGAGAAAGCAAGTCAGCAAAGAGAAATCTCCAGGAATCGAGGAATCTTAAGATTTAGAGCATGGAAAAAATATACAGTATTGATCCATCGTTCTCCTAATAACTGTGAAAGCTGGTAAACCAGGAAGTCTTAGCTTGACTTGTCTTTGACGGCAAAAGCTACGTGAATGATTCCGATGTATTAAATGAGGAAGTTTCCTTTCTCAGTACACATTTTGTAAATGTCCGACGAGTGTGTCTGAGGCTTCCCCGTGAGTACCTGGGAACAGCAGGCCGATGGGCCCCTTTTTCTAATGCCCGCTACGAAGTAAAAGTTCATTTCCTTACTCAAGCAAATGCTGAGTTATCAACGTTGTTCATGATTTTTCATAATCATCATTTTTCCACCTGTCAGAAAAGAGTTAATCATTCTCTCTCCCTCATGTGCGTCCTTCCACCCCCAAAGTATACGGTAGCTCTTATCCGGGTATGTTTTAGAGCTTACATGTACTGCGAAGCCCTACTCATTCAATCCTTGCATGTAAACTTTCACAAGGGCCTATTAAATTTAAGATGTCACTAAGCTGCAGGACATCTACTATATCGAATAAACTATTCATGCTTCAAAAGAGGTATTTTCACAGGTAGGCAGGGTTGTCACCTGCGGCCTCAGAGGCTGCGCCTTGCACAACTCCAGCTGGCACCACTGATAGGGATGGTGTGAATGGCATTCTCTGGAGCTGTGTAACCAGATGTCCTTAGTCAGAAACATTAAGCCAGCGCTAAGACAGTCGGGATGTTAGGACAGCCTAACTCCGGGATTCTGCAGGACCAGGGAGATGTGGCTGAAGGATTTGCAAGTGTGATTTTGGCTCCGTACTTGTCTGCCATCATCTCGATGCGAGGCAGTAAATAGAAATATACGATCGCTCGTGTGACAAGCTCGGTGTTTCAGTGGGATGGGTTCTGACGTGAGGGAGGTGAGAGGCTCCTCAGCTTCACGACTGGTGGCAGGAATCCAGAAGTGACCCCTGCACAGAGGTGAGTCCCCCCTCTGCCTTCTCTGCAGGTGAAGCACCCACTGTTCTCTTCACTTACAAAACAAACGTTCTGCACGCAGCGTGATGAGTGATTGAGAACCCGAGAAAAGCGAGACACTGTTCACTTGAATTTCCTCAGTAACCTGTGGATCAACATGTACTGGTTTTGCCAGTGAAATATGCCGAATCAGGTAGTCTTCAAATTTCCCACGTAGAAATATGGCTCCTTGATTCTAACATTGGAAGAAAAGCTTAGAGAGTCTGTTTGTTTGTTTGTTTGTTTGTTGATAACTTGAAGACTTTTGATAACACAGCAGGGATGTTGAGAAAGAAGTTATTCCTGGTTGAATACTGGAAAGTCATCACCCACCTCTCTCTACTCAGGCACTAATGAGCAAAGACAGCCTCATGCGGGGCGTCGGTGGATGCCCCGTGTCCGACGTTGCGTTTCGTCTCCACGCCCGTCTCCAACACCTGGAGTTAAACCCCATCGTTCGCGTCCTGCCCTCCCGGGAACGTTGGCCGACGACGCCTCTCAGCGTGTCCAGACACTCTGCACACCCCACAGACAGCTCTGGGGGCGGTTCTCTCTCCGCGTCACACGCGTGAGTCATTCTGGCCCGCCCTTCGCCACGGAAGCGAGTGTCCCCACGTCCCACTTCTGCACGAGGACCTCCAGCCCAGGACGCGCGCATGCAAAGCGCTGCCGTTAATGCCGCGGCCACGCTTTCCGGCAGGGGGGTCATCCCCCCAAAGCAAAATCGCACCCTTCCTTCCTGCCGCTACCTCACTGTCCCTGCAGCCTCGACACCTGGAAACTCGCCGCGACAGTAGCAGCTGTGACCTCTGTCCTCTGGCAGGAAGTGAACCCCGCGGTCCAGAGGCCCCTCATTGTTTTGATGTTGTCGGGCAGCTCACGAAGCCGGGGCCCTGGAGACCGCACTCTGTCGTGTCACAAGAGCAGAACCTGTCCCAACCCGAACCTCTCCCAAGTGCTGGATGTCCCCTTTCTCTTAACGCCGTCTAATGCGCGCTGGGATCAGCATCCAAACTTACCCCGTCACACAGAGATGCTTCGTTCCAGCGCTAAGCAGATGCTTCCTTCACGCCTCTCGCCGTGGCGTTCGACGGTCCCTCCCTGTCATTTTCTCAAGGAATCGACACGGAAGAAGGCTGACCCAAACATATGATCCTCTCTGAATATCTGGAAGAGAATCGATTAATTTAAGTTGGAAATTGATTCTCAGGGTATCGTGAGAATCATTGTGCTCTGTATTGGTTCACCTAGTGATTTGCCAATTTGCTAAAAGTCAAGAGATCGCTCAAAGAAATACAGAATTATTAAGTATTGAGCAAACCTAAGTGTATTTTGGGTTCACTAAATGTCTGACACACTTTTGTGTTTTGGAGCCAAAAAAAATGTATGTTATTTATTCAGAAAGCTTTTATTCTTTAAAAAGAATCAAAGGGAGTAACCACGGAGTTAATTTATCCTTGAAATGGCTCCAAATTATTATCTCCATTGTAAGAGCATCGATGCTTTTTATTCGTAAAATTAAGAATGAAATGGATTTCAGCAACACCCTACAATTACCTTATTAATCGAAATTATTGCCAGTGACCTCCTCGACGCTAGACTAGTTTGCCGCAGAGCAGGTGACGATTGCTCTAATGCAGTGTGACTCCGCAAAATGACAATGACATATATAATTTTTTACTTAGTTTACTAATTTTCTATTTGTTTCTCTTTCCTATACTTCCTCCAAAATATAGCAATAGTTCCTATTGTATATATATTTTGGCCTTAATCTACAATTTAACTTAGTACTTCTCTTAGCGTTTAAATCTCTCTCTCCCTTTCATAATTTAATAGTTGATTTAAAATAGTTACAAATACCTTCTCTTCTCGTGAGTGTAATCTCTGATATCCCCTCTGGTTCGAAATGTTTTTGCACCGTTTTTAATACATCTTCTATGGTGCTGCTTCTATATTTGCTTACACATTTTGTCCGTTTTTTTCACCTGTTCCTACGATAACCAGAAAATATACCTTCCCTTCGTATGTTAATACTCGCGTCTACACCGAGTGTTTAAATGACCATAAAATCAATGTTTATTTGCATAGCGATCGGTTTGTCCTCCTTCGCTGCTCCACGAAATCTCGCTAAGGCTGGGCTGACACTTGTAGCCGTCAGCCATTATGGAGTCCAGGAAGATGTCGACATGAACTTTTGACAAAACCATTTCAAAACCAGTTTCCCAATGCTGACTGTCTCCCCTGAGTCCCTTCGTCACCCTACACTCCCCTGCTTGCCTTTTGTGTAGCGCTCACTACAATTCACTTTCCATCACATGCATCGAGTCATAGCAAGTTCTGTGTCCGTCCGGGGTCGTCCGATCCTGGACATTTGTAGACAGAGGAGTTCGTTTTGGAATCAATGAGCAGACTCGTTCGTGGAGGGCGGCGTTTTTACGCATCGTTTATGTTTTACAGAGCTTTGGGCAAATGGCAGCGATGTAGCCTTCGTCACCCAGGGACCCACCCACACAGCGGGCTCGGGCCCCGTTCGGCAGGTGGGGACTTTCTTCATGTGACAGATGTGTCGAGCTCTGGGGAAGGCGCAGAGGATGCCCAGGACACGGTCTCAGGGAGGACACGCCCTGGTCTTCACGCGTCGTATGCCACAGGTGGGTGACAGGAAACGCCAGGCAAAGACTTCCCCCAGCAGCGCCCACGCTGGGCCAGGCGGCCAGAGAAGGCCCCGTCCGTGCTGGGCCCTAGGAGAGCGGGACCGATGGAGGGCCCGGTGACAGGCTTTGGTTTCGGCGTCGTCCGCTGGCTCGTTGATGGGCGTTTTGCAGAAACGCCCAGTGGCTTTGCATTGTTTCATCTTCAGCATGATTTTGCATTAAAAAAAGAAAAAAAGAAAGAAAAAGTACTGATTAAGCTTTTAAAATTTTTGTTTTACATTTTAAATAACTTTTAACTTTCTAAAGATCTCACAGTCAAAAAGTGAACTTTTAGGATTTCGTGACGCTACGATATAATAAAATGTATCAGGCAGAAAAAAGGAAAACGAACATGATTTATGCATACGACATTTTGCCTTTAACTATGCAAATGACGTTAGCGTTTATTATCAAGATTTTCCCACCTGATAGCATAAATTCCACAGAATACAAATGTTACTTTTGGTCATCAAACATACTTTCAGTCATCCCCCAGATTTCACCCAGAAGAGAAACTGGAAATGGAACTTAAGTATAATGAGAATAAAGAGATAGATACAAATGATATTTAAATATTAGATCCAGTCTTGGCAAAAACATTCCTAACTCAGTGTCTATTTCCTAAAAAGATTATTTCTCATTTTTAATATAAAAAAGAATTGAAATATATATGCGTAAGACCTAAAGTTCTCTGGGCTTCAGAAAGCGTCATCGGCATACTGTGGCCCCAAAACAATATGTTTTTGGCATAGATATACAGGTCTCACACCATGAGCCTTCGAGACTGTGTGCAAATCACAGCAGCTGATTCCTCTTGTCTGGTTTTCTGGAGAATGAGATGTAGTGAATCTGTTAGGAAAATTGCTTACATCGTATCTTCCCCTTAAAAGTGTAGTATAGAGATTTAAAATTGCAATTCCAAGGCAGAAATTGTTTACATCTCAGTTTTTCAATAATCGAGAGAGTTACTCAGGAGAGAATTCACCGTGATTTTGCACATGGTTGTGGCGTGTCTTTTATTGCAGATGATCAGCCGCTAAATTCCTTACAGAGGTCAAATGTGTGTGTGTGTGTGTTCTGCTGAGTCTCATAAACAAAATATGTCCCTGTTCTTTAAGAAGAAAAACGTATAAAAAAGAGAAGAAAACTGCTATGTTTTTAACGTCTGAGATACAAAAGCTACTAAACTGCCCATATCGAGACGTTGGAAGTGAGTCTTGTCCCTTTAAACCCAGATGTGTGTATTTTGGGCACATTTTTTTGAGCACTACGATGGAAGAAAACTAAACTCTGCTGATAAAATTCATTTTACTTTTCATATGGTGTTAACAAAATGACTTAGATGGAAAATGCAATCTGTCTTAGCTTAAGACAGAAGCACAAAGACTTTCCCTTCTGGACAACAGACTTTGGCATTGCAAGATCAAAGGAACAAGTTTATCTGCATTGCGACTACAGACCAAAAAAATTTTACAGTATTCCTGTCTCCGTGCTAGAGCGTATGTGTCTTTAATGGCATTTAAATTATAGCCCTTGTGTAACCATGCAGTCAAAACACCGCATCACCCGATGAGACACCACATTATAATCTGTCAGTATGTCTTATTGAAAAATTCTTCTATACTGTACTTGTCCTCACTTTTCTCTCCTGCTAGAAAAAATTGAGCGAATTGTCTCTTAAACCAGGTTTGTGAGTTGACCTAATCAAGCAGGACAAAAGGCATACTTCGGTTTATGTTATTTTAACTTAATTTGAACCACCTTATGGATGTTTACTTATAATATTCCTGCAGATATAAAAATGAGATGTTACATTTCATCTCATTGAGGAGTAATGTGCTTTTCTCAAATGCAGATATAAGCAGGAATATATAACCGATATTTTATACTTTCACGTTCTCCAATATTCTGTGTATCGATCAAAAGTTATCACGGGTGTTTAAAAGAAATTTTTTAAAGCATATGTCAGATTAGTAACTGGCAGATAACTTTGTTTTTATGCTTCAAAAATATAGCATGGGACTCCATGCATTTTCAAGTAGATTTAGATAATTTGAAAATATAATGAGATTTTAAATCATATTAAGATCCAGATGCAAGATGCTTGTTGAGAATAAGTGATTTTAACGTGCCCATGGGAGGCGTTTATGTTTATTTTTTAATTAAAGTGACGCTGCTTCAGAGAAGCTTTGGCTACGAGCCTTCATACTAGAATGTGTCTATCTGTTTAGGAAAAAGCCAAGTTTTACAAGTAAGTCGATTCTTAAATTTTCAAATCGTTTGCGTAAATTCTGTTTCTGATACTCCTGTGTGGAAGGCTGCACCGTCTCCAAACTGCGCATCCAGCGGAAGCGAAGGGCTGGGCAGACATACACACAGTGGGCTGGAGGAGGACACCATCTGTCCCTGAAGATGCTGGGCGTCCTTCAAGTACTTTCCTTGAAGGAGGATGTTTTAATATATCACTTTTTTAATAGAATCGGGATTGGATGTCTCCATGCTTGGTTGACATTTGAGAGGAAGCTGTGATCGTCAGGGTTTGACATAGTGAAATGGGGCCATATTTTGCAATATCTTGATTTGAAATGTGTATTTTCTTGTATTGGATGCAAAAATATATAATATATAATATATATTTAACATACATGTAATATTATATATTATATTTATTATATTGGAGCTTATGTGTCTTTAATGGCATTTAAATTATAGCCCCTGTGTAACCATGCAGTCAAAACACCGCATCATCCGATGAGACACCATATTATAATCTGTCAGTATGTCTTATTTAAAAATTCTTCTATACTGTACTTGTCCTCACTTTTCTCTCCTGCTAGAAAAAATTGAGCGAATTGTCTCTTAAACCAGGTTTGTGAGTTGACCTAATCAAGCAGGACAAAAGGCATACTTCGGTTTATGTTATTTTAACTTAATTTGAACCACCTTATGGATGTTTACTTATAATATTCCTGCAGATATAAAAATGAGATGTTACATTTCTTCAGGAGTGAAGAAATTTGTGCTTTTCTCAAATGCAGATATAAGCAGGAATATATAACCGATATCTTATACTTTCACGTTCTCCAATATTCTGTGTATCGATCAAAAGTTATCACGGGTGTTTAAAAAAAATTTTTTAAAGCATATGTCAGATTAGTAACTGGCAGATAACTTTGTTTTTATGCTTCAAAAATATAGCATGGGACTCCATGCATTTTCAAGTAGATTTAGATAATTTGAAAATATAATGAGATTTTAAATCATATTAAGATCCAGATGCAAGATGCTTGTTGAGAATAAGTGATTTTAACGTGCCCATGGGAGGCGTTTATGTTTATTTTTTAATTAAAGTGACGCTGCTTCAGAGAAGCTTTGGCTACGAGCCTTCATACTAGAATGTGTCTATCTGTTTAGGAAAAAGCCAAGTTTTACAAGTAAGTCGATTCTTAAATTTTCAAATCGTTTGCGTAAATTCTGTTTCTGATACTCCTGTGTGGAAGGCTGCACCGTCTCCAAACTGCGCATCCAGC
>NW_006429894.1:1357169-1357870 GCF_000325575.1 Pteropus alecto
GGGAGCAAAGCCAGGAGCCCTCTTGGTCAAGCCCAACATGGATTAAGTGCATTTATTTTAAACTTGGGAAATGGGCATTAAAATGAGAGGATTCAGCCAAAGCAAGAATGGCGATGCTGTGGCCCTTCCCACAGCCCGTTCCAGCTACGTTTGGAGACAGTGAATGTACAGCCCTGAAACTGGAGCTGGGGATTACAGTCCCCAGGAGACAGAAAACATCCAGAAAGTGGTGACACAGGAAGACGTTTGAAAGTGTGAGATAGGTGTGACAGAAAACCTTAACTGTTTTTAGGTGGACAGTGCAGTGGCTTCAGGCACATTCGCATTGTCCTGCTGCTCAGAAACGGATTCCTCCTAAATTTTCTTGGCGCATTTTACAAGCTATGACTGGAGATGATGTGTTCATTTTTTATCAGCCTGTGCTATAGATGTACGAAGGCGCATTATATACAACTCTGGGTGAGTGGGTGGGAAACACAATCTCCAGTTAAAAATGAAAGACGCGTGGGTCACCCAGAGTATGTCTCGAAAAAATGCAGTACTGTGCAAAGAGCGGGGAATCAGTCTGAAAAGGAAGCTTCTCGAGCGCGCCCCACCGGCGGCTGCTGCGAAGCCCGATAAGAAATAGGGAGGTCGAGGTAGAGAAGGGAGGGGTTTGAAAAATAAGTGTGTGTGTGGGGGGGGGGGGTTGTTTTCAAACA
>NW_006429894.1:1357897-1358356 GCF_000325575.1 Pteropus alecto
CCTTAACCCACCCCTTAAAAGGGTTTTGCGGTTTTTTTTTTTTTTTTTTTTTTACAATTACCATTCTTGTGTCCGTTACCGCTTTTCGAAAGTTCGCACATTGGCCACGTCGCGTTTACAATGGTTCTTGTAAGTCTCGCTCCGCATGCAGCGTCGGGAGCTGCGGGGAGCCGGTCCCCGAGTTGTTTGCTGAGCGCCACTTCCCTTGGCGACAAGGGCGCAGACCACACACCGCGGAACCTCAAGCGACCGCGTGCGGCTCGCGGCCAGGTGTCCGGGCCTCATTTCCCTCCCATCCTAGCGCGTGAGCCCCGTCTCTTCCTTCTCCGCCGCGTCCCGAAAGCGTTCACGTCAGGGACCGCATCTGAGCACGAGAAACAGGTGACCGATTCTGCAGCCACCTGCGGCCACGCCGCGGACCGCGGGCAGCACCGACCCCCGGGGACCCGAGGAAGACCA
>NW_006429894.1:1358425-1365113 GCF_000325575.1 Pteropus alecto
TTTCGGGGGCTCGGTAGCCAGTGCCGAGAGACTAATGCGGTGGAGAAGGATGTCGGGGCCACCGAGCCCAAGGCTTGCGCTTGGCGGCGGGGGAATCGGAGGCCCGGAGCGCAGACGCTGCGCAGCGCTCAGCGCCCACGTTCGCCGGCCTCTCCCCTGGCGCTCGCATCCGCCTGCGACTCAGGGAATCCTGGAACCGCCCGGCAGGTGCGTTAACCTTTCTGCGTGTAAAGTGGGACTTGGGCGTGAAAGTGGGTGATCGGACGAGTCCCTTCCTTCCCTTCTTCCCTGCGTTCGAGCGCCCTCGTCCGCGCGCCGTGGTCCCCACTTCCCGAGACGGCTGGGAGGGAGGTCGTGTGGCCACGGACGACGGGGCTCCGGACGCAGACCGGGGCTCAGCTTTCCGTGGGTTCGAAGCCTACGCCACCGCTGGGTACTCGCCCGCCGAGCCTCAGCTTCCTCGTTTGTAGACCGAGAACGGCATGTACGTCGCTCAGACGTGCTTAGCCAGAGTCTCTCTTTGAGGCTCTGTGGCTTTGTCAGTGAACCAGACGTGAAGTTTCTGCTGTACGGAGGCCCCGTTCCACGGTGGACAGATGACCACTGCTGAGCCGCGCCTGCCCTGCCCTTCCTTCAACCCACGGCGAGTCTTCTCTCTTCTTTCTGGAACGTTCCACTTTTGCGTCACTTAGGAATTCATCGTCGAGGTGGCAGCGGATTTCTGGTGACACCGCAGCTGCTCTTTCCACCGTGCCGGAGAGGACACTGCTTTCTCGAAAGACTCAAACTAGGAGTCTTTGAAACAGAAGGCCATTCTTATACTTCACAGTGTAGTCCAGTTCTTTGTGTAAAAGCAAATTTTACTCGTCAAGTTAAAAAAAAAAAAAAAATCCACCTTTAGTTCCAAAAAGAGCTATAGGAATCGGCTGGAAAAATTCGTGTGGAGTTAGTAGAAGGCAGAGGCTTCTCGTCACTTCTCATCACTTTACTCGTCCCAAGGGCACGGCCCTGGGGCCGACCGTGCGCCACACATCAATTCTGCATGTCCCAGACCGCCTGGGTCGTTCGCGCCTGGGTTTGGGCTGCCCTCATTCACGCTGCTTCTCGGTTGCGGGACCTGGGCCTCTGCAGGGCCTGCGTTCCTCCGGCCCGTGAGCACGCCCCCAGCAGACAGCCAGGCTGCACACGATGGCCCTTTCCGTTGCCCCCAGCTTCCCTGGGGCAGATTCTGTCTCCAATTCAAGCGTCAGTCCTCCTTGGGCGGGGCTGAGGCTCAGCCCTTCGTCCATCACCCGCCCGGGCCTGGGCCTGTCACCTGAGAGACGTTGCTTGCAGTACGGACTGGCAGAGGCCTCTTCATTTCAAATATTGGGAAGTAAGTCGGCTGCTTTTGATAAAGAAGAGGAAAGCGGATGGTACTGTGTCTGGGGGTTTAAAAAGTACCTAAAATTTTTATTTATTACACAGTAGAAAGCATTTGACTCCTTGTCTCGGGGAAAAATAACGAGGGAAAATCTCGTGACGCTTCTCTGCTCTTCAGAGGACAGACGAACAGAGGTTCATGTGCTATGACATTTTGAGAGCAAACGTATTTGCCGGTGGCCTCGGGGGAGCTGGGACGCAGGGCTGGATAGAGAGACTGGCTGTCCACGTGGCTCCGAAGCGAGGCCGCTGAGCCGAAGGAACTGCCAAGTTCAAGTCTCGAATGCTTTAAAAACAAATCAAAACAAAGAGAGAGAGAGAAAAAAACAATTGGAATAGGCGAGAAATGATTTTAATAAATAAATGTCGAGAAAACGCTAGGTAAACTCATAAAATAACCCCAAAATCAGACAAGGGCCGGGGCACCGATAACAGTCTCGAACGTTGGAAAGAGGCGCTCGGCTCGACCGTGAACGTCACTGAGCCCCTGAGAGAGGAAGAAATGCTTCTGTCCAATGGACCCAATTGCGAACCGACTTCTGGCTTTGTCTCCATATTTTCATGGGGACTTAAGTCAACTCACTTAAATTTTCTAAGTTCCCATTTCCTCTTTCATGAGATAAAGTGATTCGGTTACACTGGATGAATAACAAATCTAAAGACTTCGAAATGTAAACACTAATCTATTCTGATAGGAAATGTAACCTTAGAATATTCTTTCTAATGAAAGAAATAGAATGAGCTTGACTAACTTGCCAGCATCGCTTCATGAAATCATTATTAATTTCAGACTTACTTAACTAAGGATGTCTATGTGAGGATATATGTTTACGCTTTTCACTAAATGGAAAATAATCCAAATTTAGACTCGCTTTCGAGTCTAACCGATAATCGCTTTGAAAATAATCCAAATTTAGACTCGCTTTCAGCTAATAACCGATAATCAAGAAGTAGCACATATCTGTTTACTGGAAGTATAACATATCTTCTGTTTGGTATCCACTCATCATTTTGACATTCTCCGAGGTGAAACCCTAGACTTCCATGACTTTAACCTTCATGAAGAAGACTGAGAGGGAGCCGCGTGCGCTTCTGCTGGGCCTGCTTCCCGTGTCCTCGGGCGAAATGAATGAAGACTGCGCGAGGCCCATTTAGAAATCCTGCCTTTTCCCTCCTCCCTCCCTCCCTCCTTTTCTTTTTTCTGTTTCATTTTACTAAGAAAAAAAAAACGAAGCACGGGTGGCTTTAGCTGGAAACGTATTTTACGTATTTAATTTGAGATTCTGACGTGTACTCGCTCAGTTAGCAGGAGACGTGAGCCTTCGGATTTACTGTTCGCTTCTACGCCTCGGAACGAATGGGCCATTCCTGACGGGAGATCTGAACTTCAGATCCCTGAAGACTTTCCTCGGGTTTTCCCAAGGTTCTGTGACAACTACCTGCTCATACGCTCCTGAAAATTCCGAAGGAGACTGTAAATCCGTGAAGTTAGGGGATTAACAGCCTCCCGAATCCGCTGCTCCTGTAGGGGGATATTTGAAAACGATGCCAGCATATGTATTTTTACAGACCGATCTCTGAAATCTTTAAAAATCCTAACGCCAAGGAAGGAGTGCTGAACGAGTAACCCGTGCAACGTGGACAGAAGCAAGGAAACGAGTCAGCTTAATGCAAATGATCAGTCTCTATTCACTCAAATACTTCACCAGAAAGACACGCTCCCTCACGCTTTGAGTGATTATAAAGACTCAATCGTAGGCGGTTTCACCAAGCGCAGAACTCGGAATGCAATGCGTTCGTCTCCCACCCACACCGGCCCCTGGACACGCACGAACCGTCCTCAAGAAGAAATACCATGTTTTGGGAAAATATACTGTCTGCACGTATGTAAATACACTGAGTTTTAGGAGACATCTGTTTTGTATTTCTCAGCATGCCGTGGATGCTTTTATTCCATTATTTCTCCCAAAGTTTTCCAGATTCGTGATAATGGATGTACATCTAATTTTAAATTTTTACTGTCCATTCCTGTAAGATATCTTTAGCAAGCACGGGGGCTTGCGAAAACTGTACTGTCAGTGTGAAATTGGTTTCGACTACAGTAAAAAGTTATATTTAAAGGCCGATGGAAACTCGGGGCCCACGTGTTACCTCTGCCCCAAGCCGCAGGCTGTTCCCGTGGTAGCGAGGCAGAATTCCTTGTGGATGTCTTTTGTCCCAGTAGACATTTTTAACATTTTAATACTAATTTTTCTTAGTCCCAAAGAAACGTTAATATTTATCTGGAGTGCCCTCAAATGCCTCCCGCAGAGTGTGGGAAAATGATGATCACTGACAAGGTCATCGGAAGGTCCTTCGTGGAGTGATTCTCGCTTTAAGAGGGGCGGCCTTGTAGGTTGTAGGTTGTAGGCTGGGGCCACGGCGTGTCTGTGTGCGTGTATGTGTGTGTGTGTGTGTGTGTGTGTGTGCGCTTTTAAATCCGCATAAATTCTCTTTTATGTGAATAAGGTCGCTTTTAAATCTGCATAAATTCGCTTTTATGCGAATAAGGTCGCTTTTAAATCCGCATAAATTCGCAACGTTTTGTATCATCCAGATGATCTTAGGAAAGTAGGCAGAGTGAAGACTTGAGAATGTGAAAGGAACTTTTTAAAAAATGAATATTTAGGTCAAAACAACTACACTTAGGTAACTATGTTTATTACCCTAAAACAACAAAAACAATTGAGGGGATTTTTGGACAAATTATTGCCCGGATTAATTTTTTTTATCAGAAAATAAAAGCTGCAAATTGACTGAAGCATGATGGGTTTGTGTAACTTGCCCCCCAGAATAACAGAATTTCTCTGTAAATCTCACTGTGTAGCATCGGCCTCCCCTCTGGTCAGGGTGAGGTGTGGGGAGAAACGATTTGGATCGCTCTCGTGAGTCGGTCTGTTTGAAACTGTTTGGAAGGTGTTCAGCCTTTTAGGTAACGATATAGTCTAACTTGATGTTTTCTGGTCAGACTTTGGGGCAATAAGCAGAAATGCAAAGTAACGTTAAGAAATGCCGCTTTTAGAGGGAGTGCAGTTAGCATTAATGCGACGGCCAGGGGAAGGGCCAGGGGAGGGAGGGAGCCACTGGGGGGGTCGTTTTATGAACTATATAGATGTCTAAAGCCAGGGAGGGAGGGAGCCCCGGGGAAGGGGGGTCGTTTTATGAACTATATAGATGTCTAACCAATGGACTGTATCCTTGAAAGTAATTTAAATAAATAAATTAAAGAAAAAGAAATGCAACTTTAGGCACAATGCAATGAGCAGACGACCACGTTGTCAGTAGGATCTAAAGAGAAAGTTAAAATAAGCTAAAATAACATGATGGCGGGATGGTCACCAGCTTTTTAGATGCTGGTGAAAACTGAATCTAATTAAAGCAAAAGAAGTGTTGGAAATAGAAGACTCTAGAGTATGTCATCCCATGGTATTTTTAAAGATCTTTCTAGTGGTGTATTTTTTTTTGCGTGGGGGGGGGAATATCTTCTAACTAAAATGGTTTTAATTTTAAAAAATGCAACAAGGCTACAACACTTTTCTCTAAGAGCATCTATAATTGATGGCATCTTAACTAATAGTAAGTAAGCGTTCGCGTTTATTTAAATTGGCCGTGGAACAAATTTTCCACCTGTGGAGATATTTAGCAACATCGATATTCACGTCGAATGGGCCGATTCGGGGTCGACGTGCCCCTGTGCACCTCGGCGTCGATTGCCTCGAAGGTGGCACCATGACCCAGGGTGCCACCATCACGGCTTTGGGGGACTGGTCTTCAGATCCAGCCCCTCTTACTTTTGGACCTTGTTTTTTAAAGCTACCGAGAGGTGACAGTTCTCCATTCCTTGAAGATGGTTCAGTTTTCAAGAAACTGAAACTCCTTAATGTCACCAAGTTGGATGCATAAGGGGTTGATCAGTGATTCACAAGGACCAGGGTGTATATATAGATGATAGATAGATAGATAGATAGATAGATAGATAGATAGATAGATAGATAGATAGATAGATAGGTAGATAGATAGATAGATGATAGATAGATGGATGAGAGAGAGAGAGAGAGTCGGTTTCTCACCTGTGCTTAATGAAGTACCCCGAAGGTCATTCTGAACAGAATCAGCTGGCTGTCTGTCCCGACAACCTCTGGAAAGATCCTGGAAAGGTGATGAGCTGGGAAGACCATTTCCTCTCCGGCCTTGCCCCAGTGAGGGAGCGGTACGTGGGTGAGATATTTAGATACCCGAGGTGGCCGGGGAAGGTGCGCGCACCACCGAAGATGCGTTTCGGTGAAGACAGAAGCAGGAAAATGAATTTCCGAGGAGGGTGTAGTCAGCCAGCACTTCCCAACTTGAAACAGTTAACGAATGTTGTTTCGAATGGACCCAAATTATTATATTTTCCGTAATATCCGCATGTCTTGATCAATGGAAATGATGCAGAAATGGTTTCAAAGCTGTTATACACGTATTATACACGCACTGTCTCTCAAAAAGCATTTTAAGGGTTGGAAATGCCCTCGTGACTGTGTTTTTGAAATGTGACGTCTGCGCACCGCGCTAGAAGAAAACATATGGGCCGTCATCGCCCAGAGGGTGAAATTTCTGATTTAATGCGACCTTTAACTAAAGACCAAGGACGAGGTATTTGTCTGAAATTTGGCCCTCGCCTTGTTTGTGTGGGTGATCCTGGGGGCGTCCGAGGTCCCCGTAAGCGTGAACGTGTTTGCGCGTGTCCGTGTCACGGCCTTGAGGACGATTAGCCTCAGTGAGTTCGACTTCAGATTCCAGAACATCCAGGCACGTGGACCCCAGCACGCTGCGGTCACAGCGTTTTATACAAAGTCGGACACCTGAGGGGAGGGGGTCGCGGACTGTGTCTGGTCAGCAGCTAGATGCACCGGTGCAGAGGCACTGGGCCCGCGACCTGCGTCCCGAATCCTGGAACCACGTGCGTCCCCGAGTCCACACAGGACAAGGACACAGGTCGTGAGCATGAGGACCTTGCTGTCTAGCATGAGAAGCAGACAAAGAGACACACAGACAAAGGGCTCTCCTGAGGTTGCCGGCATATCTGCTTTTTATTTCTTAAAATGAATTGGCATATCTGAATCTATATTTGTTTGCCAAGGACATTTTACATAGACAAAGATACGGTAGGAAACTGGAATTCTGGATCCTCCTGGTTCACGTGTCCTTAGTCACGACACTTCCCTGTTCTCTCCTCATTTTCAAG
>NW_006429894.1:1365142-1365787 GCF_000325575.1 Pteropus alecto
GTACATTAATGAGGAACGTTGATATTGTCTTCTTGTATAATTTTGAAAAAAAAAATTAGCTAATAATTTGTTAACAAAAAGGTGTTTAAAATAGAAGCTAATCAATTCTGTACATAGGGCGATCAAAAGGGGGAGGGGCGGGAAGTAACCACGGCTTCGTCACCGTCTGACAGTTTGTCCCAAATTATTCAGTATTTCTCAGTCTCTGTGTCAACAGAGCATATAATTTAACATTTTTAGAGAAAATACTCGTCTTCTTCCTATATGGCTATCCGATGTGTTTGTTTACTTGTACAATAATCCCCCCTTTGCCATAGAGTATTCGAGGTACTTCAGAGCATTTCTAAACCCTTATGCCTGAAATTCTTTGGTATCATAATTTTTTTTTTTTCAAAATGGAAGCATTTATAGAACCTTTCCTAGAGGAAATTTAGCAGCACGAGCGTTTGTGCAGTCCCCTCGTCACTGGAAAGCGTAGGCGTCGAGGTTGGAGTGTAGCAGCTGCCTCACGCTTACAGCAAAAATGAGTTTTAAGGCAGGAAACTGGGAAGTCTGGTGTATTGAACTGATGCGTCAGTGGGGAGATAGACAGGAGCAGCCAAACTGACTTCGAGCCAAGATTATCTGCTTAATACCTACACGATT
>NW_006429894.1:1366214-1375536 GCF_000325575.1 Pteropus alecto
CCCATATCCCTCTCTCTTCTCTCTCTCTCTCTCTCTCTCTCTCTCTCTCTCTCTCTCTCTCTCTCGCTCTCTCTCTCGCTCTCTCTGTCTCCCCGCTCCCGTCCCCCCTCCCCATTTTAACATATAATCATTTCTGTATGACTTTCTTTAGCGGAGAATCGGTTATACGAAACATAGTGACTAGTTTAAAATTGTTACAGTATCTAAATTATTGCTACACATTTAATCAGGAACACTCTTATGTTAGTACAAACATGAAGCAATGTCTGAATGAAGCCTTTTGTCCTTTCTCTCCTCAATTAGGAATTCAGTGAATCAAGTTACCACATGGTTCTATTGTTCAAGGAACAAGCTGATCTATTAATATTTCTTAAAAGAAAAAAAGGACTGTGAATTGTTAACTAAATGCCGGGTGTTGGCCTGTTTGTTTTTTTTTTAAGAGGTAGAGTGAAAGAAATATTAATTATGCCCTATAGAATTATTCTCTTCGATTAAGGAAAATAAAAATAGAATAAAAACTTTAAAGAAATGACAGACTCTTAGAAAGGCCTAGAAAGGCCTTGAATCAGGGTTCAAATCAATGCACATGTCCTTTAGGTGGTTAATCGAACATATCATGTGGCGTACACGTGATGAATAACCGGCGTTAAGGTATTTTATTTTCATAAGTTTTATTGAGCAATTTGATATTTAACTGTAACAGACTCTTGACTTTTGGCTGGAATCCTTTCTCAGCCCACAGGTCACCCGTGGAGAGAGCAGAGTGACCTGCTGGCTGCATTAGTTAAGATTTTCGGATGGCTGAGTCTACCTAGGTTATTCATTCTTAAAGGACAAATCTTTATAAAGGCGACTTTGACGAAATAAACCAAAGCCGTGGCATGAGTATCAGAGCTCAATATCAAAACTTTGTACGAACTTTCATTTTTTTCAAATATAGTATTTTACATATAATATTAAAGCCATATGAAATAAGCTTTTTAGTAGAAATGAAGATCTGTACTTTAAAATTGTCATATTGTGCTCAATCTCATCATTTGAATATTTGTATAGAATAGAAACTTAGAAACGTATCATAACTACTTTTATATCACAATTCCTTTTTAATTCCCACAGATTCTACTTTGTAATATATTTTTCTTTATTATTTTCAGCCCCTTCCGCCTTCCTAATCTTTCAAACATTTTTTTTTTAGTACAAAGTCAGTGTTTACTAAAAGCTCATGGGAAATAAAATTGTATTATATACATTGTTTCACACAGGTTGATGCAAAAAACACTTGGTATCCTGTTGATTGAAAGAACAGATGCTTATATAATTTATGAAGCCAGAAATACATTCACAATCTCTTCCAAAAATAGCAAGGTATGCAAATAACATCATTTGTGGGGAATGAAGTCAGAAAGCTTGGGAGATTCTAGGTCGTGGACTGAATTTTGAATGGAGCATAGAAAATTGAAAGATGTTATCGATATTCTAAAAATATGATTGTAACACTCAGCTTATAATGGAACATGATATAACCATAAAGTAATATTTGATTGTTGTACATGAAAAAAAAATCCTAGCATATGTTTTTTTGATTATGCATATCTGATCTCCTCCAGTGACAAATTTTAAACAATCTGTATAAGCAAGAGGTCTACCATCTTTTCAAAAACTGGTATGTTTTTCCTAGAAAAATATTTGTTTTCTGTTATGCGCATGTTACTCTTAATTTTCCAAGATTAATTTGCATGATTAATAATAATAGCATAATAAGACAAGTTACATTACTGACATGGTGGTGTTTACCGGGGGTTCATTTAAAAATTACTTTGACTGTCAGTCAACATGTCTCTCCCTTCCAAACCGAGGGATTAATCAACCGTTCCTGCAAAGTCTTAGGTCGAGGAGACTGTATTTCTTTGCTAAAAATAAACTCTGCTGACCACGGTGTTGACACAGTTTACAGAAGCCGCCATGTTTGTACTGTTGACATAATGGTTCTTCGCTCTGAAAAAAAAATCACAGCTTCAACTGTGGTTTGAATGTTTCATTCTGTTTGGTTCACTCCACTTCACACTATCCTTGGGGCCTTTTCTATAAAAAGAGAGGTTTTGTTCTATAAAAAAAGACATTTTCTTGTAAACTGGTTCTTTAAATGATTGACTATTCATAGAGGAATAGTTTTGATAGCCCAATATAATTTAACTTCAAAATAAGCTCATGGGTTTTGGAAAAATGTAGTAATGTATATATATTTTGGTCCTCCTTCTTCTTCTTCTTCAGGAAGAAGTCTAAATTTCAGAGCAGAGAAACACTGAATTATTTTCCCAGTAGACAAACCTTGAAACATTAAGAATGAATTTTCGATGAATGTTTAAAACGATAATATTTAAACACTAGCCTAATTCTACGTAGAGCTAAGAACATACGTATTTGATTTAAAATAATTTATGACATAAGCTCAAGAACAAGAAACTGTTTTTGAAAGGTGATCAGGAAAGGTCATCCTGAGGCCCCGTGGTGCCCACTCTGCGTCTCTGCGTCAGGTCAGTAGTCACGGGCTCCCAAGCTGAGGAGCGTTCAAAGTTAAGTAACGTCTACGCAGACGTCAATCATCCATCCTCCTCAGAACCACCTGCCTTGCAAAGGCACCGCCACGGGGGGAGGAAGCTGCCCACTGGTCTGACTGGGGGTGCTGTGAACACTGGGTTAGGGGGAGGAAAGATCTATTTCGAGGCTATTTAGAAAAGAAATCTAATATTTCTCTGTCTCTCTCTGTCTCTCTGTATCTCTCTCTCTCTGTCTCCCCTCTTTAATTGTAAAAGTAGGAAAGCAGCTGTATTTGGAGGGAAGAGGTATTAGAATCTTAGGAGACCTACATTGAAACCTCTGTCCCTTAAATAAAAGTGTCATGCCGTCCTTTGCAGAGTCTCTACTATAAAGGGTTATTTAGGGAAAAAATTGAACTCGTGTATGGGAGGATGATTTTATTATCCAGATTTTATCCGAGAAACTAAAGTTTGGATGGGCCACGTCACCCAGCGCATGGCAGGCAGGTCCCCGAAGGAGCTTTCACTCTGTCAGGGTTTTATACCGTGTAGCCCGATAGGGCACAGCTTTTAAATCACTGCTGTTTGCTCGCACAGAAAATCTTCCTCCGTGTAGGCATCGTTTGTACGTCTGGTTCTCTGCTAAAAAAAGTGTTAATCCAGCTTGTGGTCATTGATGTAAGGATAAAATGGTGGTAATTCTAGGCCAAATAGTGATCATTATTCTAGGCAAAAATAGTGATAATTCTAGGCTCTTATCAAAAGTGACATTCATGTTGGAGCTATGGTGGTTCTTTTTTAACTTTCTCTGTGCGATTAAATTCTGGAAATATTTGAGGCAGTACATAGATTTCCAAAAACAATGCACAAATACGGACGTCTGTGGACACTTCCAAAAATTAAGAATATAAAGATGGCTACAACATAGATTTTCAAATCTTCTCAGAAGATACAACTTTCTTTTAAGATTATAAGGGCTCAATCTTTGTCAGTTGGACTGATTTGTCTGTGAAAAATATTTTTTAAATCACTCGCAATGTATTTTGGAACATATATACCATACAGGCTTTTGTGTATAAATCCAGTTAATATGTATACTAATTACTCAGCCGTACGTAAAGATGAAATAGTGCCATTTGCAACAACATGGATGGATCTTGAGATTATCATGCTGAGAGAAATGTCAGACAGAAAACATTGAGAATCCTATGATCTCACTCGTGTATGAACAAGACTAACAAACAAAAACTCACAGACACAGACGACAGTTTAGGGGTGACCGGAGAGAAAGCGGGGAGAGGGGAGATGGATAAAGGTCAAGGAGGTCCAATTTGACTTTAGGGGGTGAACACAGATGACGTACTATTGAATGGTACACTTGACACCTGTGTGATTTTATTAACCAGTGTCACCCCAATAACTTTAATTTAAAAAATCAGTCATTTTTTTTCAGTTGCTAGTAGCTTCGCCACATAGTTCTAAGGTGGGGCTTTTCCTCTCCCGAGCAAATCCCTGAGGCACCTTACGAAGTGGGGAGAGTCCGCCTAACAGGTGTGGGGCCGCGGGGCTCGGGAAGCTGCTGGGAGACAGAGCCGCCAGCGCCCCGGGGTGTGCGTCTCTCGGGAGTGCAAGTGTCGCAGCCGAGCCAGGCTTCAGGGACTGGTCCCCATCGCCCGATCTCACCGTGCAGGACCCCGTGCCCGTGCTCGGCCCGGCCCTCTCTGCCTCTGAGCTCTCTGACGCTTCCGTTCCTTCCGCTGAAGTGGCCGGAAGTCCCAAAGCCACAATCACAGTGACCCAGGACGAGCACCTGAGCTCGTCCCATCGTACGGTGAGCGACGTCGCGAGACGTCATCTCCGCAGAGCCCTGCGAGACATTCGCTAGAGTTCAGAACGGAACCCGCGGCCTTGCTGAGCCTCGGTCCCTTCCGCGTGTCCCCGTCAGCGCCCGCGTGCTCAATTTAGGTCAAGGCGCCAGGCAGCGCAGCCCTGAGGCCACGGGAGACGCTCTACTTCCCACGCATGTCAGCGCCCATGTGCTCAATTTAGGTCAAGGCGCCAGGCAGCGGAGCCCCGAGGCCCCAGGAGACGCTCCACTTCCCACGCTCGCCCTCGGGCCGGGCCGGGCCGCGGGGCCGTCACTTAGATTAGTCGCGGGCCGTCAGGCAGGGCGCGGGGCCGATCCCAACGCAGACGGCGGCGGCGCCCCGAATCCCCGTGGCCTCCTGCGAGGCCCACGGTGGGTTCCTCTGTCACTTCGCGTTAGGGGTTGCCGTGCTTAGAAGTGGTATTTCGTGTAGCCTGTGACCCGCTTGCTCACAGCACAGAAATGGCTTTGGATTATTGATGACCTACGAACCGTAAGCAGAACCGACATGCTTCGTGTTCTCACGAGCCGAGGAAGGAGAGACAAAGGCCAGAAGAAATGTGGCCTCTGTGCACGTTGGTCTTGTTCTGCCCACGCGACCCCCCAAAATCGTGGGAAGGGGCCGGGAAGACACTTACCCGCGAATGGACTGTCGCTCGCGGGCTTTTTCATTCATGGGCAGCGAGGCAAGAATGGAGGTGGGGAATTCTGGAGCCGGGAACGGTGAGTCCTCGGAAGAATCCGGCCGCGCACTCCCACCCAGAAAGCGGATGCTCCAGCACTGTGGCCTCTCGAGGTTTTAAGGATCAGCGTCTTACAGGCCGTGAGTCACGAAAGACAAGACGCAGAAGGCGTGGGCTTGGAATCCACGGCCCAGCGATCGAGTGCGCGCACGAGTGAGCCGACGGCCGGGGAGAGCCGGCCAGCGGGACAGCTCCGCCAGCTGGGACCAAGGCTTATTCCCTTTCTTGACACTAGGGTGCCTGGCGGCAAGAACACGGAGGCCACGCTTCAGCCGTGGGACCTTTGAACTGCTCAGACGCGACGCTTCGTCTTCGACAAACTGCAACTGCGTGAAACACGCATCCAGATTAGTCCAAGGAAAGGAAAATCGGTTGCTGTATGTAGCGTCCTACTGCGTGCGCACGTCGACAAGACCCTTCATTGCTTATCGTTATGAGGGAATTATTTCCTATTTAAGAATTTTAAGTTCGTTGCATTCTGCCAATGACTTCTAGGAACGTATTTTGGAAAACAAGTAAGAATATGGTTACGTGTTGCCGTGAACGGTAACTGCCCTCGAGCTTTGCTCATTAGTAGGCAAATGAGTATTTCCTGCCGATTCGAAAGACACAGTTCAGTCCTTCGTCGTGGCATCCCTATTCTACAGGTGTTAGCAGATGCAGTGACAGATGAACGGGCATGATTGACAGCCGTGGTGTGTTGACCCGATACTCACACCACAAGGAGCAGGCGACAGGACAGGGGTGACGTGCCCTCCTTAGCCCTCGATGGGGCAGACGGATGAGTTCCTGGCCCCGTGAGCAGATTCTTCCCAGCAGTAGCACAGAAATGCCTACTGACGAGGTGTTCTCCTAAAGAGTTTAATTCCGTAGGAAAAATTTGCTTGTTTCAAAAGAATGAAACACTACGAAATTGAGATTAATCACTGTTTTATATGCTGAATGTCACCTCGATCCATACTCCCTCTAGATCATGAATACTTTTCCTCTGAAAAATCGGTTTCAGTGTAAATGATTTGTCTAGAAAGTATTAAACAATTAGTCGTTTTAAAACATTCGGAGTGAAATATTAGGATGTATAAAATTTTAAGGTACGTATTTTATTTCTGTGTCACAAACAACGATTGCTTTGGAGAAAGGGGGTATGAAAAGAAAGCCCCCCCCAAAGCATTGGGGTTTTCATATCCAAAATCATTGGCTATAAATGGGTTTGTAGTACCCACAGATTGTATGTACCTTTCTCACTATCAATGAGATCTTTGTGCCATAAGCTAAGAAAAGTGTGTTGAGCTGGTTTCTTCATTTATTATTTGTTTGGTAGTTTCTAAATAAGAGTTTTTTAGAGGAAACTGTACTAATTTTATAACCCTATATTAGAAAAAATGTATTAAGTCCTAAAGGATAACATTGACATTGATTCGATTTCAGGAAATCGAAGAGAATTTTGTTTAAATGCATTATGTTTACCTACTCTAAGCATAAGAATATTTAAATGATAAGATATTGTTTTGATTGGATCCGGCCAGCTACTTGGAATAACAAATCCACCCTGTCATTCACAGTGAGATTATTTCACCTCTGGAACTAAGCCAAGACAGGCATTTTTTTTTTTTTTTTTAATGAAACAGATTCTTTTCTCTCGCACAATGCGATGTGGAGGTTTGCCAAACTCTTGGTTGGAAGAATCACACTTCTTCATTTGTATTCTTTTGAAACGGCTTAAAATGCATAAAATGTACGACTAAAGCTCTTCTGTTATTTCTGTCTCCCGCCCCCTCTGAGGCTCACGGACACTATCACGTCGGCAGAATTCTGAGTTTTAGGTTGCTTCAGTGAACATTCAACGCTGTCGGTGAGTTTGGAATTAAAGTCAAAACCATCGACCGTTGATTGTACCCTATGGCTAACCGTCACCCACGCCGCGGGCTTCAGAATTCGCCGGAGACAGGAAGCCCGAGCCGGACACCCCAGGACGGACGTCCCCTTCCGGGCACAGAGACTGTTTCTCAAAAGGTCACAATCAACATTCATTGCTGTCGGTGGGTTGAACTGTGTGGATGAGCTCACTGAACAATGAATGCAACTGTGGCCCCGCTTTCTGCGGCCTCAGCCGAGAGGTCTCTGAGGGACGCTTGGAAAGCAGGAAAGCCGCCCTGGGCTTTTCCGATAGCACAGGATCATTTATTCCGATGATGTCATGAGGTCAGGGCTCGATGAAAAAGGCACGAGTTAAAACAGGAGTGCGTTTCGGCCGGGAGCAGGCCCTTCTGCACGTTTGAGCGCGCGCGTTCGCGAGGGGGCTCGCGGCCTGTCCGTGGCAGGTGTCCTGTGACCGTCTGAGTCAGTCCCTTCCTCCCGTTGCAGCGTGGGGGGCAGGAAGGCGAGAGGAAGCTCACAGCGCCCGCGTGCCCGGCACCTGTGGCCTTGAAACGACAGCAGCGCTATGAACATCCGTCCTCCGTGCCTTTCGTGAGAGTTCCTGTCCGCTGGGGACCGAAGTGCCAGGTAATGTCATTTTTCTGCGGCTCCGGGTAGGGGGTGACTCAGAGGGCGCTTCCCCTCGCCGTGGGGTTCGCTGAGCCGGGAAGCACATCTGTGTGAACAGTGGCGTGGCTATCGGGACCCCGAGGACCGTCATGGAGAAGACGGATTCCTTCCATTAAAGTCAGCTGGCAGGTAAAATTTAACCCACTTTCTTGGTGTTCTACCTTCCGAGAACCTGGTCTGTGTCATTCGACTTTTGACCTTGGCCTAATAATCACCTCACTCCCTATCCAGGATTTAAAAATGTTTGCAAACTTCGAATCGATAGTTCTGTTTCTGGGATTCTCTTTAATGCACGTGCGTGTGAAGAGACCCAAAGCAATGTTATTTTTAAAAATGTAGCAGTGGCAGCAAGCTCCATGTGAGACAGCGGGGATCGGGGCACCGAATTATGACAGGGACGTGAAAGGAAATGACAATAACCCAAGAACGTCGTGCCGCGTGGAGCGTCTGCCGGGCGCTAAGAGAAGCTCAGACCGAGGACGAGGTCCGGCAGCTGCGGGGAAGCGGCCAGCCGCCCCGAGCTCAGGTCCCTCACCCGTGAGCCGGGTGTGACATTCCCTGCCTGACAGTGTCGTCTCGGGGAGAGACGAGGTCATTCGTGTAATGAATTTAGCATAATGCCCGACGCCTGATACCTCCTTGGTGACAGCAGCCGTGGTAAACTCTGTCTCGTTTCTCCACTTAGGACAGGGTCCCATCAGGTAAAAGCGACTGTGTTTACTTAACTCCTAGTTCTGGGATTTGGTCATTTTCCTTTTCCTAAGTAGTTTGTCTTTCTGTTTCTTGTTTTGTTTTGTTTTGTTTCACATCGATGACAGACTTCTCTTTACTGCCCTAAAAGACTCTAGGTCTTGGTTCAAAAAAATCACACCACAAATTATGCTTAACTTTTGGTAAATTGCAAAAAGAAAGTTTAATAGGATTATTATTTACTTCATTTTTATTGTTTTCACACAACAATCTAGAGATATCGTTTCCTTTCATCTTCACGAAAACTAGAAAACACTATTTTGACGATGGAGACAAAACAGCAATACGTCAGCTGTCACAGAACCGAGACAGTGACGGTTCCAAACCAAGTTTACGCTCAAAGTTTGAGAACCTCGCCTTTAATTAATAACTACTTCTAAGAAAAGGAAGAATAGCATATTCCCTTTACAATAATAGCTCAGTTTGAGCTAACTTTCCCTGGGATCTAAGTAAGATATGGTCTGCGGACAAGATACACACCCCCAGACTCCACATGTAAAAGGAGGACACTATAATTTAAGTCATTCGAGACCTGTTTTTCTGTTTCTTTTTCTTTTTTTTCACTAGAGAAAATAATCTCTGAAAATCGGAGCTTTCACCTGTTTCATTTGCAGCCCTAACCGGGCGCCAAGAACGTCAAACACGCGCTAGGAGCTCAGTAAATATTAGTCGAGGGACTGATTCGTGGACACATTTATTCGGCCAGCAGAGCCTTCGATGACCGACCCATGTCACACAATGCTCTAGGCCAGATACTGTGGGTCAGAGTTGAGTCACAGTGGGAATGGAGCTTTTTTCCAGAAAACCACGTGCACAAGAGTGGCCTTTATTTCTAACCCCTCGAGCAGCATCCTGACGTTTACTTACGTGTCTGTCAT
>NW_006429894.1:1375559-1376536 GCF_000325575.1 Pteropus alecto
CTAGCGGACCTTAGCGGTAAGACCAACCCCCGAGGCGGGCAGCCATCAGAAGGGAAGGCCCCGGATGCCGTCGATCGTAAGGCGCATCTCAGTGCGGAGACGCCGGCAGCAGAGGCGAGGAACACAGTATCCGCCCCACACTCCTCCGTCGAGGGCTGCGTTCCTGCTATTAAACGACAGACGTAATTGAACCTGGAAAGATGACGCAAGGAAAGGAAAAGGCTGGCAAGGTTCTGGGGTGACGTCCCCCCTTCTCCCCGCCGCGGACCCCCACAAAGGAACTGTTTAAAGCATCGTCCGCGGTTGTTTTTAACATCCTAGATGCTGATTTTAAAATCTAATGTTCCCCCTGACCTTACGGTAAGAAAAACGCTTCCTCGTAAACAGATTTTTCTTACTTCCTAGGGTTATGAATTGTAGTTAGTGAGAAGAGCGGCCGTCTATCTAGCAGCCAAATGTGCGTTTTTACCAGCCCTTCTCGCGCCTTCCACGACACCGTCACCCTCCAGGATCATTTTAACGGAGCTTAGTCACATTTTCCAGGGGAAGTCACTTCCCCATCCTCTTCAGACAAATCTACTCATTCTGCCCGTTCCCTCTAGGAAAGCAGATTGTGAATACTTTCAGAAGCCTTTAAATCGCCCCTCCCCACGCGAATGCTCCCGAAAACTCAACACCAAGTAGTGAGAATAGGCAGATCCCGCGGGACGCACTCCTGAGCGTCTCTGGGCGCGGGCAGCCTGGACCCCGCACGGGACGCCCAGGCGAGCGGCGCCGAGTCGCACGGAACCGTCGTAAGAGGCCAGCCTGCCCCATGGACCCCCTCGCCCGGGGCCGAGCCCTCCTGCTGGCTAAGTGCTAACACATGCCTTACGGCTACAGGAACGGGTGCGCTTCACGGATGAAAATTAGAGACAGAATTAAATTCCTTGAACACAGCAGAAAAAGAAGGGGCAGGGGGCGGGGTGGACAAGGCG
>NW_006429894.1:1376562-1386228 GCF_000325575.1 Pteropus alecto
GTGGACAAGGTGGGGCGGGGTGGACAAGGCAGCTCCAGGAGCCGGCGCTCACACGTGCTCCACGCCGACACTGCGGTTCTGTGAGTTTCCGTGAGGATTCTCGGGTTCAGGTTCTGCTTTCGTCACTCAGAGTCACTTTCAGGGCAAGGACGCAGAGGCTCTGTCGTGATGCATGTTCAAAATGTGGAATTTTCAACCACGAGAGCTCTCCGGGGCAAATACCAGAGCTCCGTTTGGAAAGCCGAGCAGAGGCATCATCCAACGACTGCCGATGACATCTGTAATTTTTCGGGCTACTATAATAAGAGCGATCAGACCTCAGGCCTTGGGGTGTAACGTGATCACCTGTGCTTTTCAGAGAGGAATTCCTGTGCATGTGGACATAGCTCACAGCTGGCCGAGCACATCACTGCAGTGTCAGAAGGAAGGCGGGGAGACACGGCCGCCTCCAAATCTTTAGATGCCTTTTGCAACTGATAGGCAGAGACGGACCGAGCGGGTGAGACAGACGCAGCTTTGTTAAATTCAAAATGCCAGTCGTTGCCTGACGACGCGGTACCTAAACCACTGTGCGAGGAGATGAATAATTGCACAATGTGCGCTTTCTTGGTTTACAACGTGAGGTCACAGAATGAAAAGCTGTTCGCTCTTTCATTTGACAAGTCTGCGTCGGGAGCCTGTTTATTTACCGGCGTTGTTTTAGGTGGCGGGAGACGGCGTGGTGAGCGCGCTCACCCCCTCCTGTGAGCCTGAGGGCTGATGGCAGAGAGGAGTAGCCGTCACAGCTCCGTAATTAAAGACTGCAAAGCGAAGGGCTAGCGAGCAGGAGGCAGACCAGCAGCGCCCTTAGAAAGAGAAAAGGCCTCCGAGCTGAGTCTCGTCGACTTGCAGAGCAGGGGACACACGCTGGTGAAGAAACGCAGCAAGTTCCTCCCCGACAGGGACAAGTTACAAGTCATGAAGTGCTGGACGTGTGTTCTTGGTGACGCGCTGCGTGAGGACGGGGCACCGGCTCCGGATGACGTGATAAGTGAATCCAAGGTCTCTGCTTGGCTGAGAAAAACGAACCTCGGAGCTTACTGATCAGTACGGTCTTCGGCCGGGTTCGGGGAGGGTTCGGTGCACCGAGATCGTTCGGAGTTCACGGTCTGTCACGCGCTAGCTGGCTGGAGCCAGCTGTCAACAGATGTAGTGTTGTTATCTTCCAGGCGAGTGGGACTCTCGGGGGAAAAGCTGCATTTACAGATGTGAACGGTAACCGAAGGTGTCAGGGACATGGTCGGGGCGAGGGGATGGAGCATCCTGGGAAGAGATGACGTATGCGGGCAGCAAAGGCAGGACGTGCAGGCGGTGGGAGGGACAGACGGGGCCGGTGCGGAGTGGCAGGACGTCGCGGTCGCCAGGCGGCCGTGCTGGGATCGGCGGCTGTGCCGATGGCCACAAACCTCTGGTTTGAGAACCAAGGGTAGGAACGAGGGGGAGGGTCGTGGGCGGCCGCGCTCAGGGTTCACAGAGGCCAGCAGTTCCGGGCGAGAGGTGAGCTGACCGGTTGGCTGGTTGAGCTGCTCGCACGCCATTTAGGAGGCGATTGTCATCGTTCTGAAGAGAGGTGACAGAAGTGGACAGAGCAGGATCCGCCAAGGCCGGAGGGCGTCCACAGCGAGGAGGCCGATGGTGTGAGCGGAGGTCATAATTAGGACACACTTGTGTCACCACGCTCGACCCTCCACCCAGAGTCCTCCCTGTCCCGGAGGCCTTGCTGGGCGGCCCCCGAAAGGGGCCCCATCGTCCTCGTCAACTGACATTTACACTGGTGTCGCAGCCTCCTCATGAGTGAAGTCGCAGGACCTGGTGACTTAGCTCGAGCAAACTGGAAGTGGTAGAGCTGACGGGGTCACTCCCCGTGGTTTCTGTCCTGGAGGGTCACTCTCTGCGGGGAGTGTCACCTGCCACGTCACCCATGAAACAGCCATGCAGAAAGGCTCCGTGGAGAGGGACTCACGCCCGCCAACAGCCACTCGAGTGGGCTTGCGAGTGGTCCCCCTGTGCTTAAACCTTGGGATGACGGAAGCTGCAGCGACACGTGGCTGGGAGCCTCACGGGAGACCCTGAGCCGAGAGGGACCCAGACAAGCCGCGTCGGTTCCCGCCCGGGGCACCTGTGAGGCCGACGGAGCTGTTCGCCCCGCTGACGTCACACTCACTTAAAAAAATCGCCATCAAATTCATTATACTTTGCTTTTTTATTCCTTTTCACTTTCCTACTAGATCGTTTCTTAAAATGTTATTTTTTTCTCACAGAAATTTGTGTACAGATGAAAAATATGCAATTGTTTTAGCTTTAGTGGTTTCAAGGTGGATAAAGGAGAGAAGGGTGGGCACGATGTGTTTACACACAGCTATCACGAGGCTCGGGCAGGCTGCTGGGCTCAAGGCAGGGCTTCCGAAGAGTAGATGAGCTCGAAGGTCCGAGCGTATATTTATCTTCTCCGTTTTCTTAATTTTTAGTAGAGACTCTGGTTGTGCTTACTGGAAGCGGAGAACTCTGCCCTCAGCTGTTTGCTGTGATCATATAATGAACGGAGACAGACCTGGAGCATCTCTCCCACGGTGCTCGGCCACTGCAAAATAAGAATGAACTTGGGGCGTTACTATGAAACATGAAATTAACTCATTTCCTTGCGTATCTCACGGGCCGGATGCTGACGCTGCCCGGCTTCGGTCTGCAGGAAGCCGCCCCCGCCCCCGCCCCGCCCCTACCCCTTCCCCAAGGAGTTTCTGAGGGGCCCCAGGCGATGTCACCAGCCCGGGCGAACATGACCCGCCGGAACCCGCGGCGGCCCAGCGTGGCCTCAGGCTGGCCCGCGTGACGCCCGAGCGCGGGAGACCCTCCTCTGTCACTTTAACAACAGCGACGGAGACCACGAAAGCAGCAAATGTCTCGGGACTTCGTGGGAAAACGCGGGATTAAGGAATTGGGAAGCGCCCCGGCTGTACCCTCGACTGTTTCTTTGGTGCAAGTCAGACGGACTATCCTTCCAGAATCTTCCACGCCAGCTGTTTTCTTTCTACTGGGATACCAAGACAGGAGCCATATAGCAAAAGGGCACAGAGGAGGTAGGGAGAATCCTGGCAAGAAATCAGTCAGTCATGCCAAAGGTGGAATGATCAATAAGCAGCCGCAGAGATACATTATTTAAAAAATGTAGAAAAGACGCAATAAAAATTTTAAAAAGCAATGATTTCTGAGAAGTGGAACCAGGAGAGAAGAATATTCTTTTATTTATGAACTCTTGTATACAATTTAATCTTCTCAAACCACAGTGTGTATAATTTTATGGGAAGAAAACATTTTAAGCATAAAATTACACTAGCAGAACCTGTGTTTTATTAGTTCTCAATGGAAAATAGTATGTCACGTTAGCTTTTAGCAACTCGTGCTCGTCCGATGATGCCGACGGCAAAGCAGCTCCTCCGGCCCCCATTACGCGCTATGCCAAGATTCACGGGGTTCTTGCTGCAAGTCTCGAGATATTTCATGATTCCAGTAAGGTGTGTTCCCTCTGACCTCTGCTGACAGTATCAGCTACAAAGTGTCTGGCGTTCTTTCCAACGCACCGTTGCCAAAGCTGCAAACAACTTGACTCTGACTTGACAAATTGGTGCTGAGCAGAAGCCCTGAGGTTCTCAGGCGTCCGTGGGGACGGGAGGTGGCCCCTTCTCTCCCCCCACTCACACTCATAGCTCAAGGGTTCAGAGTTCAAAGGAAACACCTTCGGTTTCTGCCTGCAGTGTCCCCCTGGTGAAGCCCAAGAGGGTATCTAAGGGGACTTCCTGGGCAGGCCCGCTCTGGACCCCCCGCCCCCCAACTTGCAGGGTAGCAAAGGTGAGGCTGGCCTCAGGCACTTGAAAGTGGCCAGAATCCACCAGTTCCCTCATTTCAGATTCTCTTTGAATTGGCTTTATTTTTTCAGACACTTGAGTTCTCTACACAGTAGGTATTATCACCTCAGAGCTACCGAAACATACCTCCCTGAACTTTGCAAACAGATCAGGACTAAGAGTGATCCGTAATGTACCCAAATTCCAAAATCCTAAGACAGGACGCTGGTTGAATTGGGCAACCTACTCCAATCAACAGTCATAACCTGATTGGCTGGGAGGCAGAGTCATGGAAACCATTGACTCGTGATTGGCTAAGGAGGCAGTCATGTAACTCCATGACGGTGATTGGCTAAGAAGTCAGAGTTGTGTAAATCTGTAACTGTTCCGATGGAAATCCCATAATCGGATGCACGGGATGGGATGTTTTCCAGAAGACTGGCGAGGAGGGCTAGTGCTCGTTCTCTGCGTCTGGGCACGAGAAACAGCCCAGCGGGAATGGAAGGGACTCTTACAAGTTGAGCGGTTTACAAGTTGCTTTTAGGGGGTGACCTTCTTCACAGAGAGCAGAGATGTTCGTTCAGAGGGTGTAATGAGATCAGCAAAGTCAAGATTATATTCACGCTCAGTCCTGTGATGGAGCCTACATCTTCCACAGCCGTGTAGTGTTTGCTTTAAGAAAAGCCTCCTTCGAATGTGAGAACAAACTAGGCGAGGGCAAACTAGGAGTTATTCCTGTATTCGCTGTTGATAACGCCCCTCGTGTTGGCTTCCGGGACTGGCCACGTAGGCAGGGAAAGGCTTGGATGGAGTGAGTTCGAGAACGAGGGTTTTTGGACGTCTATTATCAGGATGCAGCGCTTAGGGAAAATACCAAATAAAGTACAAAGTTTTATGAGAAATGAAACAATTACCCTCAGAAAGAAGCACCCCAGGAAACATGAGCCACCGGCCTGCTCTGTCCCCACACACGCCCGGTGGTTAAATGTCAAGTTTCAGGGTGAGAGCGTTGAGTTTGGGTTCCTCCTGAGAGTTTGGCCAAGTCCCTTCACACTCTGCGTCAGCTACGAGTGGTTTTAACAGGAACCTCATGGGGATGTGGTGAGTTTCAATAACGCAGGGTGGCAGCTTGCACAGAATAAGACTCGAAAAATATTAGTGATGTTTGTGAGGCTTCAGTAAGATAATCTATTCCACGGGACCTATCACCTTGCGTGGCTCAGAGAAGACATGAACCAAATACTTCTATTTGTAAGCAGTTTGCTCGAAGTAAACCCAAGGATGATGGGTTCAATGAAACCAGTGTTTCATCCTGTGGCAAAAGTTCCTTTATGGACAGTTTTACACGAATCTTGGAAATGCTCGGGTTGCAATAGGACACTTAATTTGTGGGATTTTTAGCAAATCTCATGCTCGTTTGCACGATGTTGATATTTTTGCTGTAAAGAGATTTTTCACGAGCGTTTTATTCAGAAGAGGTTGGGGGTGCTGTGATTTTTCTGCCCCGGGGGCGGCAGCCGGCCACAGTTGTCTCGCGGGCTGTCTTTACCTGAACTTAGGTAAAGACGGTGCCTCTAGGACAATCGCCACCCTTCAGTTTGAAGACTTTAGAGAAGTAGCTGCCGCACATTTTCTTCTCTCCCTGGCATGTGCAAGACGCCTAAGAGCGAATCGAATTCCCACGCTCCTTCTAGGTATTAACAGAAGGGGACAGGGCAGATGAAGGGCGTAAAATCTTTGCCGCTACAATAAAAAAAAAAAAACGCAACAAAGCAGCTTAAACGATCACTTTCCTCTTGTTACAGATATTTCAGCTGATAGCACAGATGGCACCAACGTGTGGAAAACAAGCGTCTGATCTAAAGCACCTTGTAGAACAAGAAGGTCTGTCATCAGTCTAACAGGTAGCGGTTGACAGGTCTCCCGTGTGAACAAGGATACCTGCCGTGGGCGGGGGGCTTAGAGCAGCTAAACCCGGAGAACTGGGGACGCTGCTCGGATGGAAAGACATTGCTGTGGGGGAGGGTGAACCTCGGGCCGTCCACCTCCCCGCCCCCACACCGCGTCGGGCCTCGGAGACCCCCGGGTGTTCCCGACGAGAGATTCGTTCACTGCATCTGGAGAATGCAGCAAATCCTTTCTCCTCTTGACCTATAAGATGTCACCCGGAGCCGAGTACACGGCACGTTCGAGAGTATGTACAAGAGCTCCTCATAGCCATCCTTGAGCGTGGCGGAGTGGGATCCCTTTCAGATTGAAATCACGTGGCCTGCGGGATCTGACCGAGTGTATGTGCCGTGCGTTTCGGAAGAGTTAAATGGCTGAGTCACAGTTGCTGTGTCCAGAGCGACTTTGAACATAGGACTTAATTTCACAGGTTTTCCCTCTTACGCAGCAGTGGCTCTTATTTATTTATTTATTTATTTTTTTGGAGGTTTTTTTTTTCCCCCACTTCCTTGGCAAACAAGAAAACATTCCGAGTCAATCAGTTTGATGACACTGGGTATAAGAATCGCCCCATTTTCAGCGAGAGCTTGCTGTAACTCACCCAACATTCACCAGGACGTGGGGGCCACTTGTACGATGCCACCCCCACGTCCACGGGCGACGTGCCTTGAAGAGCTGAAGCTTCGAATGAACGCCACCCCGGCCCAGGAGCTTCGGCGTTAGCCTAGTTCTCCGGTTCACCGCCATGCTCGCTTGCTGCGTGACGTGAGCCAGCCAGTGTGTGTCCGGATGTTCGTTCGCAGGCCCGTTAAGCTGGCCGCAGAACCATCGGGCATGCAGCTGCTCCAGAAGTCGTTCGGTTCCGTTACGTGGTCGGCGTCCATTCGTTTGGGCTCTGCTTCGGGTTTCCTTCAGTCTCCGGCCTGGGTGTAAGGAGGAGCCGCCACCTGGGCCAGGGCCTGCCGAAGTCTAAGTCAGCAGCAGTGCCAGAACCTCAGAAGGGCGCCCAGAGCTGCCACTGAGAAGGGACCACGTCCTGTCCACCCCCATTCCACCGTCCACGGCTGAATTAGGTGTGGAAAGCAGTGTGATCGCTTACAGGGCACGCAGCAAACAGTTAGGGACAAGCATGCAATCAACTACAGGCAAAATGGGACAAAACTTAGCGGTCCCACGAGGTCCGGCCCGAGCGCGTCTTAGCTCTGCTGCGTCAAGGCTGAGAATTCGGGAAGAGGCGTGGGCACGGCGGCCCTAACCGAGGGCTCCATCCCGGACGGATGTGCAGACGAGCCTGCACCTCCTCACGAGCTGCATCCTTGGCGGCCCGCGGCTCTCTGGCTCCAGGCAAAGGGATGCTGTTGTCATATAGCGCTGCAGGCAGGCGGAACGCGATGACGAAGGACCATGCGTCATAATGACGAAGGACCGTTCGCTGTAATGAAGACAGCCTTGCCGGCCCACGGGCAGGACATCACAAACCCGTTTCGTCCTTGGTGCAGGGCAGTAAGGACAGCGGCCAGCATGCATCGAGCGTGGCCGTCGCTTGGCCCCCAAAACTGCTGTGGATTGTTTTATCCTCGGCCCCATTTAAAACCAGAAGACTGGAGGCCGAAGGGCTTGCTGAAGGGGGCGCCCTCACCGAGAGTGGACGCCGGACCTGCTCGCCGGCATCGACCCGGGTGGCGTGACTCCTCGGTCGGCCGAGTGGCCATGGACTTGGGCGAATGAGGACCTTGGCATCAGAGAGAAAGCGGGAGGGAGAATTCTAACCGCCTGCCCGGCCGACGTCCCACACAGCAAACGGGGTGGGGCAGGGTCTGAGTAGGACGAAGGTGTGGTGTCTCTCACGGGCCCGCCTGGAGTACTCCCCAACTTTTGAGCACTGACGAGGAGCAGGGACAGAGCGGGGGGCACGGCTTGGACACGGGCTCTGCTCTCAGCACCCGTGCGACACTGAGCGATTTTCAATACTTTTCTTAGCTTCGGTTTCTTCGCTGTTTGTACTGATAACAATCGCATTTCTCATTTCATCTTCTCCCAAATAGTGCAGGTGATGTTGACAGGCACACGTCGTTAAGTCTGTCTGACATGCGGCGAACCCGGGAAGCGACAGACTTTCAGCTCGCTGCTTTGCGAACTCCAGTTCATGCTTTTCCTGCTGCACCACGCATGCCTGCCATGAGGCGCATTCTCAATTTCTGAAGCTGTTGGTGGCTTGTTAGGTGTTAAGCTCACTGTCGGAGGGGCGTTTACTGGGGGCTGGAGGCCGCCTGGCCAGCACCGGCCCTTAGCTGAAGCGGAAGCGACCCCCGGACCTCGGACCGCTTGGATCATGACGCCCCCTGGAAGGTTTCTGATTCCGTCATCAAAACGCCTCCGCGGGAGCAGAAACCAGTTTGTTAATGTCTCGCTGCAGCTAATTACCTTAGCTGTTTATTTTCTGCTTCTGATTGCACTGAATTATCGAGTTCAGGAGAATAGGTTTATTACACTGAGACTTTGTGTCTGCTGACTTTAGGTAAACCCTTAAAGTCGTTATTTTCTTTGAAATACAGGTATGGACGAATTAACTCTATTCCATTTCAAATTCTGGGAAACAGGAAGATAGTACTACTTCCTGTGCGTATCTAGTATACGGTACTACATACTAGACACAATTACTAGTAACACCTGCACACCTAGTCCTGCTTAGTGGTGTAACACCTGCACTTCTAAAGGCAACTTGGAAGCCTTATCTTATTTCCTTATCCAAAGGTGATTATTATTCCTTGGAGAGAAACAACTCACTGTCAAAAGAGCTACACTTTATGGTCGGTCATTTCAGGTCTGTCTGTCCTAACATGAGATCTGCTTTTCTAAAATCTGAGCTAGACCTGCAAATTCTGAGTTTATACTTAAGCTACACCTGCTGTGCTGAGTGTGTTTATAATTCCCGCACCGGAAGACGCGGTCCACTGGAATTTACCATTCTAATGCCATCCTTTGTCTTCGCAGGGATTACGAGCATGTCGGACTGAAGTCGAATTCCAGAAGAAACCAGAATTCTCTTTGAACTATTTCATTGTAACTGTGTATTCTGCTTCCATTGGTTGTGTAGAGTTTATGTAATTTTGTTTCTGAAGAATCAAGCGCCTCATGAGAGCTTTATTTTCTTTAATTTGCATTTATTTTTATGCCTCATCCTTGCTATTTTTTTGCTCAAAGGCCATTCTGTTTTTTTTTTTTTTTAAATAAACAAGAAAAGATCCACTTGCATGAATTGGAACAAACAAGAGATGTGAACACACACGACACTGAGACACTTGCCAAGGTGTGGTGGCTTCGACTTTGCTCAAAGGTTCAGAAGAGAAGAGAAGAAGATTCTCATCCAGAAATGGGGCAGATTCTTTGGACAAATCCTCACTGAGCTATCTGAGCGAGCGGGGGTCGGGTGGCCCAGGACATCAAACATAATGTGCAATGACCTGTGTATCGCAACTTTGGCTTCCAACACGTGGGGTCCTGCGGGCACCTTAACCTTCCCTCACCCCACCCCCACCCCAAACCCCCGCTCCCACCCCTGTCCGTCCTTGACACAGAAACAGTCGTAAAACCGAGCAGACTCTGCAAGGCAGCACTTTCAGACCGGAGAACAGCAAGCGGAGGGCATGGGCCCTGAGAGAAGGGGACACACAGAACGAGCCCCGTCTTCCAGCCGCTTCTGCGGGGGAGGGGGCTCTCCAGCCGGTAGTGTTGGGGGTGGGGAGCCCAAGTGCCCAGTCCTGGTCCACCTGGCGAAGAAGCTGAGCCCCGGGCTGGGCTGCTGAGGCGGGTGGCGCCTGCGGCCGCGACGTCAGCC
>NW_006429894.1:1386247-1388078 GCF_000325575.1 Pteropus alecto
TCGCACAGGTCCCCGGCCGTCCGCTCGTGGGCCGGGCCTGGCTGGCGTGGCCGCTGCCGATGGGGAATGGCCGACACCCAGTCTCCGTTCCTTAGCAAAGCGCCCTAGCAACTGGGGACTAATACTCTTGCTCTGACGCCTGGAGTCAGTTCTGGGTTGGTCACTGCCTCTCCCGAGTGTCCCCCCATCTGGTGACAGGGTCCCCCCTCTTAGATCAGGGCTTTATCCTCTCATCCCCCCTGCCTGGACTGTAGTGTGACTAAGCTGTCACTTGTCTGGGGGATGTTCCTTTTCATTTGGCTTATCAAGGGATGTTCCCCTTTGCAATCTCGGCTGATGAGATGGTCACAGTCCCCACAGTGGACCTGTGCTAAAAAAATTGCTGGCAGAGACGAGATCGGTCTCCGAAACAAAAGCGAACCAGCCCCGAACCGAATGTGTGCGGCCTCGCCTTTCCTCTGAGAAGCTGTCCTTTAGGGAATGAGCTAGACCGGAAATCTGCTTTCCAATAATATAGTTTTATTCACAGAAAACTTAAGTTATTCCATCTCTTTGATGAATTGCTGTTTCACTCTGTATGAACCGGGAATATCGCGGCTCTCCGCAGGTAATCCAAGGGCGTAGGGATGCATGAAGCGTGGCATTTAGCACAAGACTGGGCCTCAGAACTTTTGTGGCGATTTCATTCGGGCTTTAACTAATGGCTTTTCCGCTCTCGCTGGGTGACCAGCAGAAGCGGGCAGGACCCTGCGGGACCCCCGAACGAGAGTAATTGAGAAGGTCCGACCAGCGGGCACACGTGCGGCTCAGAAGCCTCTGCGGCCCGAGGCCTGCGTTGATTGACCACCTTTCACTCCTGAGCCTTGACATTTACGATCAAGTTTTCTAAATTCTCCCTTTCCGCGGGGAAGCCCGGCGCCTTCGCAGCTCTGAAATGCTGTGATTCTGATAGAGCTGCGTCTCTCCGCCACAGCGGTTTCCTCCCGGGACCCTCTGCCAGGGACATCACTTGCCGGGATGGGAGAATCGATCGCGGTAGAGATCACCCCGCCCACCCTTCGGGGGCGGGAGCAGGTGGCCAGGAGCCGGCGGGGAAAGGACCGGATGGCGAAAGCCACCAAGACACAGAGATTTTAAATCATCGACGAGAGTTCCGTGTGATGCATTCGAGTCTTAAAAATGTCTCTCCCATGGGGGTTAAGTCCATGAAAGGATATAGTGACGAAACCGTAACACGGGGAGCCAGAGCTGTTTGCACATGTGCCCCCCAGTTAACACGCGGGCGGGCGCGCTTACCAGGCGCAGGGGCTGCGATCTCAGAACCCGAGGGCCTTTATCACGATCTCGTCACCGAGAAACCCAACGTTCCTCAACACCTAAATGATGTCGCGAGCTGAGCTCGCTTACGGGAACTGAAAAGGGGTCCCCACCCAAAGACCCCAGTGCCCAGCGAAGACGGAGATGGTGATGGGGGGTCGTGTGCAGAAGGGGCCGTGTGCAGAAGGGGCCATGCACAAAGGGGGGGTCGTGAGCAGAAGGGGCTGTGTGCAGAGGAGGCCGTGCACAAAGCGGGTGGGGATCGTGCGCAGAAGGGGCTGTGTGCAGAGGGGCCGTGCGCAAAAGGGGCCGTGTGCAGAAGGGGCTGTGTGCAGAGGAGGCCGTGCACAAGGGGGGAGATCGTGAACAGAAGGGGCTGTGCGCAGAAGGGGCTGTGTGCAGAGGAGCCGTGCGCAAAAGGGGCCGTGAGCAAAGGGGCCGTGTGCAGAGGGGGCCGTGCGCAGAAGGGGCCGTGCGCAAAGAGGGGGCCGTGCGCAGAAGGGGCCGTGCGCAC
>NW_006429894.1:1388212-1391382 GCF_000325575.1 Pteropus alecto
AAAAGGGCCGTGCGCAAAAGGGGCGTGTGCAGAAGGGGCCGTGCGCAAATGGGCCGTGTGCAGAAGGGGCCGTGCGCAAAAGGGCTGTGTGCAAAGGGGCCGTGTGCACAGAATCCCTTGGCTTGTGTCCCTGACCCAGAAGACTTAGTAGCAATTTCATAAAAAAGAATTTATAAAACTCTTCACCATCAAAGATTAATTTAATTCAGTACTTGCTTTGGAGAATGAAGGGTACTGCGTATATTCTTGTTTTATTAAAATTATTTCTGCTCCACAATAAAAAGGAAAAAGAGGATGAGAAAAGAAAAAATAAGAAAACATCAGGTGGAAAGGGGAGAAAGAAAGCCATTCAAAAATACTCACGGAAAAGAGAGAAAACTCAAGGGCTCCGCTTTTAATACTCAACATCTGTCTTTAGAAACGTATCAGTCACATGATCACCAACAGCTGTTGCATTAGACTTAATCAGCCATGATTTTCAAAAGGGAGAAGGAACGCTGTTGTATCAGCTGACGGAAAGTTATTGCTTCAAATGCAGCAGCTTGGCCCTGGCAACCGTTTAAAAATTAGGGAGACAGAACTCTACCAAGGGTGCTCACTGTTAAGTGCTGAGCTACCAGTGGTGTAAACGGCCCCACCTGTTTGGGGCTGGAAAAGCAAAGCAGGAGCAGCCATATGTTCAAACGGATACATTTATGTGTTCAGACGGATACATTTGTGCGTTCAAACGGATACATTTGTGTGTTCAAACGGATGCATTTGTGTGTTCAAACGGATACATTTGTGTGTTTGAACGGATACATTTGTGTGTTCAGATGGATACATTTGTGTGTTCAGACGGATACATTTGTGTGTTCAAACGGATACATTTGTGTGTTTGAACGGATACATTTGTGTGTTCAGATGGATACGTTTATGTGTTCAGACGGATACATTTGTGTGTTCAAACAGATACATTTGTGTGTTCAAATGGATACATTTATGTGTTCAAACGGATACATTTGTGTGTTCAAACGGATACATTTGTGTGTTCAAACAGATACATTTAACACGACACAAAGTGTGTTAAGGGAAGTCTGCAGATTCATAACGAGGCAGGAAAACAAATCGCCGATGGTTCCACCGGTGAGCACAATGGGTTCTCCAAGTTTGGGGAGCCCGGTCCTCCCAGGTACGTGGGACTCCCACACAGCCTACTGGAAACTACTCATCCACGTGGGTGGGAGGCGATTTCTCATAAGTGGGGAGCGAGGTTATTCCTGTTCTGAAGACAGGAAGTAGAGGCCGTGAAGCCATGAAATGGGTGTGACACGACGGAACCAAGAACAGGGGCGGAGAGACCTCAGGTGACAAAGGAGGGCGGGCCCACACCTCACCCTGGAGCGTGACCAAAGCCTGGAGGAGCGAGACGCAGGGGAATCCTAGTGAGACGTCAGGAGATGCTCGGCCTCACCTGGCCGTGGGCGGAACAGGAGACTCGGGAAAGCTCCTGCCAATGAGGTCGCGTTTCATCGCCTGTGCAGAACCCACGGGAACACATCTGTTTCCCTTTTATTATTATTGGTGGTGTTGCTGTCATTTTGTGTTTTTGAGTAATTTCAGTTCACATTCCTGACAATATCGTCGCCGAACAGCCAAGGGAAGGCTTTCTGTTGTCCGCCTCGCTGCTCATAAAACACGTGAATAAGCAAACACAGACATCGGAGCCATCTTTCTCATGTGGCGTTTCAGAGTACACGTCTGAAACTCAGCTTTCCCTTTCGCTGCAGAGGCGGGCCTGGATCTTGAGGGCTATAAAAAAGGTTTCACATGGGAAGCTGGATTTTTAGGCTAATGAATGCAACTCTATTTTTGATACTATGCTGTGTGTTTATATAAAATCGAGGAGCATTTTAGGCCAATTAGTGGCTCGCAAACCCTATACTTTTTCCAGCGAGGGCTCAGCTCGATGAACTCGGGAAGTTACCACAGAGAAGGATTGGCAGGGACTCGTGTGGTTGGCTTGATTCAGGGCACAAAGCTGTAGCATAAATTAGTTTTTATTTGTTAAAAGGAAAAACAAATTCTGTTTGTTTTTGTAATACAGTTTGTTAGTTCTTTTAATTTGGGGGAAAATTTGGCGAACCCTGGGAGAGGCTCCGCCCACGGCCTGTGCTGCTTGGACGCAGCTGACCTGGGGTGCGGGCCAGGCGGAGCTGGCGCGGGCGCCACACAGAGTGTCCGGGCCACCAAGTGGGAGCTCGCCTGGCCTGCCCCCCACCAGCCCTTCCCCTGAACGTGGATGTCGTGGCCGGGCAACGAGGGTTTAGGGGGCGCCCGTGCTGGGACAGGCTCGCAAGCCAATTCGCCCAACACCTGACCAGCCCCAGTCCCCAGTCGACTGACACAAACGTACAATCAGCACGTCAGGAAAGATGGATGCCTGGCTCAAGGCGAGAGAGAGAATTCCCTCTTTCTTTATCATTTCTTTCCATTTGGGCCTCGATGAACTGGACTTTATTCCCCCAAACTGCTGAGGGCAGATGGATATTCACTCAGTCTACTGAGTCAAACGCCAGCGTCTCCCAGAAACAATGTGTCACCAGCTACCTAAGCGTCCCAGCTCAGTTAGGTGGACACAGAAAATTAACCGCCACCATCTCTGAGTTTTATATGGACACGAATGGAGGCCGCGTGTCGCCGCTAGGTGTTGCCAACGGGATGAGCGCGAGGGCCCGCGGTGTGGGGGATGGTGCGTGTCACCTACACACCCTGCCCCTGGAAGGCAGGGTCCTTCCCACGGCCCACGGGGAGAAGCCTTGACGAGATGACTCAGCTGGATGGGTGAGTAATAAACGCAAAAGAGCATTGTTGTTAGAAATGTTAAAGGTCGTGTGACCTCGGCCACGTCCTGTGTCCCTGTGTCTCCCGGGTTAGTTCCAGATGCCGAGAGCTGCCGTGATGAGCGTGGCGGGGCTGCCTGTGCCAGCTGCCAGCCGAGCCCCAGGGCGGGAGGCACAGGCCAGCTGCGGGCGACTTCCGCTCCACCGTGCGACCACTGCCGGGCTTTCCGAAGCGACAGACGGACTCTGTGGTCACTGCTGGGACTCTCTGTCCGATGCACGGAGTGACTCAACATCCAGCCTCAAGGGACGGAGACGCTGACTCTGGTTTGGAACTTCCTCCCTCGG
>NW_006429894.1:1391449-1401333 GCF_000325575.1 Pteropus alecto
GGCAGATGAGCAAACGGGATGGAAGCTTCCGGCAACAGGAAGCGTATTGGCCTCGTGGTTTGAGTGGAGTTTTCGTGGCCAGTGGACCCAGGCCGATTCCAGGTCTGCTTAGCCGCTCCCCACGGCTCTCAGGTGGGGGCGACAGCTACCTAGGGCGGGCTGTTTAGAACCACCGTCACCTCTGAGCTCTCAGAGCATGTCAGTCACTCCTGGAAACACTTTCGCACTTAATCTCAGGTATTTGTGACAACCAGCCCGGGACGTAAGAGCTCTGATTGGCAGGTCACACGTGACCGAACTGGGCTGGGGCGGGGGGCGGGGGGCGGTCAGAAAATAGCGCCACCGTCAAACTCCACTGCTTGGCTGCTTTTTAGGACAAAATGAGAAAAACAGAAGGTACTGGACACGGCGCTCGGGTCACTGCCTTGAATAAATGGTCATTTAAAAATATTTATCCCAATTTTAGAGGCGAAGAAACTGCAGCTAAACACAGCTGAGTCGCTTCCCCACGGCCCGTCCCACCGAGCCAGCAGCGCGGGTCCAGGCTCCGGGCTCCGGGCTCCGACGGAGAGTTCGCCCCGCCCCACCCCGCCCCGCGTGGGCCTCGCTCCAAAGGGGCGCAGCCGCTCGCCAGCAGCCCCCACCCGGCACAGGGCCCCCACCAGCTCCCAGGGGGCGGGCAGAGCGTGGGGACTCAGAGCCGGGCGCGTCCTCATCCTCCTCCAGGGTGTTCTGTTGTACGATGCATCTTAAGGCAGCCAGGAGCTGTCCCTGTCCCCACCGCCCCCGGCCGCCCCTGCTTGGTGCAGGCCCAGCTGCCTGCAGGGCCCAAGTCCCAGGCCCCGCCTGACTTCTGTTTATGGAGTTTCTCAGCCAAGAGGAAAACCATTAGGTGTCGAATTTCAAGGGGAAAGCGTCCAAGAGGCTGCCTATTCCAGCGTGAGTTTCTGCCAAAGGACCTTAAATAAACTCTGTGGAGGGAAGATGTCTACACCGGCTCTGCACGCAGTGTATTTCATTGGTCGTCTAAGTCGTTAGTGTGGGCTCTGAGAGCAGACAGCAGGCTTCGTTCCCCTCTGATTTCTTTTGGGTAAAACGCCAGCTAATACACTACTTAGGAGAAAAAGAAAAGTCTGCGTAAAGAGTTACTGATTTATATTTTTAGCCAAAGGTGAGAGATGACTTGGAGCGATTTCTCTGTGCATCGAGGGCTGATACGGCAGTTGACAGAGTGACAAGGACTCGGACACGTGAGAGGAAAAAAATACAGTAAAAACTGTAATTAAACCTTTAGGACGATTCGCCTCTGTTTTTTTAAAAATCCTTTTTTCGGTTTCTAGAAATGCTTGCTGACTGAGACGGAACAGTTATGCTCCCCTCGTGCTCAGCGGCACATCCCACGGCATCTGGACAAAACCACCGCAGAGGCTACAGCACAACCTGCTGGGCGTTCTCTACGAGGCGGAGAGAAGCGTTCGTGCACATGCGTGCAAAATACTTCCGTCTGGCAAAACCGGCCGAGAAAAACCACAAACCGTTCCCGTGAAAGTTTCTGTCCTGTGACAGTTAATAGTAAAATAGAAGCGTAAATCAGTAAAATAAAACGCGTTTGCCCAAATTTGTGCTTATTCAACACTCATCCAGAAAGGAAATACATATTTTGGATGAAAATATCCTGAGCTGAAAATCTTCTCAAAGAAAGGAGAAGTGGAAGCTTAAAAATAAGTTAATGGTTTTTTTTATATAGAAAGAGAAATCCTTCGTAATCTAAATTTAAGTATAGAATATTTATATTTTGTTTCACTAATGAATAAAAATTCCATTTAGAGTAATAAAAAAGTATAAAGAAATCGGATGACTTATTTGTCTGGTTTTGTCACCCTAGCATACAAACCCCACCGAATTCATTTATATTGTACACTTTTATACACTTCTAAAGACTCATTTAAAACATATACAAAAAACTTTAAGAAATATAAAAAAGTTTTCTATTTCTCATAAAGCAAGGGATACAATAAGCCACTTTGTTGCCATGGAGACCAGGGGGCCAACTCAGGGGAAGTTTATTCTCCAAGGGAAGCATTGCCTCTGACATGTTAGATTATAAATCACTGGGGTCAGAACTCTTTAACCCCAAGAATTTTGAACCTTCTCTTAAATTTTTAAAATAGTTTTTGAAGAAAAGTTTATCAGGTGAGTGTACATCACCCCCTGGGGATCTTCTACGTCACATTTATTAAGAACGCTCAGCCATATCTCTTTGTTGATCTTTTTATTTTCTTTAAAGAGTATAATTTTAAATGGTTAAATATCAGTTTGATTCTGTTAATAAATTAGTGTTGAGACTTACTATTGAACTATGACTATTTCGAGTATTTTACTGAAATTGGAATGACATATGTACTTAGCTCTCTGTAAAGCTATTTTTTAATGCTGCGAAAGTTATATTTTCCTTCGAGCTGAGAACTTCTATTAAAATGAAGTATTTTGTGCTTATAAGTGCTACAGTTATTAAAAATACTCATGAAAAAATTCAGCAACGTGTGAGATGCCTCATCAGAAATAAGGTCAGATTCCCGGGCCCCTGGGAGGTTTGTAAACATGCTTTGTATTACCGACGGTGCCGCAGCGCAATACCTGTTGGGCCAGGTAAAGCGGAATTGTTAAAGGCACATTTGAACGGAAGTTGGTCACGTCTGGATTTCCGCACATGCCCAGCGGGGGAAGCTGAGCTAGGCGCTGCGTTTTAGCAGCTGCTTTAAAGTAAGCTCCATTTCTTATCTTGAACCTTGGTAGGTAGACTGAGAAATAATTTTCAGGTAGGTAAGAAAGCCAGGCAGAGAAGGCCTGGGACCAGATGCCTGCTTCCCTCCAGGCCAAAAATCTCCAGGTGATGCTTGCCGGGTACGTTCGGCTGCTCCAGGTCTCCTCAGAGTTCCTCCCCGAACCTCCCTCCCTGAGGGGCTGGGGCACCTGCGCTCTGGGCAGGGTTGGCGGCAGACCACAGAGGCCCCCCCAGACTTGGTGCCTCCATTAAAATGTCCCCAGAGCCGGGCATATGTCAGGTGCTTGAAATACAAGCAACGAGCTCACTGACGCCTGAGCTGCGCCCAGGTGAATCACGATGAGGAAAAGGTGCAAGGGGGAGGTGGCGGCGAGAGGCACTGGAACCAGTCACCGCTGGTGGACGTCGGAGGCAGCTGAGAATTCCAGAAGCCGGGAGAGCAGCGCAGCTCTGAACCTACATGTGGAGGGGGGGTGGGGCTGGTGGAGAAAATGCGGCTTCGCCGCTGAGGATTAGCTGTGACTAGTGTTTGACTTGAGGTTGCTGTCAGTCTAGACTTGAAACGTGAGCTGTGACCAAAACAGGCTTCTTCCTGCAGCGTTTCAGACGTGCTCCGTGCCCCCTCCAGTGTCCTCGCAAGTCACTACAGGAAAGACGCAGATTCGGGCATCGTTCCCGCCGTCCAGGAGCCCTTTAGGGACAAGGCCCCTTTGCACGCGGCCCTTTTGCGCACCAACCCCCCCACCACCCCGTCTTGGTCTTTGCCCTGGGCCGCAGGGACTTCGGGTGGGGACCCCTTTTCAGTTCCCCTAAGGAAACTTAGCTTGCAGCCTAGTTCAGGTGTTGAGGAACGTTGGGGTCTCTGACGACCGCCTGGTGACGACTTAGATCGCCTCCCATCGTGTCCAGTCTCAAAGACAGGTGCCATAAAGACTCTCCGGAGGGTGAGCCACGGGTAAGAGCCGGAGGAGCCGTAAACCCGATGACGGCGGCCACACGGCCCGCGTGGGCTGGTGGTTTGTTTCGCACTGACGAGGTCGGCCGCGGAGGCTGGAAGGTGGCGTGGCCGGGCTCCCTCCCGCGCCGACGGCCGCGCGAAGGCGACTCGGCGCTTCCCCCGGACAGGTGCCGGCGGCGCCCTCGCCGGAACAGAGCTGCGTCTCCGTCTCCCAACTGCCCACCTCGTACCCCTGACCCCGGAGCCTCGATCCCCAGCGACACAGTCACGACAGTCCTGCTTCCCCCAAGGCCCCGACACCGTCACCAAACAAAACAGAACAGAAATGGAAATTTGAAAAGGAAGCGGTGGCCGCGGAGATGACTCTGGACGGGGACCAGGGGAGGGCGGGGAAGCGGGTCCAGTGAGAACAGGAAAATGACCCTGTCACTCCTCCGAGGTCCCGCGTCAAGCACAGAATCAAGTTCGGAACCAGCCGCTAGACACACTCGGTGTTTAAGAATCATGGTCGCTCCACGCAGAGCGGCCGCGGGCCTGCAGGGGGAATGGTGGCGGGAGCGAGCTGGCTGCCGTGGGCTTGACTGTCCCTTGAGTGCCGGGGGTCAGGCGATGCTGGTGCCCTAGTATTTGGAGCCAGGCACAGGAGGAAGAGAATTGGAATGGGAAGGGCTGGGGTTCTGGAGTCACCAGAAATTCCAGACCGTGCCCAGTCTCAATTCTTTATTTTATGAAAATTAATATCAAAATATGTCTTGCACTTACAATAATTTCAGTCGCTACATAAATCACAAAACACAAATGTCCTATAATAGCCCCTGAAACGTACCTTATATGTAAATCTCCATAGAATTATGTTAAATAATAAATAACCTACACAGCGCGTCCTCTCCCGGTGCTAGATAAAATTAATCTCTTCTTTTAAATTGTATAAATATAGGGTCGGTTTTATTTCTAAAGTTCCTTAGCTCTCTGAATGACTACAGGGCACTGAATTAAAACACATGAAAAAAATTTGTAGAGAAACTTAGTGAGTTTTAGTAATTTGACTAAACGTGTCATTGATTTGACTGATTTTGACCTTTGTTAACTTCCTGCATTTAAATTGCGAACAAATATTTTGCTACCTCTTGAAAGAACAAAGAGTTTATGTCCCACTGACTCTCATCAAAGAGAAACTTGACTTCCATGATTTAAGGCTACTTTAAACAAAGGGAAAACTGCCAAAGCACGTTCTATTTACAAAAATAATTTGTTTCATTTAAGAAGTCATTTTATGAAACTAAAACCAACTGTGAGCTCAGACGAGAAACGCTAGACTATCTCACAGGAAATACACACACACACACACACACACACACACACACACACACACACACACACACACAGAAAACTCCAGGCTACAGTCTGCTTTGTATGTCTGACATGTATTTTCTCACATAATTCACATGACTCTAGTTATTTAAAAAAATGCTTCTTGTATGTGGAGCTAAGGGTGGCCCTTCACGGTGTATTTATGGCCTTCAGATGGGACACAGGGTTGTTTAGGATTACTTAATATTTCAAGATGACATGGGGCTCAAAGTCGAGAGCTTCTAGGACGAGGGTCCGATGGGGCATTAGACTCGTAACCTAATCGGAATAGCCAGCTTCTCCGGGCCATTGTCCAGGAAGAGGCAGAGCAGCATGTGAGACGTGAGGCCAGGATACGGCCCCCGGTGGCCCTTGACTGAGCTTAGTTTTCATGTCTCTTAATTATGTCGAAAACATCCAGACGTTTGGTTTCAAACCTTTGTGTCTTCTCTGCTTCCCATCCCTGCGTTTAGGTTCAGTGGTCGATGCAATGAAAGCAAATAAGTTAATACAAATGGAAATGCCTTTACGTGGGGACTTACTGCACGCCAACTTTTTATGAATGTAATACTCCATTTCTCCCTTTCCTGTTTTGTGACAAATAACATATCACAAAAGCCGCGGAATGGAATTTGTGACATGGAATTCATAATACAGTCCGAATGAATGAAAAATCTAAATTATCGGTTACCGGTAAAATGCTCGGTGCGCAGTTACCTAGGTACTTCGCGAGGAGACCCTCCAGTGAGCCTGTGTTCACCAGCGGGGACGGGTTCCACAGGGGACCCCAATTCTGTTCCACCTGTCACCTCATGTGTGACGAGCAGGCAGATTGTGTCCCTTCTCAGTTACCTACCTTCCCACTTCACAGTGCTCATGATAAGTTTTCACATGGTAATTCGACACAATATTTTTTATTCTTTGACAAGTCATCAGCCTGCATGGATCAGATTCATCTGCTCTGCGTGAGAGTATAATTGGGTCCCACAAATTCTGTCTTTCTGGAAACTTAAATATAAGTGTACTAGAGGTCCCACTCACACTGCAGGAAAAGGCACATATGAATCAAAAAAGCACTGGTTTTTCTAGAGCAAAATGCACCTGTTATTTGACATAGAAAGTGTTTCATGTTCCCTAGCATCCCGAGTTAGGGGACAGCTAAGGCAGAAGAACCAAGGTCCCTTGGACTCGTTCACCAGAGAAAGTGAGTCACATCCTCTAGAAATGTGATTCGCATCGATGACGCCCTGTTCACTTGTTTCAAACACTGATTGACGTCTCCTCTGACAAACATACTGAAATGCGACCGAACCAGGAAGGACACGTTCTGACGACCCACTTCAGAGACGATGGAACAATGGCCTTTGTGATCGATTGTTGTGTTTGATTTCCTGGCGCTCACTTTAGTGATGAGGTGATCTTCGTTTATATGTCTTATGAAAATAGTCCTTTCCCATGGGCGTTGAAGGGTGTGTGTATTTTGTATAAGAACTTTGACGTTGTGAGTCCGGCTAAGCCTACCATGTTGTACAGCTTCGTTCAGCATTTATTACATGTGGCCTTGTTTCGAATCCTGTCACCTGCTAGATGTGTTGTAACGGGCCAGATGCTGTAATTATTCTAAACCTCAGTTCCTCACCTACAGAACAGAGATACTAAGATTATGTGCTGCTTAGAACTCGTCTTGAGAAACAGATTCAGGTAAAACAGTTAGTAAAAATACCCGGCAAGGATTGCACCTCGGTAAATGTTAGTTGTTACGATAATCATCATTGTTTTTATTTACAAGTAATGATACAGGATACGTCCCCTCTGATTGTGTTGGTATTGCATCAAGAAAATGTAAAGAGGAGCATAAAGAGGTTTGCAAAAGAATGATTACCGAAAATAGACCCTCCGCAGAATCAATCTTTTCACTTGAAACCGGAAACGAAAAATCCCAATTTCGAATGTGTCATTTTGAAAAACTTGCAGATCGTTCCAGTTATAGAATTTGTATGAGAGAATGAACGCTCAGCTTTTCCTACTTGTTCAACAGATATCCTCTTCCTTTGAACTTGGCCTTCGAAGGTCTTCACATCAAGAAACATGGGATTAGCCGGGGTGATCGCCACTCGCTTACGAAGACTGGGGGCAGGGCTGTGAGTTTTCATAACAAATCTCCATGGTAAATTAAACATCGCAGGCTAGCAACCCTGGTTGGTCATAAAAAATGATAAACTTCGTAGTCAGTATTTTATGAGAAAAAGCAAAAACTCATATGAAAATTTCAGGGTGCAAGTGTTAGAGTTCTGAGTAGAAGCTTACGATTTTAAAATACTTACTGCAAAGACATTCAGCTAATCAGTTCACACAGTTTTACCATTGCAGGAAATATTAAAGTGTGTATTTCTTTTCTGCAAATATTTATTTGTAAAAGATACTTTGTGTAAAAACACATATTTGTAAAAAAAATAAGCTTTATTTTTTTACTATGTACTATGTAAAAAATTGATGGGAGCTGAATTTGGGGAAAACTAAGTGTATCTTGTATTTCTAATGAATTCTGATGTCAAAAATAAAATCAACTTTAAAAGAAATACAACATGGTGTCTTTCTGTTCGATAATTATATAACCAGATCCAAACCTTATTTCTAAAACGGAACTTTGGGCTTAATTTTTCTGACTAGATCTCGGAGCCACTAATGGCATTGCCAGACCTTAGAAAATGAATATATTCTGTCTTGTGACAGATTAATTAGGAATGCAGCCCACAGTCATCGACGTGGGTCTGCAAATCACTACTTTCTTTTTTAAGATAAGAATTGTAAACTTATAATTCTCTATTCCAGTGTAGTGGCTCTACTCATTGATACTAATTGATACTGATTGATACGGATTGATTCGGATCGATTCGGATTGATTCTGATTGATACATACGCCACAGAGTAACGGGCCTTCCAACGCCCTCTCTGTCTGACCACAGCTTCTCACATGGAGAAGAAAAACGTTTCCAGGATTGCTTCTAAACTCACAGAAGTTTCCAGGGCTCTATTTCTAAGTATTTTGCAGCAGCTCAGATAAAAGAAACACATGTGACACCCATCTACCGAACATGAGAACCGCATGTTTTAACTACATGATCCAGTACGTGGCAACTGGTCGAATTTCAGTTGGAGAAACTGAGGCAGAAGAATTTACATGACTAAGGAGAGAAGGGAAAGCAAGCTTTATTTCTTTGTGGTGCTCAAAACATGATTCTCTACCACGCTTTTCTCATGAGTAAGTAAAGAGACAGAAAGTAAACAGCATAAATTTGAAACTGTTGCTTCATTCTGAGACTCACTCTCTTCACATGTTAGCAACAAGGTACTACACGGTGATGTAAGGATTAATCGCCAATTCGATGTGTATAATTAAAAAAAGAAGAGAAGGGTGAATACAAGATAAATGAGTCGAATGGAAAGCAATTGAGGATGTGTCCTTCAGACACTGAAAATCAGTCAGGAGCCTATTAGAATATTGCCTGTCAATTATACCTTAATACAAGTTTTTTAAATAAAAAAATTTTAAAAATAAAATCAAGCAGGAGCGTGAAGATGTAAGAAACCAAGCCAACCTAAAGGCAGCGTGTGACCAGTGTATAAGCGGGTGCAGAATTCAGTACAAGGGGTTTCTTTCGTTATTTAAAAAAAAATTGTTTTACTAAAGTTAATTGCATAGCCTATATTTTAAAATGTGCTTATCTAATCTACTTATGAACATGTATCACAATATATTATGTACAAGAAAAGATGATGATTGCATTTTATTAGGATTATTGATATCGATTCCCAGTAAAAAGCTGTCTAAGCATTGGAGAACTTCAAAGTAGATGCACAAGGTAAATGAAAGTCAAGGACGAACCTTGACATGGAAAATAAGTATGTGCAATATTATATGCCTCATATCAATGTTATATGCCATCGAATTAGCTACATTAGGTTTTGTGTGTAAATATTTAGCACAAATACATTTGCACGATTCTATTTTTATCTTACGGGTTTAACGTACGCTGTTTTCATTTAGAGAAGTTTATTTAAGTTCAATTGTAACAAACGTAATTTTGGGTCAAAAGTATCAAGCAATGAATTTCACATATTATACAGAGAATAATTCCTGTTGTAAACAAGGTAACAAGATAGACTTGCTTGAAAATTTTACATTAGATTAAATAAACTTGAAAAGAGATTGGACTAAGTGCTAACATATGGAGTGAAGGGTTCCAAAAGTTAATTTCGTTCACGTTCTGCAGGAACTCTAACTTTATGTCTATTTCTAGAAGCGACAGTAAACTGCGAGGCGTAGATGCGCAGGACAAGAAGGACACCTTGAGGTCGTCGTAGAAATGCACATGTTACTCTTGCACAGCCCACCAGCAATTCACGACTTAAAAAAATATGTGCTTTAAGCTAACACTTTCGGTAAAAATATTGTGTTTTTTCTTAAAAAAAAAAAAAAAGAAGAGGCAGTTTCTGAAGACCGTTCAGATTCGCTCGAAATCATTTTCTCTCGTTCTTTCTCACGCACAAAGACTACAGAGAAGTTATGTTTTGCTGCATGATAGATAAAATTTTAAAAGAAGCACGAGACTGTACAAATGTTGCAGCAAACCTGTCTTAAATGTTCTCCGCAGTAGTAAAATAGAAGCTTTCCACAAAAACGGGTCCGAGGCGCCCCGTTAATCCCTCTGCCTTCGTTTCCCCCTCCTGCTTCTGGACGAAGAGAGGCGGCCTTGACCCGGCGGCGCGAGGCGCCCGGCCGGGCCCGGC
>NW_006429894.1:1401769-1402737 GCF_000325575.1 Pteropus alecto
GGGCGTCTCGCCCCCGCGCCTCCGCCCGTGACGCCGGCTGTCACGCAAACTCTCGGGCCCAGGCCCGCCACGGGGGCCACCTGCTTGGAGGAGCCCGCCCGACCCCCGCGGGCTGAGCTCAGCGCCCTCGCTGATGTGCCTGGCACGGTGTCCCACGGGACTCCGCATCGCTGAGCAAGCACCCACCTGTTCCTACACTGAACAGTGAGTCCCCCCCACACCGAGGGCCCCCAGCGCCCGAAGGTCAGTGGACGCAGGCTCAACGTGGAGCGCAGCTCAGCCGCGTGGATCTAAGCGAGTAGCTGAGTTCACACTGTGACCGCGCCCTCGCTGATGTGCCTGGCACGGTGTCCCACGGGACTCCGCATCGCTGAGCAAGCACCCACCTGTTCCTACACTGAACAGTGAGTCCCCCCCACACCGAGGGCCCCCAGCGCCCGAAGGTCAGTGGACGCAGGCTCAACGTGGAGCGCAGCTCAGCCGCGTGGATCTAAGCGAGTAGCTGAGTTCACACTGTGACCAGCTACCACGTCCCAGACCACCGCCACCTCGAGAGGGCGCGTGCCAGGCTGAGGACGAAAACCCACACTGCGCATCCTGCGCGTCTTCACACCTCTTTGCCGCGTGACTTTGCGGGTCATCTTAACGAGCGGCGAGCCCGTCGCCCCAGGCCGGGCCTCTGAGCTGGCCTTGTGACCCGTTAGGCAGTAAAACGCAGAGGAAGCCCCGCCATCCGGCCCCCAGCCCGGGGCTCCCCGTCTCTGGCTCCCCGCTGCCTTCCTGAGAAAACTCCCGGGCTGGCCTCTGGATGAGGGGAGACCCATGACCCGCACACCCCTTTTGCTATGGCTAAGTGCCAGCCATCTGCTGGCCCACTGACGATGGGGTCATTTGGGACCAGACAAACCCTGCTGGACACACTCAGCGGCACCGGACATGCAGTGAGCCTGGCCCGGACCGGCTCGCAC
>NW_006429894.1:1403276-1410547 GCF_000325575.1 Pteropus alecto
ACACACAGAGTAAGTCCGTTTTCCGGACGCCATGACAGCAGAATACAAGGGAGAGAGAGACGGGGTGTGCTCCCCGCTTCGCGTTCGCTGTATCATTTTATTCCAATCTCGTAAGAGCCGAATATTTCTGCCAAATGCATTTTGGGGGGAGTAGAGTAAGCCAATCGTTTAAAAAAAATTTTTGTCTTAGGCTTTACAAAGATCCTTTCTTCTGTTCAGGACTTTATAGATCATAACGCATTTTTATTTACATCTGACGTTGTTAGGACAGATGTGACAATGCCGATTTGATAGATGAGGACACCGAGGTTTCGGGGTGACGAGGGCATGGCTAGGAACCGCCAGCGCCGGAAATGCCGGAACCGGTGGCCTAACGCACGTGGCTTTTCTCCCGTTCCGTTCTGCTCCTCTGCCGCTTTCGCTACTGTTCACACTTCGCCTCAACAGAGAAATGACACCTGGTAGAAGGAGTCGTTAGAAAGAGGGCGACCGAGTGGTTCAGTAGCCTGTGAGAGGGACGTCCTGTTATTACAAGGATCTCATCTGAAGAATTTATTATTAGCAGGAGTTTCTTTATTGGACATAACTAGGGGACATATTTAACCACAGCCTAAGAACTACGTACCATTTTAAGCCTGAACTTCCCTTATTCAACTTTCTTTCCAGACATTTCACTTTTGAAAACGCAAATCAACGCTGAAAAGCAGCATATCTCTAAGGGCTCGATTCGAGCGTGTGTAATTCTAATGACGACGAGGCTTGCTCGAAAATTCTAAAAGCATTTTCCTAGGCTTACGTTTCTCATTTTACTTTACTGTTTTTCGTTTCGTTTTCTTAATTTAACATTTGTACGGAAACTTTTTATAGTATGCTGCCTTCTTCCAATGTCACCCTTCTTTAAGGGCGATACGTAGGCATTTATCACAAGTGGAAGCTGAACATCGCGTGACGCATTAACGAAACCGAGTATTAAACCGAGAGAGCAACCAGCTCCATCGTGAGCCTCCGCTGTGGTTGATGGATCAGGATCAGTGGGACCGAACAGGAAGCGGGGACCAGGGAGTCAAGAACGACGAGGATTCGTGGAGCCGTCTGCTCAGACCCACCCACCTGCAGTGGACCAGGAGAGGCGCATTCTTGGGGTGCTTGTTCCCTTCGGCGGAGTTCCTCGCGGGGAGCTTCTGTTTGAGAGCCCGAATCACAGACACCAAGTCCCCGGGCTCCGCAGGCAGCTCGTCCGCTTTCCAGCCGTGGTACTGGAACTGGTGCACGGTCCGGGAATCTTTCCTCTGAAACCAGAAGCGAAAGAGACGTCACCTCGAGTGAGGTTCACACTTTCCTCACAACGACTTTCATTTAAATCGCCTGGAAATTCCGTTCTGACGGCATCGCACGGGCCACGGCTTTGCTCGCGTGGAGCGAGTCCGTTGCTCTGCCAGGGGGTTGACAGCAAAGGTGCGCACTGTCGCACCCGTCTCTGTACCTTGGCGTGCCTCAGCTCGAATGCACGGAGCGTGTACGCGGAAGCGCGCTGGGTGTCTTTCATTTCGACCTCTATGTCTCCGTGTGTCTGCTTCCCGTCACCCCAGTACTGAGCACAGGCCTCCTAGAAAAGAAAGAGCCTGAGTCAATGACTTCTGTGCCGGTGTCCTGTTTGCTTTCAGAGGATTCGGAGCACCCCCCTCGCTCCGTCTCCCCCTTCCTCCGTCCTATCAAACTGAAATTCCTCCTTGTGTCTGCAAACTGAAAGCTGCTCGTGAAAGTCTAAACTCCGTTTGACCTCTGGTGGACAGCCATTCGGTAAGGCCGTGTGTTTCCTTGTGCATATCAGGGGACGAAGGGTCCACCGAGGTGGCCAGGACGCCACAGGAGCAGCCCCGTCGTCCCTGGTCCCTGACACCTGCTCCTCCCTCCCACGCCCTCATCGCCACCTCTCACGACGACAGACGGAGCTGCCGTGCTCAGGGCCCGGCGGTGGCCTAGATTTCCCAGTCCCTCCAGCTGCCCCTTCAGGGAAGAGTCCGCATCTTCGGAGCTTTGTCTCTGTGTGTCGATGACCGGCGCCACGAGCGGCTCTAGGGAATGTGACCGGATATCTACGTAAAGGGTCAGACTGAAGAGTGGGAGAGTCACAAAAACGTGTCTTCTCTGCAGACGGTTCTCCGTCAACTACAGCCTGACGTTGGGAGGCCTCCCACCCGCACCGCCCTGCCCGCTCCCGACTCTCAGGACTGAGATGCAGGGCAAGGTGCCGGAATGCCATGCTGGAAATACAAACGTATATTTTTTAAAGAAAAGAAAAGGAAAAAAAAAAAACCCGTAAGACTAAAAGACAACTTTCTATGTCCAGGGTAGGGACCAGAGAGAGAGAGAGAGAGAGAGAGAGAGAGCGTCCAGGGTAGGGACCAGAGAAGAGAGAGAGACAATGCCTGTCATGTCATCGCACGCCGATGAGGCTACTCATGAAATCAGCGTTGACGTTACATGTCATCGCACACCGATGAGGCTACTCATGAAATCAGCGTTGACGTTAACGTCGGCGAATGCGTTTGGCGCTGAAATGTGGTGACGGCAATTTTGATAACTCGAGGCATCGAGCAAAGGATCAAACGCACGTCGCAGGCGTTCAGAGCAAATTCGACCTTCGGTTAACCGTAGAATGTTACAGCAATAAATAGCGCACAGACATGAAGAAGGCAGGGTTTCGATAACAATGCTCAGGGGTTTTGTCTTCCCGGAAGGATAGGATCAGAATGGGAAGGATGGATTCAAAACAGGTACGTGGGACGTCGGGAAGTGAAGCCTCGGTGATGAAGACGCAGACGATTCGTTGAGATTCGGCCAGTAAACCCACCTGTTCGGGGCGGAAAGGATGGAAGACACGAAAAGAGGAGGGAAATGGAAAGATAGACGTCGGCCAGATGATCGAGGGTCTTAAGCCTCAGACCGAGGAGCTCGGTGTCTATCTTGAAGAAAACAGAAGGACAACGTGGCTGTGGCTTGTTGTCTTTGGGAGGCCGACCCTGGGATTGCCACGTGTTAGGAGGTCTGTGAGCGGCCTGCAGAAACGGGACAGCCTGTCACGAGCCAGACGCCAGACGCGGGAGGCCACCAGCCGCATGGAAGACGACCAGCATGAGCCAGTGAAATCGCGTGGGGGGCGGTCGAGAAGACTTGGGTGCAGCCATCACATCCGTCATCCAAGAACAGAGAACGAACTTTAGGGCAGAAAGGTTTGAGAAAAGTACAAACCTGGTCTCTGCTCTTGAGCTCCGTCAGCATGACAATCACTTTCACTTTTCTTTGGAAAATCATCTGCCAGAAGTCACCGATGGTCTCCTTTAGGGGTCCCTGAGCAGCAATCATCACTTCAGGTTTCCAGTAGCTCTTTACAGAAAATAAAGAGGAAAAGAAGCGGTGGGCTTCGTTACCGCTGCTAACGGATGGAAACAGTGGAGTCTTAAACAGCCTCCAGGAAACAGAGTCGCTTAGTTTTGACATCAGCGTTGTCACATAAAAAGATTAAGATTCTTAGGTCCCAGAAACTATGTGATGTCTGTATGTAAAATACTTATTTAGTTAATGATAACACTTAGCTGATGATGTGAAATCAAGATTAGAAAATATTACCTTACAACGCTAATAAATTTTTCTTTCCTAAAATATCTTTTTTTCTCTCTCTCTCTCTCTAAAAAGGCTAATGTGGTTATAAAAGGAATTATCTTCGTTATGTCTCTGTTGAGGTCTATACACTCAGGATAGCTGATCATTGAGCTAACATTCTATGAATGTGTGTTTTAGGAAAACTGGATAGAAATCCAACTTAGCGTATAAGCGAAAAGGATTCACCGAATGACTAAAAGTCTCTTGTTTGAGTTCTCGGTTTATAAAAATAAAAAAAAGGTATGTGACACAGACTCACCTAATAATTTAGGTAATCCGAAAGAAAAGTTTTAACTATACAAACACACATATTTGATTTGCTTACAGTTCGGGTGTCTGACTAAACGTAAACATTTTCAAATACTTACGTTTGTTCAAAATATTATTTTTTCTCAAATTTCTATTTTATTGTTTTTCAAATCAACATGATTATAGTCATGTTTGTCACACGACTAACAGCATTGTCTTGTGTTGTTCAGCTTGTCAGGTTTTCACATCCTTAAGCCTTTCGATGAATTACAATACAGTGTTAAAAACCGAAGCTCGTCATTCTTTTACAGAATCACTCAGTGAACGGCCATGGTAACGTAGCTACGTTTTTTTGGCGGGCTCTGGGAGTGTAGGTGCCTACCATGACGAAAGACGCGTTGATGTAGTTGCTGGTCTCCTCGGTGTCACTCTCATCGTCGGAAGAGTCATCCGATTCGTGCTCACTCTCTTTGCTGATTTCCAGCTCGTGCTTGAGGGGAACTCTGTTAAAATCATCTGTGGGCAATAAATTAATAGTAAGTCTTCCTCTAAAAAAAAAATCAGACCTCTGCTTGATTGTCACGTGGACATTCGAAAGTCAGTTAGAAGGGACAGATTGCCTTATGGAAGTATATTGACCTCCAGGGATGTATGTAAAATTCAGTTCTTCCCGATTAACACATTATAAAAAGAAGCCTAAGAGAAAGAAGGAAAAAAACGGGAAGTAACTCTATATTAAATGACAAATGGACATCACGACATTCCATGTGATTACTCAATTTTTGATACACGTACTTTAGTTTTCCACGGAGTATTATTATTCCGCTTGATATGTTAAAAATGCACGTGTAAGTTAATAAAACACATAGCTTAGGCAAAAGTCTAGTTTTCAATTATATACTATTAACATTAAATTAACACTCTTAAATAGGTATCTGAGATAATGATTAATTGAGAAAATTATTTAGCCCTTAATTTCTCACCATTTCTCAATTTCCTGTCTAGTAACTTGATCAAATGAACTGATTAGCCACATCACCATCAAGCCTATATTTTCAACTTTATGAGGAATCTTTCAGAAATTAACTAGGTCAACCACGCACTGGTCCGATTTATCCTGTTGCCCAGCTTACTAGCTTGCATTCTATTTTCTCCACGTTAATTTTAGTGTGTGCAAGTGAATGACATTAGAGCTGTACCAGATGCGGTCCTATCGAAACGCTTAAATAGCAGGATTCGAAACACCGTGCGGATCACGATCTGTTAAATTGGATGACGGGCAGTTTGCAGAGCACTTTCGACCTCCGAGATATAAGACACGGATAAAGAGAAAGCGCACAGGGAGCGAAAGCTCGCGATCTCTGCCATTCGGCGATTGCCCTGGAGTGAATAACTGGAACCAGATAAGATGAGGCAGAACTGGAAAAGAGGCCATGTCACTTTTCTCCAGTTTCGGAAGTTACGTCCTTCCGACAACCCGCTTCTGCGATGACCGGTAGACAGGAAACGCTGAGTACAGTCCACGGTTCACCGTGAATGTCTGAGGTTCAAAGAATTCGCTTCAACCACATCGTAAGGGGCCTGTCGACGGTTCTCAACAGCCAGCCCAGCGCTGAAAGGTGCTTCAACGCCGTCTGTGTGTTTGCTAACGCCTCACGTTAAACAGTTCCAGGAGAGAATTTCAGTTTATGTGATGCAAAAAAAAAAAAATAATAACAATAAAGTAAACTACATACATGGAATGACGGAAGAATTCCTGTTTTTACTTTTATTTTCTTCTTGATTTCCAACGTGCTGTGTCCTCCAGCTCCTGTACGAAGGGAGTCTCTGAGAGGAAAAACAGAATGGAAAACGCTTTTAAAATGTCAATATCGGCTTAGTTTATTATTAATTAAGGCATAACATGCTCCCTAAAGAATAGTATTTCATCCAGGTTTGCGAAGTCCACATAGTTCGCGATCTTGGATTTTGCCTCTGATTTTTTCCTTCTAATCGCTCAGGCGTTTAATATTTTGACATGGTGAGTTGGAGCTAGATATATACAATTAAATGAAAGAAAACGGTTTCATTTGTGGGCTACTGGTTAGCAAAGCAGCACGGTGTTTTCTTGTGTAAGTCGAAAGCACTCTGCAGAGGTTGGGTATCATCCAGCGTGCAAAAAGCAATGGTAAATTCTTTTCCAATGATCAGAAGTGGACTCTCCAGATAGAGTGTTTGCAGAAGGCACGAGTCGCGCTGAGGAGAGTCGGCGCTTCATTTATTTTCGCCTTCCAGCCTGTCTTCCCTGTCACCCACAGTAGCTCATCGGTCAGCAAGACCGATCATTGCTACCGGCGAAGCTCTCAAACGCTCCCTTCTCTCTCGTAGACTTGGTCCGGCCCACGGTCATTTCTCACCTGGAAATGTCAGACACAGAACCGAGCGTGGCCACCCAGCAGCCTCTCAGCTGGTGCCTCCTCTCGGCCGGCGGCTGCCCCTGGTCTGTGGTCGGCGGACTCCCGTCCATCCCGATCCTCGGTCCCAACCTAAATGTCCCTTGGGGACACCACCAGGAATGTCGTAGCTCCTTAAGAAGCTGACCACACCCTTCTTGCCCCATTAAATCACGACTCGAAGGAAAGATACGTGTGCTCTCTGCTCCCTGCTTCGACGCAAACCTTTCCTACCCACTCCTCCTTCACAGGTAGCCAGCTCCCTAGATGTGACTCCCCCGCGCTCCCATCCTGTGGCCTGCGGGTGGGGGCGTCCGTCACCGCATCTAGTCTGGGACCTGGCGGGCTGCGCGCCCCTCTGCTCGCGGCCTGCCATCAGGCCGGTCACTTCCTCGCTGACGAGGATGCGGTCCCCAACGCTCGGCCCCTTTGCGTGGGACCTTCCCCGCCTGCCACGACCTGCCCCTCGCTCCTCGGCCATCGCCTTCTCCGCCCTCCCTCGAGCTTTCCTTCCAAAGATGGCATCACCGTCGCGCTGTTGGAAACGACCTCTACTGTTCCTAGTCCTCTCTTCCAGTGTCTTCAACAATCGGAAATTCTGTCACCGCATCGTCCGCCCCTTCCTCTCTGTGCTCACGTCCCTCTTTATCGTCTGCCATCGCATCATTCTTTTGCAAACACCCTCAACTCCTTGGCCTCCAAAACTGTCCAATGGCCCTTTTTAAGAATCCCAGATGGGCTTAACCTAGTCATCCACATATACAGCTCAGCTCCCCAGAGAGCTCAGTGTCTCTTCAGAAAAGAAAGAAAACCAACTGGCTGATCGCTCTTTCGATTCAAGATCATTAACGTCAAATGATCCAACAGTCGTCTCTGGCAACCCCCCCACCTTGGCCTAGCAAGACCGCTTCCCCGCTTCGACGTGCG
>NW_006429894.1:1410571-1419418 GCF_000325575.1 Pteropus alecto
GTGCATTCACCAGGCGATTCATCGGCTGAAAGAACAAGAACACAGTGCAACAGCCCTGTGCTGGGGGCCGCCCTGTGAGCCGCCGGCTCGTGCCCTGGTGCAGGTCTGCGGCTGGACGGAGCTGCTCGGTGGCACGCTGCCTGTCCACCCACATCTCGGCCCACTTGGACCCGACACATCACACGGCTCTGCGCACCAGGCTTGGGAAACTCTGAGATCACCAGTTCGGTGGTTCACAGAAAGGTCCAGTAAACTGGAGATAAAAGACGCAAGAGAAAAGCTGCCAAACATGTTTTGGTAAAGTGGGCGAAGTGCAGACAGCCGTGCCCGCCCTCTGCAGCCGGAGCGAACGGCACCTCGGGCCGGCTCTCAGAGCGAGCGCCTCATAAACGGGTCGGGACACGCCATTATCCCTCACTTTCTGTCTCCCGGCTCCAGCCAGTTCAACTTCCTACGTCGTCGTAAACTCCTCTAATTATTTCCTTTACAAACCCAAACCAGATGCGGCGTTTAAAGGCGAGATGCTACATTGCCTTTGGCGGGCCAGTGCCGTGGCTCTGTACCATTATGTTTACACGTTATTTCAGACCAGCTTAATGAGGAGTGGCTGCAGAATCAGATCCGCAGTTAAACACGCTTCCCACGTAACAGCTGTGTGATTTCCACGGCACTGGAAAGTAACCAGCAACCGGCGAAATCCATCTGCAATTATTACGACTGCCGTCCTCACCTGGAACTCTGCCTCCAGGGGCGATGGCTCGCTGGGCGGGTCTCTCTTCTTCATGTTAGACAGATAGGGATGCAGTTCGGACAAGTTCACCTCTGTTTCGCCAAACTGGTTGTACTCCACCAAGGCCTGATGGATCAAGATGTACTGTGCCTAGCATTTCAGGGGAAAAATACAGATAATTAGCTGACGGCTTAGTCCTGTGCATCGCAGTTCAATAAACTACATAGTCCCATATTTTTTCTCGTATCGGGACAACGTGTGGAAAAGAAAACTGATGTCTGTAACAGTGAAATGCTCTGTGAGCTGGTGCTCGCTCTTCTCTGGAATCTGAGCAAAAGCTCCACCTTAGACCTTTTCTTTCCCGAAAGAAAAAAAAATAGCTTGCTAAGTAGATTAGACATTTACTGTAAGGCATAGCTTTTATCTTATTCCTAAAAAATCAAAAACATTATCGATTGCTTCTTTCAGTGACTATTACTGAGTCAGGAAGCCAAATGAGTAATATATAACACCATAAGAAATTTTACATTATATCCGAGAGGAAAAAAACAAGTTGATAGAACATATTTTAAAAAGTTTTCTAGAACTTTCTAAAACAGAAAATTCTTTAAGAAATACATTATGCCAAACCCAGATTTAACAACTCCTAACTTTTTATCATATTCAAATTCACTATTTTAAAATAAAAAACACGTTTCTGATAAACGTGCAGCCTTTTCCTCCACAGCCTCCCTCTCCCGAGTTTCGGCGGTACCCTTCGACCCTATTTAGTTTTTCCACAGGAAATAAATTTTTTTTTTCTGGTCAACACTCTGCTTTTATACGTCTACACTAACCTCTGTGTATCTATAAATATTGCACATTTTCGTGTGTTTTCGTGAAAGCACGTGAATTGTGCCAGGCACGTCTCACTGGTGGCTTTTTTCACGGTCACTTTCGTCTGCGCATGTGACCGCGAGGCCAGGTCCAGACCTGGATGCGTCGCTGCGGCGTCGGCAGGGCGAGTGCCGCACGAGTCCGCACATGCGCATTTTGTCTGCCTGTCCCTAACGATGCGCATTTAGGGCCTTTGCGACTGTCCGTGCCCGTCCCGCCCCCGCCGGCTGCGGCGAACGTCCTTGCGCGCGCGCGCGCCGAGCGCCACCGCCAGGCCGCGGGCAGCTGTCCAAGTGCTGAACCTGAGCCACCTTTTTGCCGTAACAGGCGAGACACGTGCGCTCAGCGTCTCCGAGTCACAGAGGCACGGGTGACACCGCGACCTTGTACAGGGGTGCACGGCGAGACGTGAACCCCGAAAGTCTAGCTCTGCAAAGCAGGCTCTGGGCCGCGATGCTGTCCGCTGTCCCTGGGCTGATTGTACGAGATGCTGCCCGATTGGTTTTCTGCGTGTTTATTTCCCGCACAGTCCCGTGCGTGACCATGGAATTTCTCTGTTTTTAAATGTATTTCACGGCCCCCCTCCCCCCGCGCAGCACCTTCAGCCACCAACGGAAGGTGCTCTGACTGTGCTCGGCGCTCGCCGCCTGCTTCGGGTTGCGGGGAATTAAGAGGACCTGCCCCCCACGGCGGGCGCGGGCCGTACCTCCACCTGCACCATGAGGCACCGCTGCCGCCGGAGCTTGACCACGTAGCCGTACACGTCCGCGCGGCCCTCGGCCTCCAGGCCCTCCAGCATGGCATCGATGCCGATGTAGGTGCCCGTGCGGCCCACGCCCGCGCTGGCGACACAGACACGCGCGTGAGCCGCGACCGCGGCGGGAGAGGGGGAGCCCGGGGAGCAGGGGGATCCCCAGGGAGCAGAGGGACCCGCGAGGGAGCAGGGGGACCCGCAGGGGAGCAGAGGGACCCACGGGGGAGCAGAGGGACCCGCAGGGGAGCAGAAGGACCCGTGGGGGAGCAGCGGGGACCCATAACGGAGCAGGGGGACCCACGGGGGAATAAGGGGTCCCATGGGGGAGCAGGGGCCCCCCAGGGAGCAGGGGACCCTTGGGGAGCACAGGGACCACGGGGGAGCAGGAGGACCTTGGGCGAGCGGGGAGACTCACGGGGGAGCAGAGGAATCTGCGGGGGGAGCAGGGGGACCCCTGGGGAGCAGGGGGTACCCCCGGCATAGCACAGAGACCACGGAGGAGCAGGAGGACCTCAGGGAACGGGGGACCCGTGGGGGAGCAGAGAGACCGCGGAGGAGCAGGGGCACCCTGGGGAGCGGGCGGAGGGTTAGGGGCCCCCTCCCAGCCTGTCCTCTGACGCCAGCGCCCACTGGGGGGACGTCCCCGCCGGCCAGCGGCCTCACCTGCAGTGCACCACGATGGGGCCGCTGAAGAAGGTGCTGAAGGCGTTCACCCTCCTCCGCAGCTTGAGCAGCAGGTGCGGGTCCTCGGGCACCCCGTGGTCCGGCCAGCTGGTGAACTGGATGTGAGCCACCTCTCTCCCGGTCACTTTTTCTTTTTTCTAGCCGAGAGATCATATTTGCCTTGAGCTGATTTTGTCGCTGGCGTCGTTCAAAGCAAATGACCCGACGTAAATGAGTGGAAGCGGGGAGGGGACCCGTGCAAACAACTCCTCGGGCGCTTCGTTAAGCCATGGTTACATGTTCCTTTTCAATTAATAACTGGTCGCTGAGATGTCATGCTGGACCAGCGTGCGCTAACCAGTGAGCAGCAAGGTAAGCGACGTAGGGTAAGTGTGGCGGGAACTGCTGGGGACTTTCTGGCCACTACGTTAGTTAAGAACAGTGACATCAGACTGGTCAGTGCAACCAGGTCGGCTCCGACCTCCACGTGTCAGCGTAGCTACAGACGGGGCCTTCGTGGCTTCGTCCATCATTTACCCCTGAACCATTGTTGGGATTGTCCCTCAGCTCTCTGTGCATGTGACAATGAGTGGTACCCTGGGAGGCCGGCATAAATACACGACTGGTGATTTTTACTGCAGAAAATGTATCTGGATCATAAATACCATTCAGGTTACTGAAAACCTTCCAATAAGTGAAATTTAGAGAACTTTTCAGCCTTATCTGTAAAGACTTCCATTTTTAAACAGCTTTATTAAGATGTTTTTCACATCTTAATACCATAGAATTCATTCAAAGTGTAAAAATTTTTATTACACTCACAGAATTGTAAAATCATCACCGCTGTTTGATTACCAAACATTTTCATTACCCCCACCCCCCAAATGGACCTCCCCGATTAGCTGTCACCCCAGGTCCTGGTCTAACTCCTCAGTCCCAATCAACCACTCACTGACCTTCGGTCTGCAGATTTGCCCGCTCTAAACGTTCCGTAAGCGGAATCGCACACACGTGTGGGGGACCCCGTCTCAGCTATTAGTTAGAACCCTGGAGTCTTCTTTTCCAAACTAAACATTTTATCTCTCCTACGTAATTGTCGCATTCGTACAAATATTCTTCCATAATGGCAACGAGCACGTTGAGAATACGGATCAGTTTATCGTTCATTCGATAATTTCGATCATTTACTCCACACGTTGCATGCGCTTTACTTTGTACTTCGAGGGTCGGCATTACAAACACTTTCGGGGGGGCGTGGACGAGCACTGCTTTCTCCAGGGACCTAACGGACCCTGTCGTCTCGCGGTGGAGTTCTAACCCAACTCTTCCTCCTGCCATTACAAATAACTCCTCTGTGTGTTCACTGCCCATAGTTGGGAAAATAACGACAATAATAATCTCTCCCGGGTATATTTTAATTGTTCGCATTTACCATCCCGCGGGGGCCTTTTTAGACAAGCCAGACAGAACCACACATCGTGCAAGGGAGCGGACTCACGTGCGCGACGATGAACTTCTGGACGATGTAGTCGGGGCACCGCTTGTGCTCACTGATCTTCACGGTGATGTCTCCGTACTCCCGGCTGGTCTCTTCCATCGACGGCCAGTATTCTGCACATTTGTTCTAGGTTTTAAACATCATGAATGATTCCAGTTTTTCATTTCAATGAACTTCTCATTAAATATTCTTTAAGCAACAACAACAAAAATCAAACAGAACGTAGTCATCTGAAATTCTCAAAACAGAAGTATATTCTTTAAGCACGTAGACACCTGAAGCTGGGCGCTTGAACTATCTTCCGTTTCCCATGAAGGCGTCTGAAGGGTCTCCCTCCCACCCAGGCTTAGCTGCACGTGCAAAATGGACGCGCTCGGTGGCGGGCAGAAAGGGTGTGGTGGCACAGGTTAAATTCAGGCTGGGGCATGCGGAGGCTCTCACGCTTCCTAAAGCCGCGTTACGTTAACTGCCGCCCATCTGCCCAAGGTCGCTCTTGTTTCAAGTACTCACGAGTACTTGTGAAATTGGCATGTAGACATGTACTAAATGTACGATACTGCGAAGAAACAGGCATCGAATTGAAGCCCAGCCGTTAAGCGGAAATGTTTACATTTTTTTCATCTAGACACATATGTATGTACAGGTGTATAGAGCGTAGTTTTCTACCTGGGTGAGGATTTTATTCAAACGTTATGCTCATTAATGCAGAGAGCTGCCGTTTTCGCCGTCAGGCACGGGCCCTTGTGACTTGGCGAGGTCGCGTATGCCAGCGTGCTCTCTTCCTACCCCCCACCTCCACCCCGGGGGGCCTCCGGGCCTCACCCTGTTCCCCTCTTCACAGCGAGTGACCATGACGATGACCGTGGCCTTCTGCTCCCAGATCATCCTCCAGAAGTCATCGACGCTTTCATCCCTGGGACCTAGGAGGTAAACAAATGCAGGCTAAGAAACGCCTGCTTAAAACTGCTAGGAAACAGCGTCTCGGAAGGCACAGGGGACAAGCCGATAAGTTACCTTGGGCAGCAATGTACTTCCTGGGCTCTTTGAAACCCTGTTTGAAAGACACAAAGGCGCATCATTTACCGAACAAACACTCGATTATCCCTTTACGTGCAAAATCGAGAGTTAGAGGATGTTGCTTCCGATCCACTGTTCTTCGGTTGTGGGTGTCCCCGAGCGTTTTCAAATTACTGACGCGTGATCAGGCGTGCGACTTTGCCAAACGTGTCAGTCAGCATTTATGAACAATATTCATAACTTCCACGTGTCTTCGCTGTGTACCCAAAACACCCTAAAAAACTAGCCTTCGTCCTCATTTGGGGTGGCAAAACAATTTACAAGAGTAATCCAGGCTTTTCTCTATTTGCGTCCTGCCAGACCTTACGGCACCATCCGCCACAATTTAAACCTCCTTACCGGCCACGTAGTTACCGTTGGGATTTTTTTACTCATTTTCTCTCAATAAATCATCCCGAGATTACCCCACATTTCTACCCAGACTCCGCCCTAGAGAAGAGATGTGATAACTTCCATTTATCTACGGTGCCTGCTTTCTCCACTCCTGGTGCCGAGGTAGGAGGGGACAGAGGCGGATAAGATGTGCTGATTTCTTCCAGATTATCTCACCATATTCCTTAAGTTCAGCTCAGCCGTCAGGGAGACAAAGAAATGACCTTTTACATGCAGGGGAGATGTGGCCACATGGGCCACAAAACTGCTTAATTTTGCTAACTCCGTGAAACTTCTCGGGACGTAGTTTTATTGACACGCGTGGATTCAGCGACATGATGGTGTAAATCGAGTGACTACGCTATGTCAAGTCCATACCTAGAGGCTGCACAGACGTACTCTCCGGGGCTCCCGGCCCTGCGGAGAAACGTCGGTGCGACTCGACGACATAGTCGTGTTTCAGTAGACAACAGAAGTTCTTTTTTTTCCAGAGACTATCTAAATTCTTCGCAACTTAAAAATTCAGAGGGAGCATGACTCTGCTGACGCTTCTAGCCTCCAGAGCTGAGAAAGAATAATTCCTGTTTCGAGACCCCCAGTCTGTGGTGGTAGTTTTTCGCATCGGCCCTAGGAAACTAATACGCTGTGTAAATAAATAAATATGTTCTTATAATTTGATCATTTCACCCACTCCACTAAAAGTTTATACATTCAGGTAGATATAAACAGACAAAAGACCCCCTCAAGTTCAGTTGCTTTTTCTTTAAGGAAAATTGCTGGCCTCTGCTCTGTATAATGAGGTATATATATAGCCAAGATAAACGTTTTAGGTGAATAAAGCACAGTTCAGAAAAGTGTGAATACTATGTTAACAGTTTCGGATGAGGGAGAGAATAACAAACGTGGATGTTTTCTTGTTTATATTTAAAGAAACACTGCGCGAATAGGAAACAACACAGAGTTCGCCTCTTCAAAGCGGTGGGGTCTTAGGCAGATGGTGGGTTGAGTGGGAGGAAGATTTTTTTCCAGTCTTTCTATAAATTTATACTGCTTAAAAATTTAAATTCGTGTGGTATATTACTTATTTAACAATTTATATCGTAAATTACATTTTTTAAAACTATTTTGGATAAACTCTCCGTATTTGATTTGTGATAAATACAATGGATGGATGATCTGAGTCCACGACAGCATCCACGCTGAAATGCAGCGGTACGTAATTAAAACACAGAGGTTCGGAGTCAGGCAGGCCTGCGTCTGAATCCCAATGCAAACCCTTACTAACTGAACACGGGCAAGGTGGCCTAACGGGCAGAACTCCCAGCCTCACCCCTGCAGCGTGGTGCACATGGCCACGGCTAATGTGACCTACACGGCAGATCATCTCGTCTAATATCCAGCACATACGGGGTACCGGAGTATTTTGATTCTTAGTATCGCTTTATTTGTAGAGGAAAATCCTGAATGAAACCTAGTACCCACAGCAAAAGAGAACTGTCTAGACTTGCAAATAATTGCGATTTTCTTGTTCGTGGCAGTGACATCCTGGGCTTACTTGAAACTCTTTCTAATAAGATTCCTAAAGTTTTGCCATGGCAGAGGAGGAGCTGAACGGAGCGCGTGCATGCGAGGAAGATGCAAGTGCTCAACGACAAATCGCTAAAGCTAGCAAGTCGCGCAGCCGCGAAGCTGCCCACTCACATCGATGTAGCTGGCGTTGATGTAGTTCGACCCTGCGTCCCCGTTGACTTCAGACAGCTCCACACGGTTGTAATCATCTGCTCGGAGAAAAGCGGCGGCAGGAAATGACGTGATGAATAAGCAGCAGCCTAAACGCCCGGGAAGCCCGCTCCCGGCCAGCACTTACAAGGGAGGATGTCGACGTAACGGTTCTTATTCTGGTTGAAGGGTTTTCGAGCCTCCTTGATGGAAAACTTGCTGAACACCCTGGGAATGCTCTGGAAGACACCGAACCCTCGTGTCACAGCATAGTCAAGAAAACGGTGTTCCCCTTGCCGGCTAGACGAGACACCCCGTAAAGTGCTTCCTTTATACATAGCCCTGAGCGAGCCGCACAGGGTCGTTGAATTTTTACATTGAGGAATTATGCCAAAAACACTTTTAAAAAAAGGAAGGATAGACTGCTTTGAGAATAAAGCCCATACTTTTAGAATAAATTGTCAGCGAGAGGAAATTTAGAATGAATTGCTTTGCCACTTTAAAACTCATTTAAAAACATACTGAAACGGTTACTGAGAGCACAGGGCCAAAATCAGCCAAATAGGTTTCATGACACAACATCGTAAACATATTACTACCATGAGGCATTATTTTCCAATATCGACTGGTTCCCTGACTAGGTGTCTCTCTTCTGATCTGTAAAGATCTGCTAATAATATCTGCTTGGACGATGCTGCAGTGTCATGCGGGGTAGATTATAAAGGCGGTGCGTTTAAATTGGATTTGTCCTGATAACCGAGTCAAATTTTTCCTCGCATATCAAGAAGAGCGCTCACTTGAAATTCAGCCAGAAACAGTCTTCCCTCATCAGCGATCTTTCTCTTATAAGTTTCCAGCAAAATATCTGCATGGATGGGCTCCACGTTCATCAGCTGCTTCTCGTCATCTTTAAACACAGTCAAGATTCAGGGTTAGTGTTACACCCACCTGCTGGGGGTTCCCACCGATGTCATTGAGTTGACATCTTGGATTTAATCCTCGTCGATTAAATAAATACATTGACGCTTCATCGTTATATCAACGGAGGAAGTCCAGGTTAGATAAAAATGTTAATTCTTATTTTAAATGAATGGATTCAAGTGTGTGTGGGGGTGGGGGGGTGGGGGGTGATAACTTGTCAGTCAAAAAACCAGAAAC
>NW_006429894.1:1419507-1426669 GCF_000325575.1 Pteropus alecto
GATAACTTGTCAGTAAAAAAACCAGAAAACAAAAAACTCATACTTACCCCTTTCAACAAGTTCTTGTTGTTCATCTAAGTTGCTGTGAAAATAAGAATTGTAAGTTTCTACATTCTCCAGAAACATAAAATTCAGTTGGCATTCGTTTTGCATTGAATGAACTTCCCGGAGGAAGGAGAGAAGGGGGTACAAAGGGAAAAGAGAGCAGAGAAGAGGACAGGGAAGAAAAAACGAGGGAGGAAGAAACCAGCCACGAGGCGTCTGCTAAACTCGGCTAAGTGACTCAGTTACTCTGGAACGCCTGCTTTTCATAAGATGGAGTCGTTCCTGGCCAAAGGAATACGCGTATTTCTCCAGACAATTTCTCTCCTTTCCTTTGCCTGTGTCACTCACTCCCAGATCCCTCTGACCCACTGTGTACTAAAAAAATAGACACACATTCTTTCATGGGTTATTATTAAAAGAAATCCACCACCTTATTAGTCCATGTAGGAAATAAGATTTACTATAAACCAATAAGATCGTACTAACAATCCTCGATTGAAAGTTTAGTGACAAACTAGACTTCGTGCCATCGGGACATTTTTCACTTAACTGGTTCTAAACTCGCCTCGCAGACGAGGGCTTTCATTGTTATTACTATCTATATATTTTTTCATTTTGAAACCAACTCTTACCTGGATCTTTTCTTATGCAGATCATAGATTTTATAGAGAACAATGAGCAGGGCAACTGCTGTCACAATAATCAGAAACACCAGAAATATAATCAGTGCTTTAGAATTATCTAGAAACGAAAAATAACACACGAAGAGAGATTATTATGTCAAATATAAATATTTTTGCTGGGTTTCTTGAATAATCACCTCTAAAGTACTTACATTTTAAGATTTTTATTTATTTTGAGAGTTTCAAAAAAAAAATAACATATTTAGAATGAGACCAAATACATGAATTTCTGATGTTATGAATTTTGTTTATATTATTCTTCGGAACCAATAAAAGCATTTTATATCTCAAGAGAGTAATTAGAATACAGGAGAGCAATTTTCTTTCCTTTAAATAATGCCCTTTTATGAGATGTTGTCATGTAGGTTTAATTCTTTCTTTCATGATTATTTTATAAAATCTATCCTTTAATAATCGAATCTCTAATTTTGAATTGAAGATATTATATTTTAATATGATGTTCACCTGTACATGTTTTTTCAGATAACTTAAAATACTATGCTTATGGAAAATATATAATGTAAACATGTAATAATTAAATATGATGTGAATATAAAATAACATAATATAAATATAATATATAGCCAACTAATAACTTACAGGATGTTGATCGAGAAACAGTAGTGGAACGTCCATTATATTTCCCATTGTAAAAGTAGATCTGAATTTCAGTAATAAAAGAGAAAATCATTTTCTAATGTCAATTTGTATATCATAATGTAACACGTTATTTCACATATGATGCCGTTTATTTTCATTAAAAATAGGCTAGGTATCTTTAATTTAAAGTTGAAACTGCAAGGTTATTTCAATATTTATTAAATATTTTTTAAAAGAAAATATTTAACAGTGAAAAAGATATAAAGAAATCTTAGTCCATTTAGCGATAATAGTAATAATAAACAGCAAGAATAAGTGAAACCTAAGGAATAAAATCCTGCACATCAAAATATTCATAATTTAAAGTTAAATTCCCTATTAATAGGCTAATAATTTTACATTTTATTTAAAAAGAAAATTCTACTGTACACTGTTTACTAGAGTTATACATAAAATGCACACAAAATTTTTCACAGGGTAAATGGGAATAAAACAATGTAAGAATCACTATATTTATGTGAAAGTGAGATTAGTTCACAGGGTTACAATGATGAAGACTGATGCTCTCAGTGATACAGGGTAAAACCTACAGTAGAGACATAAGTACCATAAATACCTGCATTTCATAGTATTGATACGAATAAAGCAAAAATAGTTTAGATATACAGAGAAACTGACAAAAGGAAGAAAGCAAGAAGAGTCTGGCAAAAAAAACACAAACAAACAAGTTAAAAAGAGATCTGAATAATATCATTAAAAGGAGTTGGTAAATAGAATAACTCCGGAAAATATATATCTCAGCTTTTATCCCGTGAAGAATATGTCATTTCCCCAGTACTCACAGTAGATTTATAAACAGGTATCATATACCACACTGTAAAAAATACTCTCTAAATTCCAAAAGGCGGGACATGTAAAAACCAATGATCTTTTATAACCTAATAACTAATCACAATAAAAAACATTCAAGCGCCAGAAATGTAGACTCACCCTCTGAAAAAACAGGTAAATTTAAAAACTTCCAAATTACAATGCAAACTCTTTAGCATTTTCAATAGTAAGAACATTCCACTCTAAAAATCTACTCATTAAATTTTATGTCGGCCGTAGAGAAAAGAGTGATAAATAAGATAGACACGGGATACAGTCAAAACTTATTTATTTCTACTATTTTTTGTTGCTATGAGTTGTATCACAGTTTTCCCCAGTACATATCTTTTTATTTCTACTATTTTCTAACCATTTTTGCAATTTAAAAAGTCACATGAACAAAGACAAAAGAATCAAGGTAAATAAAAGATCTGGCAAAGTAATAATCTATAGTGCATGACACGTGCTACTTGATACAGGAGCGATCATTTAGCTGTACGAAAAATAAAGTTTACCAAACCGGGTATTCGGAATGTTGATAATATGTTGAAGGTGATATTATCAACACGTGATATATTATAATATAAAAGTACTATGTTAACATATTGACCAAAGATTTACTTTGGACAACTGTTTTTTGCACTAAGAGTGAAAAGTTCGGAGTCGAACTTCTAAGACTTTTAAAGTGTGATTCCCTTAGATTTCAGAGCTTCCCAGTTATTGGAAGGACAGTATAACGAGCCTTCTCGTTCGCGATGACAGAAATTATAACCTTACCTCAAAGTCGTACTGCGTTGAGTAGTAGAGATCTTCCACGATGAAGAGGCAATTTCGCTGTGATTTGTTTCCAACCTGGGTGCCCCCAGTTTTGATGTCCAACTTGTAGCAGCATTCCCCGGGACCGTTGAAGTCCAGAGGCGGATCACAGATCACACGCATAGTGTTGTCTGACATCCGGGAGATCTTGACGTTCCTGACCTGGCTTGGCGCTGTCGGGGGAAGACAGAGTGGTCACGGGCACCTTTCGGTGAATGCGTGTTTAGACGACTCGATGCTCTGGGTGTGGGGGACGCGAGGGGATCAGAGACCCCGAAGGCCTGCGCGCCACCCACGCCCTCCTCCCTTGCCGTGCCTGACTGTCCCCACGAGTGCCTGCCCAGCTGCATCTTCATGAGCCGCAGCAGACTGTCTTTGTTCTCCCTGATAGCTCAGAAATTCAGGACAATAACAAGAGCATGAAGCTCGAAGAGTGGATTTTTAAACCGAAACCTCACGTGTCTGGCCCTGCAGAGGACACGAGCCTGGTGCCAGCTGGGGCCCCGGCGGCCGCAGTGCTGGCTCCCACGTGTGGCTCTCGTCTCTGACCGTGGAGGAGTTAAGGTGCCCCTGGGAGGCAGGTTAGCTGTGGGCCTTGAGACGATGGTGGCAGCGTCCGTACAGGTGGCAAGGGCCAGGTGCCACCGACACAGAACCCCGAATGGGAAATGCGCCCTCTAATAAAACGGCAGGCGTTCAGTGTAACAGAGGGAAACGCCGACGAAATAGTGTGTTTTCCGGAGTGTTTGGTCAGCTAAGCGGAGGTTGGCAAGCGCACGCGTGGTGGGCGAGACGTCCCTGGGCGTCGGTCTGCGGATAATCTTCCGGATAATCGGGCACACAACAGACCGTTTGTTTTCATCTAAGTCAGGTAGGTACTTAATTGCCTGAAATCTCATAGATTGTACTGGTTAATACGCCCTCGTACTTCATTCTTATAATTCTCATGATTGTATCTGAGAAGGATATAGACACAGAGGACCCAGGAAGACAGTTGGTTAAGTATCGTATTTAAAATTATTATAAAAAACCCTAGATGTAAACAAACGAGCCAGATCAATGTATTTCCCATAACTTACGCGCTTCCATTGTTTTAAATCTGCACTTCTTAGAAGTTCCATTACGCCGGACTTTCCCCACCACAAAGGCGTGCACTGACACGTTATACTCTGTGTAAGGTTTCAAATCTCGCAGAGAATATTCGGTCAGACTTTTAGGCAGGTTGTAGCACTCTGAACCTCAGGAGAAAAAAATGGAAGTATTCATTAGTCATTAAAAGTCAAGATGACCACATATTTAATTGGGTGTCTACACGAAATCGTTCTTAGTCAACTCCAAACTGAGTGACTGAGAAATAAACACGTCCTCGGTGCTCAGAAAAGTACGCGCGATTGCCAGCAACCGTGCCAACAAATTCCACTGCAATAAACACACGCAAATATTTAAAGAGTAGGGTTTCGTGCGATTAATTTGGTACATAAATATTTACTAAGCTCAGGCACTTTATGAAGATGGTCTCTACCCTTTCCGAGAAAACACGGTCCACGGCGGATATTACGAAAGTCTGGAGTTGTGATGTTCCAGAAAGAGGAGTCGTGAGCGAGCCTCTTTCCGATGCTTAGCTCCCCAACTTTGACCGCGGACATTAGGCGCTGCGATGGAGTTTAGATGCAGAATCCATTCGATCGCCGATAGCCGGGTCTGTTCTACCGTAACGCGCAGGTTCCCACTGGCAGGAGAGTCTGAGCTGCGCATTCAAAGGCGAGTGAGACCGAGTGCGCGTGAGGGTGGGAAAAACGTCACAAAGGGAAGAAAAAGTTTTCTGAGTTTAGGGACAGCGGATTCTGGCTGGGGCGGCAGATAAACAGCAGACCCTCGTTTAAGTGTCTTTTAATTTTCAGGCAGCAGAGTTAGCATTTGTGAGGCCGAAAAATCAGTAGCCACTGGCCATTTCTGAGTAGTCAAGTGACATCAAGAAAGAGGGTTTCAGGGAGGACCAGCGCGGAGGCCACCCGGCCGCAGTGACAGCCAGAACAGTGACAGCCATAACAGCGCGAATGCAGTCGCCATGGAAACGGTGAGCAGGCCGCACCTCGTGCCCAGCTCTGCTCTGGGTGGCGCACGTGAGTCAATTAGCCATCGTCCCACACCCCGTGTTAAAGTTAGTCATCTGTCCGTGACCTCACAGGGGGCCGGGACCCAGCCAGGTTGGGGCCCGGGCACCGAGGCTCCGGGCCCAGTGCTCTGGTCTCCACCACGGCACGCACCGTCCGTGTGCACTGGGCGAGACGAGGGGCTGCGGCGAGGCCGAGCTCTTTCTCACACTCGGGGATGTGGCTTCTCCGGCCACGAAAGGGAGATTCGGTGAGGTCCCTCCTGGCATGGGATGCTGAGCCGCAGGGGGATGAGCGTCTTGCCAGCCTGGTCATGGGGCCGGTTCTCAGGAACCCCCGCCAGCTCGGCCGTGCCCTGTCCCCGTGAGAACGCTCCTCGAGGACAGGAAGGGTGTGAGCTCGGGGAGCGGCAGGCGAACCCCCAGACTCGCGGCCCCCGCCAGCTCCTCACGTGGGCTCTGGCCGCTAGGATGTCCCGGCTTCTCACCCAGTGGCGAGCCCAGTGGCAAGGCGCCGCTCTCAAGGCCGACCGGGCTCCTGCTCAGGGACCTAGTGGCAGATGTTCGCAGTGTCCTCTCGCGACCATCCTGTCCCTGAATTAGCCGACTTCCGTCATTCTGCGAAGCCTCGCGCTCAGTCAGTTTGACACAAGTCAAATCACCGACTGGATGTTGAGCGGGGCATTTTTCAAAAGCTACTTCTGTTTGGGGAGCAAACTTTTCAAGGCTTAGAAAGGGCCGAGGGCTCCCCCGTTTGCTGGAAAAGCTGAGATGGAGCCCGATGTCTGAAGGCCTCCGCCTGCTCCTGCGTTTGGAGACCTCGTCCCTGGACGTCGCTGCACCGGGCCGAGCGGAAGCGGCGCCTGGAATTTGCTTTGCCTTCGAATGCGACAGAGCTGCTCCACGACTGGGGAGGCTTCGTTGTCACTTGTCATCGTTAAGTTAACACACGGGACTGCGTTGGCCACGGGCTCGCACGCCGAAAGCATGAGCCGCACGGTCGCAAGGGGCCCGGTCGGAGCCGTTGGCTTTGAACGTCTGGCTCCGGCTCCGCGGTCCTCGGCTGCGCCGTGGCGACCGTGAACACAGCCGCGCACCTCTCCTGCGGCGGCCGTTACTGAAACGCTTAGAAAAATCTTCAAACGTCATAAAAACACCCGTTGGACAGAGGGAATGAAATAAATGTCAATGACGTTTTCCCTCCACTTTACATTCCTAGCTTTCAGAGACACGGACATGATTGAATTACGGAATAATGAAACGAAATTCAGTACCTAATTAAGAAGTAACATAAGCGGCAATAATAGTTCACGGACTTCATTCCTGTGATTCCGTTTGAAATAATGAGAGTCGTTGAAAAAGTTGCTTTCACCGTGCGGGAACCCTATGAACTCTGCCTGACTTCGCTGCAGTGGGCGTGGGTCTCGCTCCGCAGGTGTCAGTGAGCCAGGGGACAGGTGCGGACACTTCTCAGGTCCCCGATTCCGACTGCCACACGTGGGCAGCTCCAAGGGGGCTTTCCACAGTCCGTGCTTCGCCCGGGGCGGATTCGCTTGCCGATGGACGGTTTGCGGAAAAGGTCACACACCGAGGCTGACACGGTCCAGTTTCTGCTCCCCTCCCTACCCACCCTGGCTGCGTGTTACGTCTGGATAGCCATAAATGCGAGCGGCGCTAAATAAGAAGGAACCGGGCTATTGTGAAAACAAAACAAAAACCGAAATTTGAAAAACAAGAAAAACGAGCCAGTTGCCAAAAAAAACAAAAACAAACCAAAACCTAAACAAACAACCTTATCGGACTGCTGATAACCCCATACGTCCTTCTGAGCCTCGTTATGCAAATGCAGGCATTGCGACATGTATAGATTACAAAGGAGCAAACGCACATCGATCCGTACATTTCCACGTGCGCTCTGGCCTACGAAGGACGCTGGAGAAAGTGAGGGATCCGGCGAGGGACGGCAGGCAGACGACGCAGAGAAGCACCAAGAGAAAACCAGTACCCAGCGCCGTGTCCGCACAGAAGCCGAGCA
>NW_006429894.1:1427757-1437883 GCF_000325575.1 Pteropus alecto
CAATGACGTTTTCCCTCCACTTTACATTTCTAGCTTTCAGAGACACGGACATGATTGAATTACGGAATAATGAAACGAAATTCAGTACCTAATTAAGAAGTAACAGAAGCGGCAATAATAGTTCACGGACTTCATTCCTGTGATTCCGTTTGAAATAATGAGAGTCGTTGAAAAAGTTGCTTTCACCGTGCGGGAACCCTATGAACTCTGCCTGACTTCGCTGCAGTGGGCGTGGGTCTCGCTCCGCAGGTGTCAGTGAGCCAGGGGACAGGTGCGGACACTTCTCAGGTCCCCGATTCCGACGGCCACACGTGGGCAGGTCCAAGGGGGCTTTCCACAGTCCGTGCTTCGCCCGGGGCGGATTCGCTTGCCGATGGACGGTTTGCGGAAAAGGTCACACACCGAGGCTGACACGGTCCAGTTTCTGCTCCCCTCCCTACCCACCCTGGCTGCGTGTTACGTCTGGATAGCCACAAATGCGAGCGGCACTAAATAAGAAGGAACCGTGCTATTGTCAAAACAAAACGAAAACCGAAAATCGAAAAACAAGAAAAACGAGCCAGTTGCCAAAAAAAACAAAAACAAACCAAAACCTAAACAAACAACCTTATCGGACTGCTGATAACCCCATACGTCCTTCTGAGCCTCGTTATGCAAATGCAGGCATTTCGACATGTATAGATTACAAAGGAGCAAACGCACATCGATCCGTACATTTCCACGTGCGCTCTGGCCTACGAAGGACGCTGGAGAAAGTGAGGGATCCGGCGAGGGACGGCGGGCAGACGACGCAGAGAAGCACCAAGAGAAAACCAGTACCCAGCGCCGTGTCCGCACAGAAGCCGAGCATAGAGTTTGTACGAGAGGCGTCCAGCGAGGCAGGGATGTGGGGACTCACTTAGGGACATGTGAAATCGTGTAACAAGGAACAAGGCTATTTGTGTGCTTGGCAACAATGTAAGGAGTTGAGATTGTAAAGCGCTGGCAAAAACCGGGAGGTAACTGTTCACATGGCAATCACTGCACATTCCTTGCTACAGTTTAGCAGAGAGTTCTGAGCTGTGAGAATCGCATTGTTCTACTAGATAAGTAATCTGGCTAACCTCGGTTCTTGACTACTGTCTTTCTTATTGTAATGTTATAAATAGTGTGTTCTAAATAAACTCGGGGACACAGACACAGCTTGATTCTGTGATCCCTCCTGCAATTCTGTCTGTCTTCTTTCTTTTCCTCAGTCCATGCTCCCCCTTCCAGGTACCCTCAATTGCTTCGTCGGCCGGCTCCGACACAGGGATCTAATTGTTGTTTCTTCCTTTCTCACAGATCTAACTGCCGGAATGAGGGGGGTGTCTCAGGGGCCGCGTCTGCTCTGAGACGGCCCGCTGAGCCTCAGCATTCGCTACCAGTGTTTGAGACACTTCGAGTTGTCCGGATGTTTCTTCTCGCAAGTGGCCTCTCATCTGGAGGACTCGTGATCGAACGAGTCACCGCCCGTGTTTTAGACGACGTTTGTTTCTGCGGAAGTCGGGTTCTAACTTGACTCTAGGACTCCGCCTGCCGCGAAGCCGGCTGCCGTGGCCGAGTGGGTGTCCGGTCACTTACGGTCAGGATTTTGTGTGTATTGGCTGGGTCCAGTTTTGGAAGGTGTTTGCTTGTGGGCAGAGTAATGAGTTCACACCTGTGTCACTCGCTTATATGACATCGGAGGGCTCAAGACCTCAAACCCCATTCCTAGTGCTTTCCAACTAAATTCTACACAAATTACCTGAAGATGAAGAACAAAGAGTGAAATTATGATATAGACTGGGAGGAGGGCTCCAGGTGATCAGCGCGCTGTTCGCATCATTTTCCTTGCACTCAAGTGTCCGAGGCGCTTCTGGCACTAAGAATAAGAATAAAATATAAAAATTAAGACATGGAGAAGGCAGTCTTCATATCATAAGCATGCACAATTAATAGTGTATTTTATTTATTTATTTTTATTGGTTGACCTCACAGATTGCAAGAAACCTGTCAGCTTGCAATCCCTTATTTTTTAATTTTTTTACGCCTACGGCACCTGGTGGTCTCCCATTCAAGTACTAACCAGGCCCGACCCTGCTTAGCTTCCGAGATCAGACGGGATCGGGCTTGTTCAGGGCTGCATGGCCGTAGACAAGAGTATTTTAATTAATTATGAATTAATAATGAAACTAAACGAAAGACACTGGTCATATTAAACTTACTTTAGAGGTCATTTAACTGAGGAAATGTCACTCCCGAGTGGCACTGTGACATCTCAGTGTTCCACCCACTTGAAGATAGCTGAGAACACCCTCCCTCTCATACATGTGAGTGTCTGGCTATCGGGATTTCTAGAAGCTCTGTACTGAAAACCGTCATTGGTGGTACTGATAAATTTCGCAGTCATTTGAAGTAGCGTTTGTCATTGCTCCCAGTAACTAGTCATCGGAATTTGAGATGAAAAATGTGAACAAATGCTTATAGCAAATTCGCGAGGTATAGTTTACATTCAAACACACTGGAGGTACCGTTTGACGAGTTTTGACAACTATGTGCACCTATATAATCAACATATAGAACCTTCGTATCACCCCGAAGAAGTTCTTCGCTGCCATTCCCCGGCCCCCTGATCTCCCTTGCCCGACCCCAAACACCCTCTGACCTGCTTCTGTCAATGGAGACCAAATTTGTCTTTTCATCCATTTCACCAAAATAAAATCGAAGCCTAGGCGCTGGGCGCGTCTAGCACACAGCACCCGACACGGAGCTCCAGAGGCCGCTCTCGTCATTAATCGGTGAGTGGCGCTCTGCCACGGGACGTGCCACGCTTCGCCGACTCAGGCCACTGTCGCCGGCTATCTGGGTTGTTTCCAGGCATCTGGCTACCGTGAATGAGTCTGCTATGAATATTTGTGTACAAGTCTTTCCTCTTCGATAAACACCTGGAGTGGCCTTTCTGGGTCATCGCTTTACATTCTCATCAGTGGCATCGTCGGCCCTTTTAATTTTAGCCATTTTGGTGAATGTGTGAACGGCCAAATGCATCACAGCAGAAATGTATTTTTCATTTGTTATATATAGCGAAGGGATAAAATCCCCCTAAAACGTCACTTGATCTTCTTTCTATGAGGCTACAAAATTTCCCCAAATCATGTCCTTACTTTACTCACATCTGAGCGTCTGTGTTTCAAGAGGCGCATCGAGCCTGTTTATAGCTCCGGCGACCTTTACCTGCGGCGACGTGTTTCCGGCATGTTGCCCCTCGCTTTCTGCGTAATCGTCTTTCTCTCCCCCATCCTCCCCGACTCCTCCTTCCTCTTTTTCCCCCACCACCCTTTCCTTCTCTAATGTAGAATTTTCTTTAAAATTCCATCACTTTCTTCTCCTGCGTCTCGGCGGGCAATACCATTTCTCTCTCTCTCTCTCTCTCTTTTTTCGATGGTCCCTCATCAAGGATCCTGCGCGTAACTAACACAGCTTTCCCTCGAGATTCTAAATTCAGTTGGAACCTTCTCCGCTTCCGCTGAGAGTGGAAGTTTAACGCGTCTCTCTTTCTTCTCTCCTCCGTCTCCCAAATGCTATTCTTTTCCAGAACGTTCTTTTCCCGGTGTTATTGGTGGTTATAGCCGTTATGATCTGTGCTGCGGGCATTTGAGTGATAATGATGGCTATTTCGCCATCGATGCTCGGGTTTTATTAGCTAACGTTCTCTCTCTCTGTCAGGGGCTGGATGTGAGAGTGGGCGGGGCGGAGGGTACCGCACCCGCGGGAGGAGCCGTGACGGTCAGACAGACAGGACGATGACGTGGGCAGCGAGTGGACAGACATTTCGCTTATGACAGTTTTGTTTCTACCGGTGGCCTCACGATGGCCTACGATTTGGATCTTCTGTCGTTTATGTCTAAATTCTATTCTAAAAATTTGACACAAGTCCATTTTCTGAAAGCCTTTCTCCATACCTGCAACATCATTTTCGGGGATTCTCAAAAACTCGTAAGACTATAAAAAGAAAAGAAATTTTATACATAAATGTAAGTAAAATACTCACCTCCAAAATCTGTTTGAATGATTTCTTTTTTCTCAGTAACAGTATGGTCATTATAGAATATTGTTGCAACACAAGTATAATTACTGTTGGGTTTAAAGTTGTCATATTCAAATCTCTCTCCCTCTTGACTAATGTTACCTGTAAAACATAAGTATCGCACGTGACTATATTATTACGATCTATGACATTTCACTTTTATTTAGATTTCACATTCGTAATTCATACCTTTCAGATTGAAAACCTATGCAAAGAGTCAAAATAATAAGGAAAAGATCGTCACTATCACGACGCATTATTTTGCCACACTCAGTTTTAAAGACAGCATTAGGAACTATAACTGACTTTGCGAGTGTCCTTCACTTAACGCATAGAATTCGTTCACTGTTCTTTGTACAGAAACCGAGACTCGGCCCGAGTCGGCCTTTACCACTGGGTACCTCAGGCCATTGTTTGGTCATTGGTCCATCATATGTCTGCTCCTGCTTCCCTCTCACTGCCGTGTCACAGCCAGACATCACCCCTGCGACAGGATGACGGTGGCCGGAGTCACAGGCCATGCCGTGCGTGCGTGTTCATGTCTGTCTGCCTGTCTGTCTTGCCAAAGACGGCCTCCCTTATGCCAAGGGAGGGAGAGTCCACTTCAATAGCTTCAAATAAAAAGGAGTAGGAATCATAAAATCCTGAATCCTTGAAAAGGAACGATAGCTCCATTCTCGCGCCCCGATCCATCCCTAGAGGCTCCTTCTAGTTTCTCCTCCCACTTTCCGTTCATCTGACTGTTCTAGAAGTTAGCTGTGTGTGAGCTTGGCTGGTGGAGGGCTGGCCGGCTGCACCGCTGAATCATCTGGTCTTACACTGGTTTTCCTTTCACTGCGTATGTATCGTCATTTTTCACAACACCTTTCTTTGATAATCTCTCCTACGATGCCTTGTGTGTAACAGTTGCCAAGGAAATGCTTACAAATTGGCTATTACTATTTCAAAAATTATTTTCCAGGGGAAGTATCTGTCTATTTTGTGAATTTGAGTGATATAGAGAATATAATGATTTGACTCCAAAGATACTACGGAGATAAAGAGAGGGAAGGAAGGAAGGAGGGAGGGAAGGAGGGAAGGAGGGAAGGAAGGAAGGAAGGAAGGATTAGACAATATCTAGCACAACTTTCTACTACAAAAATATTCTTACCACATTGAAACAGGTAACGAATGTCTTGTTCTTCACAATTAAAATCTCTAGTTTGTACCCAAGTTAAACAAATAGAAGTATTAGAGATAAAGAGAGGGAAGGAAGGAAGGAAGGAAGGAAGGAAGGAAGGAGGGAAGGAAGGAAGGAAGGAAGGATTAGACAATATCTAGCACAACTTTCTACTACAAAAATATTCTTACCACATTGAAACAGGTAACGAATGTCTTGTTCTTCACAATTAAAATCTCTAGTTTGTACCCAAGTTAAACAAATAGAAGTATTTGCTTTTTTCATCTCTGTACAGTACTGTAACGAAAAACTTTCAGGATCTGTTAAGAAGAGGGTATAGAAATAGAAGATTAATATTTCACAGTGTGTGCCCTATGCTCAATTATAGTCACTGAAATTATATTCATGATATAGACTTTGGCAAGCATTTAGATTACTTTGAAAAAAGACTGAACTCGGGGTTTTGTGTTTCTCGATCATTTAGTTTCTTCTTCTTTTTTTTTTTACATCACACATTTTGGAAGCATTTCATTCAGAACTTATGCTACTTTTCAAAGAAAAAGAACCCAAGCAAACATCTAGATAAAATTGCATGTTTTTCACATTTTAAAACACTCCCTCCATTTTGTTTTTATATTTAAATCTTCAGTGTCGTCCTTTACTCTTTGATTTGCCAGTGAATGATTATTACACAGAGTATGGGGAGTTCATTTTTTAAAAAATTGTTATTTTTCTGTTCTCCTCGAAAGTTTATTTCAGTACTATTTAGAGAAGATGAATAAGTTAAATGGCGTTTTTCAGTTTAAATATCACCAAATGTCACTAAATGGCTCGCTCCTCTTGAATCACAGACTATGTGAGAGATTCAGCGAATTCACGGTCTCCCAGCCCCTTCCCAAGGGCGGCGCTTCAGCGGAGTGGGTGCGACACCTCAGTCCTTTTCCACAGCAGCTGAGCTGGCACCACCAGCTGGACGACCTTCGCCTGACCCTTAACGCTCCTTTTTTTTTTTTTTGCGTTAAAGTAGGTTCGTCCTTTCCGCAAACATCAAATCCTTGACTTGGTGGTTTTCCCCAATACGCTGCAGACACACCTGTATTTAAACGCGCAGCTATGCGCCTGTCGATATTCAGTTACTGAATGAAGTGGGGGAGGGAAAGGGAATGAAATGCTGTGCGTCACCACACGGTGGGATGAGGCACGTGGCAGCTGCACGACCTCCCCTGCGGAGGGACTGCACGGAGCGGGTGACGGAGGAGAACGGACGGCCTCCGCGAGCTGACGACGTTCACTGGGTTAGAAGCACGAAACTCACCCGCTCACGTCACGCTACCTGCCTCGCCCTCGGCCCTGATTTCTCAAGAGTGCGGTTCCCGTGACCCCTAGAAGCCGCCGCACACACAGAAGTACCGTTTCTGTAAATATACGAGGGGTCATCGTTTGTATTTACCTGGTGGCACATGTAGTTCTAACTTCTTAGCTGACTCACACGAGTCACCAGTTAAATTGACCGTGATGGTGTCGCAGGCGGACAGGTTTGAGAGCTTCTCCTCTGGACACGGCGTAGGCTGACATTTCACTTCAGCACTGAATGTTTTTCTCCCGGTCTCCAACTGGTAAGCCACAGAGACATCTCTATACGCGTCATCTGAAAGGAAGGAAGACAGCGAGGATTCTCTTCTATGTTTCAGAACGAAAAAGCTACGTTCAGTGCAAACGCCTCAACGTGTGTTTTCAGAAACGTCAGATCACTAATGAAATACCCCCCAGGGACACGAGGAGGGGAGAAACACACGAGGGGGTTCCCTCCTCTTCTCCCGTGATTCCCTCGGCCGCCTTATCCAGGACCGCGGCTTGAAGGTTTGCATTTGGATGATTATCGGGCCGTGATGTCATCCTTCTGTCTGGACGGCATCCGACATGACAGCAAAGGCCAGGCCACCTCAGTCATCGCCATGAGTCTCGGTCCACGTAGAAAATCTGCCTCCAGGGGGAGCTCAGTAACCACTTGAATCGACGCACAAATGAACACTGTGTCCGACCAATGCTTCTCCCCGATTCCCCATTTCCCTCGCTTCTAAGGTGTGGTTCTCGACGACCAGTTTCTCCAAGTAGTCGAGACGCCAATTATCTGGAGAGCCCAGGGCTCGTCAGCCCTTTACTTATGCAAAGTCACCGATAATCAACTGCCTTAAACAACTAAACAGATGCCTTTGGCAAAAATATCTTCTCCGCAAACGTTAACTCGGTCACTCATTTCTCAAGGCGTTGAAAATTTTTAAGCCCTCGCTATGTTTCAGACACTGTCCCAACTACTGAGAATACAGACATTCGGCTTTCAGAAACGTGCAGTCTCACATGCGGACAGGCACAGACGTGAACTGCCGAAGACATGCAAACGCCTCCAACACTGTTATGTGCAAAATTATGTGGGAGCAGAGAGAGAGAGAGAGAGAGAGAGAGAGAGAAAGAGAGAGAGAGAGAGAGAGAGAGAGAGAGATCGAGAGAAGAGTTCTCTTCAGACTGGAGGGATGGAGGGGTTCTCCAGAGGAGGTGACCGTTAGTGGGTCCTTATGACTTAGAGGAAGAGTGAAAGCAGGTGACTGATCGTGAAACGTCTCATTAATGAAGCGAACGTACGAAGGCGGATCCGAACACTGGATATGTGGAGAACCCCCGGGAAGAGAGAGTGGGTTCGGAGGAATTCCAGGCCCGCGCTTGGAGCCAAACCGACGCAAGGCAGCGAGACAGACAGACAGACAGACAGACAGGACAGATACGCGACGTTCCTTCTTCCTGCCAGGCCTTGAGGTTTTGTCCACAGTCCGGATTGATCCTCACACGGACTCCTTGCCCCTCCCCTGCCCTGGAAGGACCTGGCTTCCGTTCCGTTTCACAAATGCCCCCCTGCAGTCCAGTGGCCTCCGCAAAGTTGTTTGGCTAGCGATCATTAAACCTGGTACTCAGAACTACGTCTGCATGGGGCATGGAAGCTTCTGGCCCCTGAAGGACGCTGGCTTTTGAGATTTGGAGGGAGCCATGGCTGAGGAATCACAGCCAGCGAGTTCAGCCTGTTGGGGACTCCTGGAAGCTTGGCATAAAAACGGGAGAATTAAAGTTATATCTGTGTGGGGCTTCTGGGGCACGCACTTACCACACGTCGGCTTAGGTGCAGGTGCAGGAGAAGCTGAAAGAGAGAAAGAAAAGAAAGTAAATTATTAAAACGTTATTTTGCGCTCTCTCTGCCCCAGGCGTTTCTGGGAAAGGGCGCTTTATAATCTCTCAGCTTTACGAACTGAGATCCGTCGAGTCAGGCTTAACGGATGCCGTGGGGTTCGCAGTGCCTCGTACAAAGTTGGGATCTCAAAACTTCAAATGTCATAAACCAAGGAGCCGATCTATAAAGCCTTTTTGTTAATTTACCCCCAAACACGATCGTGATCGTCATCACGTTAGGACGTTTGGGGTACAGATCGGACTGCGTCTGGCGACACGGCTGACCGTGCACGCGGCCGAAACCATTTGCGATGCCCTCATCCCCTTGATTCATCTCACAATAGATTTGTATCATTCTAACCCCTAGGGAGCTCGGTTTACACCTTTGTTTTTTTTTTAAGTCAGAAACGAGGCAAGGGGTGCGGCACGCCCCGTCCTCGGGCTTTTGTAAGCTCTTCGATCCAGAGGGACGGACACCTCCCTCGACACACCGCGCTGTGTCCGCGTGAGCACAGGATCCAGCTGAGGATGCGGGCGGGACCGTGCTCTGCAGAAGCCAAGCGCCCTCTGCTCGCCCAGCCTCTCGGCGGGAAGAGGGTGGGGGCGGACGGTGGCTGCTACGGGGCTGGGACCCCGTCGTCACGGCCACGTCACGCCCCGACGCCATCAGCCGTTGCACTGCACAGAGAGTCCGTGTGTCTGACCAACTGCCCTGCCCAGCCCTGACGGTTAGGACCCTCGGTTGAACTTTTCAGAGAAAGGACCGTTCGCGAGCCCATCCCAGCACGTGGTGACTGCGTGACTGAGGGTGAGGTTGTCACCTATTGTTGCGGCAGTGATGTTGAGGTCAGTGTTTGTTGCAAGGCTCTGAGTGGGTGGCGAAGCGGTCGTGAGGCTCGAATCTGCAAGGAAATGGACAGAAGAATAAAAGTTAATGAGTTTGCCAAACCGAAGGGCGAGGGGAGAAACATTTTACCCACGAGAATTTTCTAACCCAGTCTTTGCTAGAGGGGTTCTTCCTTCAGAGTGACACTCGCTTGTTTTCGAAATAAGAACATGAATCAAAGCTGTGCCTGCAAAGGGCCCTTTACGACAACTAATAGTTCAGGGGCTTTGAACTGAACGTCGCATCGGCGGAAAGCAAAGCAGTCACTCCTTGGCGTGACACTTACCTGGGCTGTCACCCTCCTCAACCTACTCTCAGGTACGACTCTCCTTATGTTAACCCCCAAGAAGGAAGCCAGTCACCTGTTGGTACCGGGCTTGTCACATGTCCGCTGCTCACAGTGATCTTACGAGGAGCAGTGTCCCCTCTGTGTTTACGGCAGGGAAAAGTGACACACGAGAAGCGTCGGTCACTTGCGCCGTGGCCAGCGGCAAGGCCGGAGAGGCCGGATCGGGCTCCGAGGCCGCGTGAAATGAACTCGGATGATGTGGCCAAGAAAACAAAACATGCCCGGGACGCGCTTCCCGGGACGTTCCTTCTGCCTGACTTCGCATCGGTCTGCGAGGCTTTGGGGCAAGGGGGACCTGTGGACAGTGCTCGGGGCGCGACGAGAGAGCCGAGGTCAAGCCTCGCGTTTCGGTCTCACGCGCGAGGACGCTTAGGACCCCGCAGTCCAACCTGAGGAGAGGTTCGTGGCGGCGGCGGCGGGGCGTGCGGG
>NW_006429894.1:1437941-1441403 GCF_000325575.1 Pteropus alecto
CTGCAGGGGTGCCGGACGGGACCGTCTCCGCTGGAGCGCCTGCAATCAGAAAGGCCGTCGGCACGGTCGCTCGGCCCCGCCACACGGCCCAGTGGCCAGACGGCCACCGAAAACAGGGTTATTGAGGCTCAGCCAAGCAACAGACGACCGAATCCCTCTGCTTTCTGCAAAACTGCGCACGACGGCCGGGCTCGAGGGAGAGGCGGGCCGAAGGGTGACGAGGAGAAACCTAGGCAGCCTTGTCGTCGGAGCCCAACTCCGAAAAGAACCGGGGACCTCGGGGGACAGCTCGGGCAGCCCGCGGTGTCAAAAAGACACCCGAGTGACAGGGTGGGGTCCTGCTGGCTGGCGCCGAGACCCCGCCCCCCAGGATGGCAGCGGAGATCTGAGTGTCACCGGAGGAAGCGAAACCTGCCACGTGCTGAGCGCCTCCCTTGGGCGCAGCTCTCTGGGGACAGGTCCCCGGTGCAGGTGGCTGCTTCTAAGTGCCTTAAAACAGAGCTGGGCGGGCTCCCGCCCGTGCAGCTGCTGAGCTCGGGGTCCCAGAGGGAGGTGACAAGTCTCCTTTCGCTGCGTGGACTCCTCCGGCCAGGAAGCTCAGGGAGGTTTAGAGCCACAGAGGATCCACGTCCCTCCCTCACGTCCCGCCCGTACGTGAGCCGATCGGCGCAGAGTGCAGTGTGGTGGCCGCAGAGACCGCACACCGGGCTTGGTTAAGACTTGTCATTGCCAAGCTGCGAAGCACTGGTCTCCCCCGCTCCCCGGGCCTCACACCCAGAATTCCAGCTCGAGTAACCAGTGTGTGCAAATTGGGTGCCACGGGACAGCGAGCACGGGGCTGGCTGTCAGGGCAAACGCGACAAGTCTACGAGTCAGCCCGCACCGTGCACAAGTTTGGTTAAGCTTGTGATCACCGTCACGTGACGTCACGGTCATCAGTTCAGGGAAAACTTGACTTTGTTTGCAGTCAGGTCCTTGGGGTTTTGGCAGGGGACACAGGGCGGGCCTGTTCTGAAAACGACCTTGATGTCCGCAGGCAAGAACCCTCCGGTCACATCCTCAGGGTCACACGCCCCTCCCCCCCATCAGAACTGAAAAGGCACCTTCCGAAATTTGGAGTCTGGGTTCTCAGCTCTGTCTTCAAAAGACACTAACGCCCCACATTTAATAAACTGGAAGAAAAGGAACAATGTGCACCGCCTCTTCCGCTCTGAGTCCCAGGGCAGGGGCCCCGCAGGACAAGGCAAAGCATAGGGGGCTCTGCGTCCTCTACAAAACGTGCAGACACAGAACCGGCCTCTGCGAAGGCTCGTCAGCCTTCTTCCTCCTCATCCCCTTCTGCTCCCTTCCCACAGGAGACCCTCCCCCGATGCTGCTCCGAGGGCCCCCCGCCCCCTCCCCAAATTCCCTACCTTCCTGCTTCATTTGAAAATGTCCCTTGTGTAAACTCATCTCCGAGGTGGCTTGGGGGGGCATTTACCAGTTTAGTGAGGTGAATTCATCCTAACAGGTTTTTAGTGTGAGACAGAGACTCCCTCGCTTAGGACAAAGCGACACGCAGCCCCCACGGACCAGCGCTCTCCAGGTATTTCGCAGTGCTGGCCCAGCCACGGTTTCTGAATCTGCCCATGTGCCAGAAGCGCCAAATCTTTTTGGCTGCGGTTTCCATGGCAACCAGAACGGGCGGGATGAGGCGGGCGGTGAGGACAGCTCTGTGCCCAGCTGATTGGAGTGTGTGGATTGCCCGGGATAACTTTTTTATGCCAAGGCAACAATTTTACTACTTAGAAATCATAACGATCCTACTGGACGCGCTTGACGCCCCTGCTGGGTTCGGACTCAACGCGCAGCCGCCTCGTGGGGTCCACGGCCGGCCGCTCACGCCCTCCGCTGACGGGCGCTCGGGTCGCTAAATTTACCTACGTGGCTGTGGGGCTTCGTAACCTGGCAAACGTGCCTGTATTTTGGGATTGGAAAAAAAAAAGGGGCCTTCATTTCCCTTTTCTCCTTCTTTCAAAAAGCAAATTAGTTGTGGCCGTAATTTCTCCGTGATGATGGGGTCAGCTATTGTTCACTGCTGGGTTTATAGGAAGGAGGCCTTCAAGTGAAGGACCATGTACACTATTCTTCATTCCTAGCAAAATGGCGTTTTTCCTGCACAATGATACTCGCCCTGATCAAAAGAAACGCGCAGAGGACCTCGAAGAACTGTTTCCTCCTGAACGGAGTTTTTCTGTTTTCTCCTAATTCCCGTATTTTTTTGTTGTTGTTGTTTTTTTAGCCCGTGTCCCCTGTCACAAGGACCTCTGCTACGTGGCCGCACAGACTAAGGGGACCCCGGGCGCAGGACATTTCGAATCCATCGCACGAACAGGCTCGGATGCCCCGCGCCAGTCCCGAGCACGGACAGCCGTCCCGCGCCTCTGAGCTCGCGGAAGCCTAAAGCGTTTGCAAACCTGGTGTCTCCTTCCCGCGCGGTGCGGGGGTGAGTGAGGGAAGGGGAGCCTGGCCGCCGGGAGTCTGAGGGTCAAGTCCGGCAGCGGGTGTCTGCGAGTCTGCGTGCGTGGGGAGGTGAGGCGGCAAGGTTGGAGTCACACCTGCGGCGAGAAAGCGAGATGGGCCCATCAATACCTTCCCACTGCAGCTGGAAAACGCAGATCCGAGGAGGTCACAAGGGACGAAGTTCTGTGACCGTTTACCAGACTCCGAGATGACCCTATCTATTCCGACGCTTACTTCTGCCTGGCAGGAGGCGGCTCCCTGGGCTGGACGCAGCCACACGTGTGTCCAGGCGGCCTCTGGGCCGTGAGTCGCTGTGAGCTTTTTGAATTCTCCATCGACGTGACAAACGGAAAGTGGGGACATCTTTTGAAGGCCGAATACGAAAAGAACCCCTCGAACTCAAAAGTCTCTTTACAGCACAAAGGAAAGAAGAAATAGCAAAATGGACCCAAGGGGAACAGATACTGTTCTGACCGACGCGTGTGCGCACGGGCATTCGGAAAATTTTTCATGTGGAAATCAAAATGAAATATTTTTAACTGTCAAGAGATTGATAATATCTAGGGTCAGAAAAGATGTGTGGAAACAGTTGCACTCTCGTGCACAGACACTCACAGAATTACGGGCCCGGAGTGTGGAGGGCACACCGCCACGCTTAACGTGCGTCTTTAGGGAGTGGGATTTGGGGAGTGAGTATTTCATTGTGTGTGTATGCGTGTGCATGCATGTGCATGTGTTCACGCGTGCGTGCATGTGCACATGTGTGCATGTGTGTGTACGTGCGTGCATGTGCGCGAGCACACATGTGTGTGCAGGTGTGTGCATGCATGCGTATGTGCATGCATGTGAGTGCATGTGCGCACACGTGTGCATGTGCACGCACGCGCACGTGTGTGTGTGTGTGAAGGGAGATGTGGAAATCTCAACGAAGACCTCTGTGTGACGTTGCCGCCCATCAGG
>NW_006429894.1:1442336-1468333 GCF_000325575.1 Pteropus alecto
TGTTGGGGGGTGGGAGACGGGGGGGGCTTCTCTCCTTCGTCCTGCCCCCTAACAACACGTACTCACTATGCGAGTCAGGCCACATCCCACAAACACCTACATGTCCTGCCTCTTAGACACTTTCATAAAATCACACACAGAGAGACCGAGCACACAATGTAACGGCAAACTGTCCTGGTGACGTCAGAGACCAGGTTCCCTGAGCCCCTTCGGTTCGCACCTCGGTGCCACCCCGTCAGCTCAGGGCTACTAGCATTCTCCGGGGGCTGCGGGGGCGCCTCTGCGGAGGGCGCGCCTGGACTCGGGGGCGGCGTGGGCTCTGAGGAGTCGCTTTCTCGTTCAGAGATGCTTGCGGGTGAGGATGGAGTGGTGCGAGCAGGTAAGAGGTCACCTGGAGACCAAGCGCTGGACTTTTCTGCTGCGTTCGGTCCTGTTACGTTCGTGAGAGACAGAAGAAGGAGAAAGTCAGCCTGCGACTCAGACAGCGACACGCGTCCTCGCCCGCGCTGCGTAACCGCCAGTCGCTCCGGTGCGTGTGTGACACACGTGTGTACACGCGCGTGTGTCCGCACACAGTGTTCAGATGTGTCTGGGGTGCGTATAGATTTGTCAGTGCGTCTACACGTCCACACGCAAACATATACACAGATAGAGCTGCACACGGACGTGTAGATGCAATAGGTGGACCTGGGAACGGCAGCCGCAGTGCGGTGGCCAGAGAGAAACATCTGGAAACGCAGCTGAAAGCGGCCGTTCCTGCCCCTCCTTCAGCAGCCGGATCCCCGCCCGTCCTAAGCCAGAGGGTCGGGAAGGATGAAGCACGAGGCAAGAAACCGTCAAAGATGCCCGTGCAAAAAGGGCAGAGGCAGGTAGAGCGGGAAGGGGAGTAGAAGGACCACGGGTTCCAGGAGGAACAGTGAAAGGCAGAAGCTCCACGTGCACATTAATTTCGTCGATAAATCAAATTCGAACCAAGCGGAGGCTGGCGGAAGACTGGGGAACGAAGCCCGCAGACGGACACACACGCGGCCCGCGTCTGCGAGAACGTCTGCAACCGCCCGATAGCAAAGGAGCACAGCCGAGATGTGGAAACAACACTTTCCACAGCTTCGATTCTTTAGAAAGGAGATTAACGTGAGCAGGTGGCGTTAGCCGACAACGAACGTGCGGACGCGGTGGCTTCCGCGGGGCGATTTAGCACCGTGCATGAGAGGCCTTGAATTTTGTTCGGTGCTGTCTCTTTAGAAAGTGTATTTCTGTACAGAAGAAATGGAAACCACGCCAAAGTTGTTTGCTAAGAGACAAAAAGCCTATTGTGATCTGTGGATATTGGGATTAGAGAGGTACAGTTTTCCTGAATTTTCTATGTGTATCATGTATTTCTATTCATGGCAAAATTTACATTGTGCAAGATTGAATTAACAAAATCGAGTTATATCACACAAATATTTTTTTACAAATTCGGGTCAACAGATTGGATAAGAGAGAATGGCACAGACGTGAGAAGAAGAAGAAAATGCGAGAAACAGACAAACAACTAGCCGCGATGAAGCAGGAAAGAATTTAGAACAAAAATGAGAGATTGCTGAATAGGGAATGAGGAAAGCAGACCAGAAATGATGCGAAGAAGACCCGGCTTCATCCGTGAGTGTCAGAAACAACGCGAAATCCGTTTGTGCCAAAACCGTATAAAAACCTCCCGGACTAAGCGGACCGTCCCAGCGCCAGTGGACACGAAATATTGCAGAACTGTTGTTCGGTGGTGACAGAGACCCAAAGGGATCGTACCGTTGTTGTCTGTTATTTCCTAAAGGAAAATTTCAATTCCTAAAATTTCACCACCTAATAACTCACAAATAAATATTTTCTCTAACAAACGTCCACCCGTAATTACTTGCCAGCATATCCAACTAATAGGCAAGTAGCGACGTCCTGTCTTCAGTAAAATCTTCGGTCTAACTTGAGCATTCTCTCACCTGCTCCGTGTTGAATTAAAAAAGGGTGGGGTAGAGGGTGGGGAGAGACGGGAGGAAGACAGGGGAGGGAGAGAGGAGGGCAGGGAGGGAGGGAGGACCTTACGGTTCTACCCAATGCCATTCGTCGACCGTCATCGTTATAGACTTGACCGATAGTTCGCTCGTTTTAGGTTAAACTGACTTTGGTGTCGTCGGGGTTCCAGTGGTCTCTTTCTCACCCACTCTCAGTCTTTCGTCAGATTTGAATTACAGAGACGAGAAGGAAGATCACTCCAGATGCCTCACGCGATAACGCTACCCTATTTCGACGACTAACATTCTTAAAGATGGCTTCTACCCAGAAGCCTCCATCCTCCTGCACACATCTGAAGCTCAGTGCCCATTGCAAAGTTCCATAAATAAGAATGTGATTTAGAATTAGAAAACACACTTCCTTCCATCGCCATTTCTACACTGTCCCTGTGCCCCGCTTTGGAGACACCACTGGTTTTTACTGATTATATTCTTGTAGGAGAGACCGTTCTCGTTTGCATTTTGGGGCACGATTTTAACGTACCTGGTTTCATCACTGGGGGCTCGTTATAACAGAGTCAGTGTGGAGAGCATGGACACTCGAGAAGGCAGTGAGTCATGGAACATTTTGAGTTCTCCCCTCTCCATCCCTTTCCCAGCCCCCTTCCTGCGGAAACAGCCGGGGTCTGTGGCTGAGATTCGCTCACTCTTCCGTGAAAGGTAGAGTTGCTGAGTCGTCGTATGTGTGTAAATGGCATACGCCGGTCACAATCTCCTCTGTAGTAATGACTTTCATAGATTTACAAAACCTCTCTGCCGTACTATAAAACTATAAAGTTCTAATATTAGATCTTCTTTAAAAAAAAAAAAGTGAGAGAATACGCTTCTTATGCAGATCCAGGAGTGTTTTGTTACTATTTGCATAGTAATGCATTTTCATTTACTTATTAAAATGATTCCTTTAATAATCCAGTTCTCAGAGCGTTTTGAATGTGTCTCGTTAGAACTGTGCATTATAATTATTAAATCAGCATCGTCTTAATAGCTTTACTTACCTTCTTAATGTGTACTGTCAACCCTATGATTAATCAGGAAATTAATAATACACTTTCAATAACAATAACATTTAAGTGATGTAATTTATTTTTAACCAGATGCAGCCTAGTTTTTCTCTCTTATTTTGCATATATTATGTATGAATTTATTGTCTAAATTTATCTCAGGACTAGGATATTTGTTAAGACTGAGTACAATTGTGACAGTAGAATTTGGAAATAATTATTACAAAATATCTTAGTCTCAAAGCTTTTCTCTCGAAGGAAGATATATAGGTGTATATGCGTATATGTATGTATATGTACACATAAATATGTTTAAAATTCTCTGTACTTCCTCACATAATTCCTTAACTCATTTTTAACTATAAAGTTTTTTGATCTAACTTAAATTGATTTATTTATAGTGTTAAAATTTAAAAAGAGATTGGAATCCTGCCATTTGGCTTACTGTCATTTAAGAACAGCTATAATTTATATACAATAATACATAGATAAATAATAATATGTTCAGGTAGCTATCAAACTTTATATCTTATAAGCAGAAATGTTAAGAACAAGCAAATGTCAAGAACAATTCATAATTACAAAGTTTATCCTTACAAAATGATTTCACTAGATAATAGAAGATTTTATCAACATTAAATATATAAACTTAGCGACAAAAGATAAAATATATAAAATGCAAATATTAATTCTTACCAGGAGTGGAAGGGACTGTTGTATTATCTCCTGCAAAAAAACGAAAACAAACATCTCTCAGTAACTTTCGAATTTCCTACACATATGTAAACATGGATTAGATTTATACATACACAGCATCTCTGGCAGTTGGCACGAGCAAAGTGACGATTTTCAATTTTTAGTCCCTTTTACCACAATGAAACTATATATTTCTTCTCTCGATGTCAAGTTCACAAAGCCCACGTGTGTCAAAACTATGCTATTCGTTTTCTAATTCTCAGGTTAAATAAGAAAAATAATAGGATAGAAGAGAGCTATTGGAGTTCATTCCAAACCCACAAAAGACTCTGGAAAGACTTTTGGAAAGTTTTCTCCGAAGGCATCGTTTATGTAGATAATGACTATCGATTGAACACCTACCTACGAGGTGTTAGCTGTACAATAATAATTTTTTAAAAGCCATAGACCGTGATGGCAGATGAGACAGAGTATGCCAGAGAAGCATAGAGGAGGGTCACCTGATTTAGACTGCCAGGGTTGGTGGCTGGCTGGTGGAGGTGGCGTTAGAGAGAGTCTCTCGGGTACATTTAAGCTGTGACTTCGAAGATTGAAAACAGATAGCTTAGTCCTAGAGGAATGGTAAGTTGGGATTGTCTCCGAGACTGCAGGCGGCCATTGGAGGGAGATGCGTAAGAGCAGGTGTCATAGAAAAGCTTTTCGAGTTTAGGTCAAGCGAGTCGTGAAATGAAAATAGGTTATCAGAAGGCGGGGGACGGGAGAACTGGAGAAGGCAGACGAGAAAGATGGTGCTGCACATGAGGAAGATGGTACCAGGGGAAAAAAAACCCCGAGACTCTAAGGAGGTGGTCACTGAAACGCTCTAAATCTTCGGAAGTGAAGGAGGCAGAGAACGGGTAGTAAGGGAACGTTTGGGTTGACATCGCAACACCCTGGTGAGTCGCAGTGGGGAGCTCACGAAGCTTCCACTGAGCCAAAGAAGAAAGGAAACAGGTGGCAGAGGAAAATGCAATACACTCGGGCCCCCCGTGTAGAAACGTCAGCAGCGTTTGGACGAAGACGTTTAGGTCACAGATGCACTTGATTCCGGGCTGAGGCCGTAGAACTCCACGCAGATGGGTTCTGCAGCTCTAAAGCTGGAGGGGACCCCCACGTGACACGAAAGAGGGGCGCCCAGGACGGATCCTGGAGTTGAGTGATGTTTAAGGAGAAGACCGGCCACGGTGACCTAACTTTCTAGGTCGGAGGAAAGCCGAAGCCAACAAGAGGAAGAGGAGAGGCCGTTCCGAGAAGAAACGATTGGAGTCCAAGCGGTGAGAGGGACGAGGCTGACGGGGCGGATCGTCTGCGTCTGTGGGAGCGCGGGGCGGCCGGTTCCAGTGGGGTCATGGGGACTGCACCCCGTCTGCCGGGGACGGAGACGCGTTTTCATCCCCCGTGGTGGCAAACGTCTGTTAAACGGATCACGAGCCTCTTTCCCGAATAACAGTCGGCTGACGTTATGAGAGAGAATTAGGTTTCAGATGGAAGAACAAATTGACTAGTATTTAAGATACCTTTGCATCGTGATCAAAATGGCTTGAGATTTTATTTTCTGAGGACGAACTGATCGGAAAAGTTTTTTTTTCCCCATCAGAGGGTTATAGCCCAGTATTTGTACGGACATTTCCTGGTTTAGTTCTTTTTGTATTTTATATGTGATATATATTTATATGTTATATGTAAGTGTGTAATAAAATACATATGATTAAAATATATATAATATCTCATTTTCTCATTTTCTCTCTACTTTTTCTTAATCATTCATATTTAAGTACTTTTTAAAATTTACATTATTTATATTTTTGTCCCACCTTTTGTTTAGTGAGCTTTTATCTTTCTGTTTTATATAAAATAACATTTTCCTTTTTCCATTAATAGTTTTCCTTCTCCCCTTATTTATTCTTATTTCCTTCTAAATTAAGTTCTTAGAATTGTGCTGATTTGCAAGGGAAATAATAAGAAAAAATATCAGTGTAGCAGTAACTCACAGCTCTTGTGTTTTAAGGGAAAAGAAAAATAATCCTCATAATAGTGACAATTTTAGACTATTGCCACAGTGTGAAGATCTCCGCTCACTGCCACATTCGAAACATTTCAGTTGGTTCGCGTGTGTGAGCACTTCTTATATAATACCTGCCTCCACTTTGTCCAAGGACTATGTGAGCTTTTAAATATTTAAAACTATTTTGCTATGCCCTTTCTCAATAAAAACACCTAATTCCTTAGAACTGCAAAAAGGTTCATTTGATTCCATTAGGTTCGAGAAATATTCCTTGTTCGGCTGGCATGCTGTTCGGTGCTGGGTTCGGTTACGATGAGGCAAGGTCCTTTCCCCGTGAAGAGCTGATCATCCGTGAGATCTACTTATATCTCCAGCAGTCTGCGAAGACGTTTAGGTCGCAGATGTACTTGATTCCAACTAATAAGCAAAATTCCTTCTCCCGAGACCAGCGAGCATCACGTGAGGCGGGGAAGCAGGTCAGGGCGTGAAGCTCTGTAGCCGAGAACCAGGCCTATGACAGGTGTTCGGTAAGTAACGTCGTATGATTTTGAGCCAACGAGTCAACGCGAGGGAAAAATCCAACAGATCTGATGATGACGACTTGGGCAGAAGAGGCCGGAACAAGCCCTCCAGGCCATGAGAAGGAGATCCAACTTTTTTCCCAAAGCGATGGAAGCCATCGGATCAATGAATATAGAGGAGAAACCTAGCAGCTGATTTGACGTAAGGACACAGGAGAAGGTGGGGCACACGGGACAAGAGGAAGCCGGGTCTGCGGAGGAGACGGCGCTCGCAGCTCCGGGCGTTTGGGGGAGGGCGTCGGGCAGAACGTTTGGCGTGTGCGTCTGGAGTTTAAGGAGGACTTAGACGGGATGCAGAAACGTGGAAACTGCTGGCATGTGCCTGACCATCAAAACCCCGACCGTGGATGAAACCCCACGGAAGAGAACGTCGATTTAGAGAATAAGAAGAGGGTGATGCCCCGACCGTGATCAGTTTTAAGATTTGAAGAAAGAGGGAGAGAATTACACGCAGAGAGGCTGGAAGGAAAACAGTAAAAAACAGCAAAATGAAGAAATTCGAGGGATAAGGTGGTTTCGGAAAAAGGGAGACTGCCTAACGTTTTCTAATTCTCCAGAAAGGACAAGGGACATGATTTCCAGCAGACGCGGAGGGGAACTTAGGGGCAGAGCTCTCGGGGGCGGCCGAGGCTGGACGACAGATCGCAGCGGACGGAGGAATGAATGGGAAGTGAGAACTTGCGACCATCAGGGAGTGTCGCGTGAGATTTTTTTTTTTGCTTGAAAATAACAGGCGAAGTTATCCGACCGAAATGACTTCTGCGAAAAGCCGTCCGCTGGCTCCTGTAACTAAAATATCCGAGAGCGCTTCTGGCTTTAGTCACTGCTGCACTCGGCGGCACGAACGAGGTCGCCAGAGTCCGTCTCTCTCCGTTTCTTTGTCTTCCCTCCTCATTTCAGCTTCTTTAGAGAGTGTCCCTCTCTCTCTCACACACACAGCCTTTATTTTTTCTGGAAAACAATTCCAACCCTTCGGCATCACTGTAAAACTCAAATTGCCTGTCCTCGTAGTCACAGAGACCTCTCTCAGCAGATTTTCAGTCTCTGTAAAAACCTTTAGCCAACGCGACGAGTCACACGGAAATTATCGGGGTACTCCTTCATTTAAGAGAATGTCCTCAAGAAAATATTTAGGTATTGCAGCAACGCCACTTGAAATGACACTTTATTTCCATAAGCCGCACCCACTAGATGGCATAATTTAAAAAAAATGTTAATGGCTTGTTTAAATACCAAACCATTTAACTACAAATCTCGAAGTAGGAACACAGATAGAGGCAACGTCCATGCAACAGCCTAGTTAAAATTCCAACTACTATCTCAAGGATATTTCCAACCTCTCCCCACACATGATCTAATGGCTGTCACCTACAGGTAAGCAGTACACTGACGCATTGCACAGAGAACCTGTCACACAGGAGACGAGCTGGAGGACAGGAGAGGTTTCTTAGCTACTTGGCAGAGGCTCCGCCAGCAGATGTCCGCAGTAGCCGGTCATGTCGTTCCCACGTTTCGTGATGCTCCTTCGACCCCGACTCCAGGTGCCTGCTCCCCACAGTTCACGGACGCAGACTGCATCACGTCCTTCCCACAATCACAGTTAGCAGAGACCGCGCTGAATCTTCCTCTCGACGAGAAGACCCGATCCCATCGGTCATGTGACTGTGTGACGATGTCACGACCTACCCGTCTGGCGGCGGTGTATGGTCACGGAGTCACCTGCTTGGCCAGTGCAGGAAGAACTCGAGTTGGATGTAGGCGGGCAGCCCTGTACTCTTTGATCTCTGACTCCGTGCATCACTTAAAAGCAACCATATCCTGCTAGTGGAATCATAGGGAATAGTAGGAGATTGTGCTAACAGCGACAGCACCGCGACATAGGTAAACATTCCACACGCACGACGCCGGGTGAGGAAAACACGTCAGGAAAAACATGCGGCTGACAGGAAAGAACAGGCTTTGGTTTTCCTAAACGTCTGAGCTGCAGTGAGCCTTTCCTTACATCCTATAGACACATCAGATGACTATAGTGAAGCAGACACAGCAACGCACTTCGTGTTTTTATGGGTCATTCTTTCGCTTTACTGGGGACTGTATCATCTACTTTTTTTTTTTTCTTTTTTGAATGAAAACGCTTGGGTTTTTATTTAGACAAAGAAATATTTAGCAATATTCCAGTAGGGGGCACCATAGCACCAAAAATCTTTAAAGCATTTACCAGCAAACTCTTCCTGCCAGAGCCTGCTGAGAACAGCCAGGGGAGCCGGCCGGGCGCCCACACCCAGCGCGAAGACGCAGATAAAAAACGCGGGCTCTTCCAGGCCATGTCATCCTAACACGTGCATTGTTCCTGAATTTACCTTTCTCGATATGTTTCTTTAAAAACTCAAAACGTTTAAGGGATCACAATGCAAAGTCACCTTGAAGTCACACCCCGAAGTTCCCCATCAGAGTTTTCAGAAAAAAAACAACAACTAGGAATCAGTGGAGTGAAAGCGACATTTCGAAAGAGCTTGAAATGCCGCCCGCTCCCACCTCACCCCCGAGGAAGGAACGGAAAGCCATCGCATCTCCAAAGAGATTTGAACACGTCGGGTTCGACAAATCTAGGAAGAGCAGAAGGACGGAGGGCGAAACGGAACAGAAGCAACCAGCGCTTATTCGCAGCAGCTGCGTCAAAGGCGCGGGGGGCAGGTTTCGAGGGTGGGGGGTGCGTGTCTGGCCTCCGCAGAGACGCGGGCCGTGCAAAACGGAGAGAGCAAAGTAAGACCAAAAACGGCCAGAAACAGATATGCACGGTCTTCCTCTGATTTGCAAGGCATGCTAATCACACAACGCATAAATAAATTAAAAGTTGTACTTTTACTGACTGCAGACCGGAGAAGGTCCACAGACAGCAAACTGAGCAAATCACATCAAATTCGAACGTGGTTATGGAGTGAACACTCTTGCAAGTGACAAGATAGTATGTGGATTTCAGTGAGGCCCAGAAAACAGTCTTTTCTTCCCTCCCTTATATAATCTAATTATTGTAATTAGATTATCATTATAATCTATAATAACGATAATGTGATATTCCTATATCATTATAATGGCACACTGGTTATAATATAATAATGATAATACTGATATAACATCATAGATTTAATGATGATAATATACTAATGATAGCAAGAGCTTCGTTATGTACCAGACGCTGCGTAAATCTCTCTGCTTCTCTTTTTGCGTTTGAGCATCCCCACGGGCCAACGAGGTAGCGATGATCTTTCCTATTTTATAGGGAATGAAACCGAGACTCGGAGGAATTTAGTAAATGGTGCACAATCACACTCCTTCACGCGTTACCGTGAAGGAGAGTCTGTCTCCTAATAACTTCCCTGTCCTTTTTGTTAAAATGTTGGTTATCCTGTGACAAGGCCCAGAATTCCATGAGTAAAACAGTTCCCGCTCACCACCAGAAGATGTTTTCAGAGTTCTGACGCATACAGAAACATAGGATTTTAATCCATTGACATGTATGTCCCCTGACAGATAAGGGGACTAAGAGTCAATAAGCTTACATGCCTTTCTGACTCCATGCAGAGCAGTTGGGCCCACGGCCTACAAGCCCCACCAACTCCCACAGAATTTCGGGGTACTTTCCAGCATATCTGTTTAAGACACCACATCTTTAATACTAATGGACACCCAAGAAACACCAGACCAAAGCCTCTGACAAGAAAGAGCCCGAGAGAGAGACACACAACAAGGAGAAACCCCAAAACCAACTGCTTCACGTCTTCAGAGATGAGACGACATGGCGTCCACTGACAAAGGACGGTGGCTACAAAGAGCAGCACTTCAAGGTCAAGAGAGGAAGTTGACAGACACTGGCTACGATCTCCGAAGAAGGGAAACGATGGTACAACAGCACGTGCCTTTTAAAGGTGGAGAACTGTCCTAAAGTTGCGCGTTTGCTTCTAGAAGCGGGGGATTGAGACCGGGGAGTCGGATGGGGGCAAAGGATTGCTCTTTCTTCCCTATAGACGTTACGATGCTACTTAAACTTTCCACACACACATTGGAAGAAAAATATAAGGAAGAAAGATATCAGAATCCAAAAGTGAGGATGAAAAAGGCACGTGCACAGGGCCTCGGGGCAGAGTGAAAGTAAAGAATTTATTTTTAAATATAGCAGTGGTATCTAGCCGTCTATCTCTCCAGATTTGTCCTGTGCAGCATCACAAACATTCTCATTCACCCCCCTACGGGTGTGCGCACACACTACCTCTAACACTAGACGTGTATTTCTAGGTCTTTCCTGTTTGGTTTAAAACATCATGTTATCAAGTTCAGCCATGTTGATCAAGGGAACAAATAACAAAAAATAAATAAATAAATAAAGGCAAGATAACCATCTATAAAAGATTGATGACTCGGCCTTATTTTCTATCTTAACCTATTTATCTATAAGTCATGGGGGAAAAAAAACAAAACAAAACAGATGATCACTTCCTGTGTAATGACGGCTCCTCTGAGGTCTTTGATTTAGATTCGCGTGTCCTCAAATGTCCCACGGTCAAATTTGTTTCAGAAGTATTTCATGCCACATGTCCCTCGGGGAGATCTTATAAAGCATGTTAATGTATTAAAGGCAAAGAGAAATCTATGTAGCTTCCTTTAACCCCAAAGCTCCCAAAAGGTCTTGCCACGAACCCGTTTTTCCACGGGCAGACTGTAAACACTGCCATGACGCATGAGGACTGTGGAGCTGTGTTCTTCAGAAACAGCTCACGGTTCCGGTTTGTTTCAGTTCTGTGATGTACTTACAGATACAGAGAGAGAGAGAGAAAGAGGGAGACAGGAAGAGAGAGAAAGAGAGAGAGACAGAAAAGAGAGAGAGAATCAATAGTATCATAGTACTAATACATACAAAATCAAGGTTCGTGTTCATCTTGGCGGTGCATCAGATTAAAAATAAAAACTAACCAGATGAAAACAGAGCACAGGTGCCAGGCTCCGCCTCTGCAGCTCTGGCTCCGTGGGTGCGAGGCCTGTGGGTGGCCCTCTGTGCGCTGGCCCTTGTCACAGCTCTAAGGCTGAGTGTGGCGGGGAAAGGCGTCCAGAACCGTTGGTGAAGATACTTTCAGAACACTTCTCAGGATGGGTTTAAGCTCACATTAAATGTCTGTGCGTTTCTTCATTTATCTCAATCCAGGGATAAATACCTAACTCTTAAGATGGACTAAAGACAGCAGCGGCTTTTGCATCGGGGGAAGCCCTGGGTAAGCGTGGGTGTTTGCAGCCCTTCGGTAGGGCAGGGTAGGAGCATAGTCCGGGGGGACACAAAGAGTCACCAAGGATGCTTGCTCCGGGGCTGAGTCTGTTTTAGCAGCTATAATAGTACTGTCTTCAGTACTATTCATTATAGTGACCACTTAATCGCCAGCTACTGCGTGGATGGCACCAGGCTAAATAATTTTACACATGGCTTTGTCTAATCATTGCAGAAACCCTACAAAGTAGACGGTATTACCTTCTTTTCACAGACGATGGCTTAAAAAATAAATAAATCTATGCCAGGCGACAGAGGTGGCAGTGACAGCAGTTTGCTGTTAAATGCTGATCCGTCTGACTCTGAAAAGCTCGTTTGAGGAGATTCTGCTGTCAGAGAAAACTCCTTAACGGCACATCCAGTCCTTGTGCTAAAAATGCCATCGAGACCCGACCATGAGCAGCACACTGCCGGGCACGACCCATCGAAGTGGGTTTCAGAGGAAGTCGCACGTGGAAACTTATTTTTAAAAAGTGCAAATTGCTCGAACAGTGACTGTGAGAGAGGTCGGCTTTACTGTTTAGAAAAAAAGGTGTGTGTGGGGTGGGGAGCGTGGAGGGGTGGTGTGAACAGCCCTGTGGCAACATTGGTGTGAACTTGTCCTTCAGAAATGTTACCCAGATCCTCAAAGAAGGGAACAAACGCGCTTCAAATGTCACTCTGTCTACACTCAAGCTCCCGAACGGAGCAGGACATGGGGGCCCCCTGACCCCCCGGGGCCCCATCTCACAGACACCACCCAAATCCACGGAAGCCAGCGACGGGAGCGGAGGCCGACACAGCCCCCGATCAGTGGACACTCCGCGCAGAAGCACATGATGGACTCTCGGCTTAGAAGGGAAGCCGGGCCTCACGGCAGCAGCTCCGCTCCAAACGGACCAGGCCCCTGGCGAGCTGAGCTGGCGGGGCCGCCATGCTCAGCTCAGAGGCCCCGGCAGCGGCCGCTCTGCTCTTGTGGTTTCTTTCCCTTCTCGCTGTGCTTCTGTTTTTCTTATCCGAGGCTCGGGGGGAGAGGAAGAGGTGCGGCCTGTGCGGTTACGCGCCCGGAGCTTCTGAATGGGGCAACAGGTTGCCATGGCAACGCCGGCCGGGGCGAAGGCGCCACCTCTGCCTTTCTGCCCAGGCCGCCCATGAAACAACGAGCTGCCGCCCCGAACCTGAACTCCAGGCTCGTTTGTTTTGTTGGGTTTTTTCTTCTTTCTTTCTTTCTTTTCTCTTTTCCACAGATGAGGTTGATCATGAGGAACAGGGGTGTTTTCACTTCGGTTTGAAAAGCACTGGCCTGTGTGACTTTCGTGGGGAGGAAAAAGTTAAACTCAGCCTCACCCATGTGACACAGGGGGGCCCTCCCCTTGGCCGGGAAGGAAATGGGATTCGCTAATAATACACAGTGAAACTTGGAGAAAATCGATTCCATAGAACAAAAGCAGGACGACTGTGCTTCCTTGTTAAATAGGGTTCACTTTCCCCCCGATTATAAGGTAACCTAAGAGTGGAGGCGGGTGTTCCACACCTGTGCGGTTTCTCAGTGTCCTATGTGGATGTGACCACACCGCACCCCGCGCAAGCCAATGTCCTGAGCGAAATCCGCCACGCGGCTTCCTTAAAGTCACACTGGGAGGTCTCACAAAAGATCATTCTGGAACTCAGAAACGTGTAGGATCATTTTGCTGCCCGGGGTACGTTACTTGACCCCCTTCAGCCCTGGTGAGCAAAAGCTTTCCATGCTGAGTATTTCTACCAATTGTCTTATGTTTTCACTAAAAATAACAGCTTCGTGATATAAAAAAAAAAAAAAAATTAAAATAATACATTCCCATCCAGAAATTATAAATCCTAGGAAAGGGCAGGAAATACGTTTTTTTTTTTTTTTTTTTCCAGCTGCTTTGGGAAAAAATCATATTGGGTCAGTGTTTCCTGCCTTTTTATGTCAGAACAGTTTTCCTCCATCTTGAGTGAAAAAGGAACATGTTCGGGCTCCTCATACTACCTCGACATGACAAGTGTTACTGCTCTTGCTTCATGAACCAGGAAATGCACAGAACGGCAGCGGAAGTCAATGGCTCCCATACAGAATGAGTGAGGAACAGGGCGAAAACCCCAGCCCCGGGTCTACCAGATGCCCGGGCCTCCGTCTTCCGACCCATGTCCCTGCTCCAGGACGGGAGCGCTCAGGGCCTCTGCTGAGCTTCGGCACCCGGCGCTCAGACACCTAGCACCCGGGGGCCTGGCCCTTCCCCTCCCGCTGCCCCCACTGTCCTTCGAGCTCTGGGCACCTCCTGTTTCGCCAGACCTCGTGCTGGGCGTCCGAACCGCAGCCGCCCCGCTCCCTCCCGCGAGCTCGCCAGGCCCTGCCCCCGGGTCCCCCTCTCAGATCTGCTGCTTCTTCTTTGTCGAGATGTGTTACGAGGCGTTTCCCAAACCTTCGCCCTTGTCGTCGGAAGCGCTTCACCATCCTTCTCCAAACTGCCCGTCCAGTAACGTTCTCCATGTGCTCGGGCGAAGCCACGTTCAGTTCACGCACCTCTACTGTCACCCAGGAAGGCTTTGGGGGCATGTCTCCCCCTTGCCTGTCTCTTTGGCATCACCCTCTGTCATTCCTCCTTGAAATGACCCTGAACCACAGCCATCCTCGACACTTGGTGCAAACTCCAACTCCGTGACCGCTTCCCCGGTCTTCCCCGGCCGCCGAGGCCACCTAACGTTTAGCGTGAGCGTCATGCGTCCCACTCACGGGGATGCATCTCAGGGACTGAGCGAACAGACCCATTTTCTTTCTACACGGAGTGGTCCAGTGAAGGTCACGGGAGTTGGAAACGGCACACAAAGGTTTGGCTCACAGCACGGCCACTGTCCAGCTGTGTGACCTCGGAAAAGCGACATCCCCTCTCCGAATGTCAGCTCTTTTTCACTGAGTCTGTAATATCCACTCATAGGATATTAGGGTATCCATAGGATATCCACTCAATGGCTATTCAAGGGGACAGCGTTTGCGAGACACTTCGTGAGTCAGCACTGAGCATCCCTCGCTTAGCAACCCGGTCGTTACTGTCATCACCGCCATCAAGACGGTCACCGTCGGCCATCGGACTTGTGAATTCTATTTGTGTTTCTTAAAGGCACTGGTGAAATCGGAGTCCCTTGTGTCCTACCCAATGCTTAGTTCACAGAAAGCAAATGATACTTGAGATAGTTTGTGCCTCTGGCCTCACGGTGCCCAGACTCAGAGCAACATACTTTTGAAACTCATCGCAAGCTACGCCATGCGCGAATTCTCGTTTCCCCAGAAAGCATGGCGTTTCCTCTCGGCACGTTCATATTCTTTAGAATTTTCGTGTGTATTTATGTTTCTGTTACACAGTAAAGAGCAAAATGCCAAACGGTAGCCAGAAGGAGCGTGGCCTCTGCCCTCTCCCCCTGCGGGCCTGGTGTTGAACCCCAGCTCAGCCAGCTGGGTCCTCGTGCGGCTGAAACATCCGTGAGCTTTTCCACGTGGCAAAGGAGCCGTCACAGCAGGGCGGGTGGGACTACGCGGGGACTCGATGGAGCAGCTCTGGCAAAGGGCTCCGCGAGAGGCTGGCACCGCCGTAGTGGGGTCGAGCGAATGCTGGTTCAAGTTAGCGGCCGCCTCTCCCCCGGCCTCGTCTTCTCGGTGGCCATCGACGGGAAGAGTCTCCAAAGGAGATTTCAGAATCCGGTGAGAGTTCAAACTCCTTTGGGGAGCCACCAGGGCGGGCCATCCGGTCACTGCGTTGGCACATGAATCTCATTCCGTCATCAATGATGAGATGGCGGTGGGACTCTGGGCGCCCACTGTCTGGGATTCTGGATTTTTGCATCATTTTTCTACGATTATGCATCTGACGCTGGGCAAGGAAGAACGGGGTCCCCCTCCCGGATTCTGGGCTTCCGGGCGCCCCTCCGCCGGAGCGTGCTGGTCCCACTCGGCACCCCGTTTCACTGCCTTCCTTTGGCACGTCCCCTCGTCCCGAGAGGGCTTCGAAGGCCCCTCATCAGAAGCCAGGCTCGTGAGTGACAACGAGGCTACCAGCCCTCGCCAACACGTGGCTTCCAGTGCCCTGTCGCCTGTGATTCTGTCTGTACACTCGGGGTCCCAGCTGCCTCCCCTGGGCTCCGAGGCCCAGGCCCCACTCACAAACCTGCTCTGATGACCCCGCTTCCAGGCGAGCGCCCCGAAAACCACCTCAGAAGCCCCTCGCTGACTGATAAAATCTACCATCTGTCTCGAAAAGAGGCTTTTCGCAGCTGGATGGAAACAGACACGGCCTCTTTCTGGCTTCCTAGTGGTTTTCTGTTCTTTTTCATCGGTCACCTGAGGGATTCCCGAAGCCAAAGGACACCCAAGACTGTGTCCAACCGACGCTGGCATCGTCCACTTCGCCCCTCAGCCCGTGGCTTCCTGAGGCTCCACGCAGTGCCCGGGGCCAGCCCGCAGCCCCGCAGCCAACGCTCCCGGGGGCAAATGAAAAACGGTCTGGGTGAGTGAACCTACTTCCAAACCATAATGGTAACGACAGTGCCAAGTCCTCCAGCAGCAGGCGGGGTCGAAGTGACCCACTTGCAGAAGAGAAATTAAGCGACGAGAGTGAGTGACGTCACCCGGGAATACACCAACAGTGGCAGCACGTGAGGGGCCAGAGGAGAAGCAGGGCCCGGAAGGCTGAGGGAGGTCGACGGCCTGGCAACGGTGCTGTCATGTGTCATGACAACTAGAGAGGAAAGAGTTTCAAAAAGAAGGAAGTTGTCAAGAGGGACGAATGTCCCCAAGAGATGAAGCGAAGCAAACGCTCAAGCTGAGTCTGTTGGATCGAATTGTTTAGAGCCTGGGGGGCGGCGGCGGCGATACCGGGCATTTGTGCAAGTGGTTTCAGGGGCCACTGGGAGAAGCAGCCAGAAAACAGGGGGCGGATAAGGGAACCGGAAGGGAAAGCGTGCTCGCCGTAGGGCTGGCAAGAAAAATCTGGAAAAAGTCCGTGCAGGGGAAGAAGCAAGTGGGGAACAGTAACTAGACAGAGACCAGGAGCCCACAGGTGCTCGTCCCCCAGCTGCACTGTCATTAAAACTGCTTCTCTCACAATCGTGTTGTGATGATAATATCTAGAAACTGTTTGGAGTCCACGAAAAAAGATTTAAGGAAAGAAAATCGTGTAAATATTTCTGGGGCTTATTATCTGCCAAATCCACTAGGGAATTTTTTTTAAGTCTTTGTTATAATTTTCAGTGCTGGATGTGTCCGAAGCTATCACATATTCTTTTTCAGTGTTTTTCTTCAATGATATTTCTTCTTATTACCAATCTTTAACCCCCAAACTGATCAGATTTAATATCTAGGAAGCCGAATATGATTTTTAATAGTAAATTATACAAATGTTGTCATGGAGATTTTGGCTTCCAGCGTCTTTCCTTAAAAATGCTAAATTAACAATTGAAATGTTCATATTTAATATTTAAGGCTAAGTCTGTCACGTGGGCCCCAGCCAAACTGTGCCAGGGGGGTGTTTCACCGGTGACCTAATTTTCATATGCTAAATGAGGCCAGAGAGTATTATGCCTCTACCACTATCAAAACTCCTGAGATAGGTACAACAATGAATTTAAATCAGGAGCTAGTGATACCTTTTGGGGGGGCATAGAAAAATTAGCATTTATTCTTATAGTTCCGGACTAAGATGCTCGCAACGGAAACACTAAAAAGGGAACGCTATTAGTTTGTCTTTGCTAAGGTCCCTTTGAGTGACGCGGAAGGAGTACCTGATTTAAATTCATTCCCTTTACAAATGCGACTCGGGATGACGAAAGACTGTGCAGTTTGGGAAAAATCGTTCGCTAGACTCGACTCCTCGAAAGCTGGGTCATTAGTTGAGTGAAAATACAAACTGATGTGGAAAAATATCCTGACTGCATCTCTTCGTACAACAAATAGGTTTTTTGTTTGCTTGGGGGAGAGATGGCATTGCAGAGAGACAGGCAGGGGTTCTGCCCAATTCAGCAGTGGGATGATGAGCAAAAGTTAGACATGGCATGAAAACCAGGGGAAAACTTTATAATGAAGATTTTAAAAGAAATCGTTAACTTTTAAATCTAACCACATAATTTCTTTCAAAAGCAGCAAGTCGACTTATGTCTCAGGCTTTATAATTTGAAAAAATCTTGATCACACCACTTGGTCATCTCCCCACCCACTACATCGAGGAAGCCTTGTAGTAGACTTTCTAAGTCATCAAGTTACTTCTCAGTGACTCAAAGGAGTTCATTTCTTTTCTAAGCATAGTCGCTTTTAGTGAGCGTCAGAAACGAAGGTGCTGTCCTCCCCCCATGAGCACACACCCATCCACAAGCAAACTTAGTCTTCCTCTGCACAACGGCAGTTCATTAACAACTGGCTGAGTGTCATAGGAAAGACGTATGCTGGTAAAGAATGAAGGTTCTCAAAGTTTAAAAAAAGATCTCTTTCTGGGAGCACACAGAAGAGCAGGGCGTAGAGAGGCCCAGGCAGCGCCAGCAAGGTGTCAGAACGCGTAAGAGGACATCGGGTGTGGGTGGGCGGGAGCGGGCATCGGGAGAGCTGGCAGGTGACCAAGGTGAGTAGTCAGCGATACAGAACCTTGCAGAGGAGTCTGGTGACAGAGGAAGCGACGTGAAAAATTCGTTATTTCCCAAGCCACGCTAAAATCCACCACGATTTGAATTCTGAAAATAACCGTGATCATTTTTTTGTGGTTACTATGCAACCATTGAGCTATTTCTTTGCAGGTTTTGCCCAGGGCTCTAGTTGTGGGCACTATGTCACCCATGTTACGTGCACAGAAGTCACCCCTTTGAAACAAGTGCCATTAGGCTGAATCATACAAAATGGTGTCTTTTGTAAGTCGACGATGAGCAGACATCACCGATTTCACATACTTCAGCCAATATGCCACGTGTCACCTACTGTGCATATAAAAATACCTTCCGGCTAAATGCATCGTAGCCCTCAGGTGGTCCTGCCGCTTGCGACAGGGGTGGATGGCAGGCTTTTGCTGAGCTCTCCTCAACCCCCTTCAATGTCTATCTCTTCAGCAAAGGGCTTCCATCCTTCCACGGGGAGAAACGGATCTGCCCGTTCTGAAAGGCAAGGACATCTACCGATGCTCTGGGGGTCCGAAACCTGTGACCCCGTGCTGACCGCGCCTCTAGATTTCCGGGCTCAGTCTCCTCTGCTCCTTTGCTTTGCTCCCAGCCACCCTTCTCGCCTGATCCGAAAATTTCTTTGATTTTTCCTGGGCTACATTCGCGCTGCTGCCATATTTCTCTTCTCGCTTTTAAAATCACCTCTCCTGAGACAGAACCTCCTGGATGCCCTATCGCCCATTCCCGCCTTACCCCCGACCATTGTTCTTTCCTCCAAACCGCGCCATTGGAAGCACCATCCTCGTTTGGTACTTCCCCGCCGAGCGCAAGGGCCTTTCTGTGAGCCCGCGGGTCCCTCACCTGCTTCGTCTACATCTCGTCTGCCCTTAGCAGTGGCACGGGAGGCGCTTGGCCAAGCTAAAGCCGTCGGCTGGTACGCAGGCCCGGACCGCCGACGCCTCGCTGCCTCCTGCTCCTTCCAAGCGCCATGCCCTCCCTCCCCTGCTTCCTCTGGCTGACTCCTAGATGGCCTTTGGAACTCCGAATCGATGACATCACTTTCTGCCATCATGTCCCTCTGTGCGTGCGTTTAGGGCACGCGTGTCTCGCTGTGTTCCACCTTTGCCGTGGGGACCTGGAATGCTCCCCCCGCGCGCAGCCACGTGGCTCACTGGCCTCCTCCACTCCTGCTCTCCTCCTGGGAGCCACCCTCGCCCCTCCGACGCCGACGCCCCGCTGTGGCGCGAGCACATTCTAAGGCCGCCCTGGGCACTCGGGGCGAGCGGCCACCTGGATCCCCGTGTCCTGGCTTAGCTTCCGCCCTCTCGCTGAGAGGCCCAGAGTAGCCCCTCCCCCGCTCCCTCCTAGTTTATTTTTAATAAATATTTTCTCACCCCACGTTCCTGCCTAAAGGGCTTCGATACAGAGACGACGGATGCGAATCATGGATGTCTTTTTTCTGTATTTCTAGGGAGCGCTGTGAATTGCTGGCTTCATACATGTCTACATGTCTTATCCCATGAATATAGGGAACACGTTCTCAGGACAGAGAGCGTGACTTTTTCTTTTCTGAGCTCTCCCCAGGGTGGGTCTCACAGCTTCGTAGTTAGTACGGGTCCAATAACAGCTGGAACGAGTGAATGAGTGAATGAGCGAATGAATGAATGGATGAATGCCCCAGCCTTCGCTATCCATCAGCAATGCAACCCCAAAGCCCACATCTTGGCTTCTCAGACTTGTTTGGCCAGAGAAGTCGAAATCTTTTATCACCCTTCACTGCGAGACAGAATCGTTCCCATCTGAGGCGAGTTGACTCTGTTTCTTTGGAAAGCTCGTCAGATAAAATGGCCTCACATAGATCGAATCGCATGACGCGGCGACCAGCTATGGCAACTAGCGGACAAGATCAAGACGCAGTAGCTTTTCATAATGTCATTATTCCTTGTTTAATTTTATGAGAGAGGCTGGAAAGCTAGACTTTTCCCTTCTCAGTGCCCCCTCTACCCCCACATCTCTCCCCGCAAAGCAATGAATGGTCCCGTGAGGCATTTCTGGTCAATGAGTGCAGACAAGGCCTCTAGGGAAGGTTTCGGTCCCCGAACGAACAAACAAAACAAAGTCAAAGGTCACTAGGAAACACCTCTTGCCACTCTGTCCCTCCCTTTTTTCTCACTGGAATACACATGCAAGGTGTGGATGCACAGCAGCCATCAAGACACGTGAGGCGGCGAGCATGAGGACCGAAGCCCGCGGGACACGATGGCAGAAAAGAGACACGGGAAGAGGCCGGGCTGCTCGCGGCCTCCTCCTGCCTCTTGCTCACCATGAACTAAATTCCTCTTAGACGCCTGGCCACGTGGCTCCTCTTTACTAGTAATTATATTTCTCTTGTCTGCTAGCTGAATACAAAGCTGACCGATACAGGAACCTTACAGGACCATTCTGGAGGTTTCTTATAGCCATCTGTGTTCAAGCAAGGTTGCATTTAACTTATAAGGACAAATGAAAATGAACCTACTATTTTAAAAAGTATATCATGGTGGAAGTATTCACAGTCTACCCTGAAGACAGTGTGAACGTCACTTTGCTCGTGGAATGTTTTCTGCCCTTAACTTCTGTGTCTGGTCTGACTCACATAGACAGAATGTTCCTCACCAGCTCTGTGCTGGCTCTCCGCGTGTATGAAGTCTGCTCTTGTGTCTTAAACTCAGTTAATATATTAACAGACCCTGCGGTTTTACATTTACTTCAGCCTCTAGACATGTTTTGCAAATGTTTTAAATTATTTCCATTTCTTTGTAAGATAGACCAGCCTTACAAATAGTTTCTAAAAAGTTTTGGCCTAGAAAAGATCTGCTAAATCCAGGGACTCTGTTTTGGGGACACTGTGATCCCCAACAGAATCTCTCCCTTGCTGCTGCCCCTCCTTCCTACAGAAGTCACACACACACACACACACACACACACACACACACACACACACACACACACACACACGTTTGCTTCCATTGTTCGAACCTCTATGAGCACAAGCCCACCACTCTCCTTATATGTTCAAATGTGATTATTTGAGCAGACTGAAAGGTGATGAGCTGCCCTTGGTAGGTGAAGACATACCACTGACATTCCGAATGGTGCGTGCGCTGGAGCTGTCTCCCCAGGACTAGGAAGGATTCACTTACGTTTCTCCATATTCTCATTTTGTCCCTAATGTGCGGAACAGAATACGTTCGCCAATACTTCGGCCCTTTGCCGAACGTGTCCCCTAGTCCGTGCCACGGTGTTCACGGATGCGCTCTGTACGGAAACCATTGGGATGTCGGGCGGTAAGGAGCTGAGGCAGAGGGGCAGGAGGTTCTGAGTTCATCTGTTCCTGGGGACACATAGTGCGTGGAGGCGTTGGGATGAAATGTCACCGTGGTCCCCCAGATACCTCAGACAGCCACGAGGGTCCACCTTTGAGACCTGTGTCCGTGTACCTTGGGGAGCTGACTCGCTCACTAAGTCACTGTCTGCGCTCCAGCTGCTGTAACCCCGCTCCCGCCTGACTTGACTTCTTTGGCCCCTTTGGATGCCAAAACACGCCCATCGGAATCATGAGAAATAATAAATGCACTCCCCTAGGAAATACGATAGTCCAACGATGCGCGAAACTGCATCCAAGGCTGCGGGAGGGAATGTTCCAGAATCGTCCCCCTCACACTGGCTCCGGTTCCATTTGGATTCAAAAGATACTCCCCAAATCGGGAGACCTGAAGTTTTCATGAGCGGCCCCTCAAAACATCAGCCCGAATTGGATCGAGACGGCGTGTTCCTCTCTCTTCTTGTCCTGAACCCGTCGATGGGCGAGCAGCAGAAGCCGGAGGAGAAGGGGCCGATGCGGGACTCCCCGGGGGCAGGTGCTCACGGAGCCCACGAGGCCAGCGGAGGGAGACCCTGTCCTCGGCCACAGCGGGGTGGCTCTCGGGGGCCCGGCGCCTCCGAGGGGACACCACACTCTCTTTCCCAAACAGCCCGTTGCTGTGCCACACGCCCGGGCCCGAAGCAAGCGTGTCAGCCACAACGGCGCTGCCATATCCGAGCTGGAATTTTCTAAACTTGCCCAAAGCGTTCCCTGAGTCACATTAAAGGCCACTCCGCTAAGTGAGACTTCGTCATCGAGTGCCAGAACTCCTACAAAATTGTCCGTTGACAAAAACAAAAACAAACCAACCAACAAACAAAAAACCCAGTTGTTTTCTACATTGGGCCCCAAGGAGGTCACGAAAACGTCACGTCCAATGAAACCCGGTCTGTGAAAGACAGGTCGGGGCTTGGCGTGTCTACACAAGCAGCAGCTTTAAACGCCTTTTTGCCAACAAAGTCGTTTCTTTGGCTGTCAAATACTTGACAATCACAGCAGAATTCACCTCGAACTGCCATTTTGAGGAAATATTTTCCCGTGTCCGCAGTTCCCTTTCAAATATGAGAAGGTCGCCTGTTCCTCTTTCTCACAGCTGGCCACAGACACCGATGCTTTAATTATCCACAGACCAACTTTCTTAGAACATATAAACTTATGCGGACGGCCAAAAATGACAGCAGACGCTGCCTTAAATAGCATCGTTTCCCTTCCTGCTCACTCCCATTTCTTGCCACTTGATATACTTCTCCTTAGACGACCTAAACCCACGTGGATCAAAGGGGCTGAGCTCCAAAGCACCGAAAATGTTTACTGCTATTATTAGTGCAGAAAATTCTTTAGTTTGTGTTCCCCTCTGCTGGAAGGCAGGTAACGTGACGCCATGGCATAGCGATGGTAATAATCATTGCTGACGTGTATTGAACGCTGTCTATGCGCCATTTACTCTTTATTACCTGTGAGGTAGATGCTCAAATCAGCACCATTTGTAGACAAGGAGACTCAGGCACATGGAGGTCAAGCAACTGTCCCGAAGGAACGCAGGAACCGAAGTCTGGGAAGGCTGGTTATTGAGGTCTGCAAACTCGATCGAGCACAACGCCACCTTGTAACTTTTACCACCCATTAGTGCCACCAGATCAGTCCCGAATTCAGCGGGAGGTTACGGGGCTCCAGTGTCCAGGTGCGGACCGAGCTTCCGTTGGACCAAGCTGCTGACGAATATCTCCTTCTGCTCTTTCCAGAAGCTTGCCAGGACATCGGCTTGGTCAGACTCAGGACCGATCCCTCCGTCTGCCACAGACACACCTGTGCCCTCTTACGCTTCATGAGAATCTAAGCGTTCTTAATTAGATAAAGGGACCTTGTTCCTAAAGAACTCTGTTCTTCAAAAGAGAGATAAAAAGTTAAAGATCATTATTATTCAAACGGTGCCCATGACCAGCCTGGTTTGGCTCCATTAAGGGACTGAAAAGAATGGACTTCAGCCAGGTACGGAGGGAGCAGGTGCGCTCAGCGGGGCTCAGGTCTGGGGCCTCCGACTCCACAGAGAAGTCGTGTGGGTTCAGCCCTCCTCGCCGTGCGACTGCGTCGGGAGACGCCGCTATCCAACGGTAGTGTGACCGTCGCACACTTAGGGGCCTGTCGCATTCTCTAAGCGCACAGTCCTGGGAAGGAGTCCCACGTCAGGTGGCTGGAGCTCGGGGGCGGGGGGCCCGCGGTGGCTCAGCCCCTCCCTCCCGCGTTCATTCCGTGGGGAGTCACGGCACAAAGCGGGTGCTCCGTCCAGGGCGAGGGTTCAGAGGAGAAGCTACGATTTCCATAATTCCCATGGAAACCTCTAGACGGGACCGTTGCAGAGGCGGGCACGCCGAAGGTCGAAGGCCTGTCGGCCTCTGCCCTGAGAAGGGAGACGGTGGAACCGGACACCGGTGAGTCCGACGCCTGGAAGAGGCAGGGGCGCCCCCAGCGAGGAGAAGACGACACTTAGGCTTCTCGAGCTTCACAATTCCGTTTCCTCCTTTTCTCTCTATTTGGATTCCTATCCTTTCTCTCCTCATGACCAAATAAACCACTCCGACGCGTGACCTTCCCGCTTACAATGCATGTCGACATTCACGTTTCTGCTAATGCAGGCTTGTTTATATTCTTACATGTGTCTCTAAACACACAACTCTCAGGAACGTCCGAGTCCAAGTGACCCCGGAAACATAATACAGCCATATTTCAGGTGCTCAATATTATCAGTCATTTCAATAATTATTTTTATCGATATGATCGAAATAACCAACACGGCACGGAGCAAATGCGCTCCTTGAATCCGATCGGGTCGACTCTGAGATCGCCGGTGTGACAGGATCTAAAACGCTGGCCACCCAGATGGACACGGTAACTTCTCATCGGAAGTCACTTCCCATCCTTCAGAAGACAAACATCAGTTGAGTCCAGACACTGGGTCCCTGGATGACTCTGTTCGGTTCAGGACACCACACAGTGAGAATGGGACTGAAATCTGGGAGCATTCGGAAGAGGCTAACCAGAGGGTGGTGGGTGACCAGGGGTCCAGCACGGCACGCCAAATATAGAAAATTTAAGAAGACGTAGGGCATTTTTCTCCTAAGAAGAAATAGTGCAAGAATCCAAGATACACATTCGCATACTTGAAATACTGTTACATGGAAGAAGATACAGTCCTGGACTATGTTGCCTGTGTGAGGGAAAGAATTTTCTCCAGTTGGCTCACACCAGTGGTTCTCCAAGTGTGTTCTAGAGACGCAGGGGGGTCCCCAAGAACCTTCAAGGGTCTATTTTCATAATAATACTAAGATATTATTTGCCCTTTTTCTCTCTCACTGGAAAAAGTGGAAGCTGGATGTTTCCAGAAGCTCTATAGTACTGCACCAGACAGAATGTAAAACCAGATATGGGAATCCAGGTGACTTCTACTAAGACAGACATTTATATAGACATTATAAATAAAATGGTGCCGCTATTCTTACTAAATCTTTGGTTCGTAATATGTGCTTATCTTTCTATAAAAGCGTTATTTATATTAACATGTGTTAGATTTATTATTATTAAATTAATAGTAAATAAGTATTTTTAAATTCTCGATTTTGATTAGCATTAGGGTAAGTATAGATATAACTCACATCAAGAAAAACTCTTCGGGGTCCATACTTATGCTTAAGAACGAAGTTTGTTTTATTTCAAAAGACTTTTTTTAAGACGGAGTCCTCAGACTCAAATGTTTGTGAATCACCAGTTTCAGCCATGCTGTAGGAGATTTTGAAAGCACACGTTTCAGATCATTTAAGCTGCGTACCCCTAAACTAGGCTTTTCTTTTTTAAAAAAGTAGTCTTTGGAGAGTATTTGAACAGTAGGCATAAATGGTAAAGCCAGGTAAATGCCTTGATCGCTATGGCCTCCAAGATTTCTTTCAACTCAGAGAGTACAATTCTCTAGCGAAAGGGATTGAAGGGGACCTAAGTGAGAACGTTGGTCTTACAAGGCTGCCGAGAAAGTTAGCAGAGAGGCACGCGGTTAGGGGTGGAAGTTTTGGGGTGAAGCAAAAACAGAAGAATCTTAGCACCAGAGATGGTGACTTTGAGGTGCTGGGCTGAGGGGAGATTCTCTGCTGAAGAGAGAATCATGAGGCTTGAGGACTCACTGCCAACGTCACCTAGATTTCATAGGGGGACCCATCTGTGAAGGTGGGGTCTGGCTTCCATGATGGCCTCGCAAGTCTCCCCGAACATTCCAGAAACAAAGAGATAAGAAA
>NW_006429894.1:1468670-1475983 GCF_000325575.1 Pteropus alecto
GAATCAGCACTTGCTCGAAGACGATGAACTTGAACTCTGGCAGAGGGATGTGGAGGGACACTCGCGAGGGCGTTTTCCTGGAAAGCCATGCCCATGAAGACCGGCGATGGTCCGGGCTTCCGACAGAAGCCAGACCCCACCTTCACAGATGGATTTCAGGCGACGACCCTATCGCGAAGACATGGCCGTGCATCTACAGACGAGGGCTTTCGCATAAAGGTGTACATTTTAAGAAAAACTGACAAAATATTCTTCTTTCACTGAAAACTTGTGGACTAGGTCCACAGAGAAATTAACCAAAATATCCCTCAGGACCACGCTGGACTGGCCACCAAACATACAGGTCTGCTCCTCAGACACCCCCACCCAGCTGTCCTCAGAATAAGCGTTGTTCCCTGTGCACCCCCTTGTGGGGAGTGGTCACGTGTCTCCCATCCCCTTTGCCTGATGTCACAGAGCAATACTTATGTGTACTGAGTGTCATAGTTACGATGCATATAATCGCTGTGCATATCTACTTACTAAGCGAGTCGTTGCTGTGACACAGTACGTGTCTGGTGGTGACAGGCAAGAGGACGTGGCAGAGGTCCAAATACAAAGAAGCTGGTATGTCACTCGGACAATCCCTTAGCCCCAGGTGTCTCTAGCGGTCCATCCTGAGCACCTCTAGCTTCTCACCCGAGGGAGATAGAATCTCACATCTCTAACTTGGTCCTTAACTGTAAGTTCATCCTTAAGACTTGAAAAAAAAAAGGTTCTTTTGGGAAATCTTGTCTGAGAAAAAAATTACCTTTTCTTTCAGTACCACAAAGGCAGAAGTCTGCCTCTCACGGCTGGTGATAACCTTCCAGAAACTAGCATGAGAGGAACGGGGGACCCCTGCCACCAAGTCTGGTCATACATGTATTTGCGTGTGTGTGTGTGAGAGAGAGAGAGAGAGACAGACAGACAGAGACAGACAGAGAGAGACAGAGAAGAGGTTTCCACTTAGTATCCCAAGTCACAAATAGCAAAGGGTTAACCTCCTTTTTTGGGGGCTGAGAGGGACAGGAAAGGGTAGAAGTGGCATTAAAAAACTCATTACCGGCATCTGAAAGAGGTTAAGAAAGGCTCCCTAATGTGTGTCACTTATAGGAGAAACATTTTCTCTGCTAGAGACGGTAAGTCATGGCGAATGTTCTAGGTAAGCCACACCACCCTGTCTCGAGACGTCCAGCGCTTCCGTGTTCTGTGTCTTTCCTGGGTTCAGTTACTCGCAGTGCATGTGGCCTTATTCTGTCCCCTCCTTAGGTAAGAAAGGAACTTAATAAAATGAGACTCAAGCACAGAAGCGGGCCACTTTTCTCTCAGATTATCAGTCGTCAGTATCAGTCTATACATGCAAAACAGTCTGAAACAGTCCCATGATGCCACGTTATCTCAAAGAGTTAAAGGGCTCCATTCATTCATTCATTCATTCATTCATTCATTGCATGAATTCGAAAAATGTATGTTGAAAAGTTACTCTCTCATGTCAGGCACTGAGCAGCCAAAAGCGAATAAATAAAACTTCCTCCCTTAGGAGGGCTCGGAGGGAGAAACTAAGAAGTAAATAAGAGACGTAAAGAATGTCCCTACGTTCCAGTGAGACAGGGACCAGAAGGATGTCCGCATGGGCACGTGGGCTGGCTGCCAGCTACAGGTCCTTTGCACCTGACAGAGTGAAAATAAACACTGTGCGATCCCACGAAGCTGGGTCCCCGAGCGCGGCTTAGTTTAACACAGTCACTGAGTGTCCAGCTATAATTAGACTCCTCCCGTGTCGACATGGAGGCGATGCTACCAGCGCACGTCAGTGTGGGGCGTGGCGCGAGCCAGCAGGGACGGGAAAGCTGAGGATGGGGACACTGACCCAGGGCAGCAGCTCCGGGTGGAGACAGGTACCTGGAAGAAGGTAACGGGACCCCTGCGGAAGAGACATGGCAGGGCAGTGGACATGAAGCAAGACTGGACTTTCCTCTCACGCTTCTGGGATTTCCATGTGTGTGGACATTGAAAAAAAAGAGCAAGAATTTTCTCACAACGTGTTGCAACTTCTGCTTCTGTAGCGACAGAACACAGAAGTAGCAAGAGAGTTAAAAATGAAAACACTATTTCTCTTTCAAGTGACAATTGATTTTTTTTTTTTACCCACGAAAGTGGTATATTCATTCAGGTTCTTTTGGGATTCTTAGATGAATATCTATAACGACTCTAATTCTATTTGTAGTTTGTTCATGACATCCTTTATCTTGGTTTAGGGAGAAATAAAATCACCACTGTTTGACTCCATTAAAAACAGAATATAGCATGGCTTATAAAGTTGGATTTCCTTCATGAAAAGATATCTCAAGCCCCAGTCATCTGGTGACAGTATTCAGTATCAGAAAAAGTTCTTTTTTCCATGAATATTTTATCAACTAGTAACTTGGAAAAACTTAATTTTCTGAAAGATTAATTATCAACACTGTGACTAGGAAAAAGCCCATTAATTTTCTCTGTTCTACTAACCAAATGTTGTGGACATCAGTCTAAACTTTGCTTTACCAGAAAAAGATACATCAAAATATTTATTCTAGATATTAATAGACATATACACGACAGGTATAAAATTATCTTCAGCAACTTATGGTGATGTTAAAATGTTCTGTGATCATGAGAAAGAGATCTCCCAGTTTAAACAGAATGGCTTTTCCCTCCCTAATCTGGGCTCCTTGTCTAGTGAACTGCGCTATCACTGCCCGGCCAGAAGACGTCTGCCTAGTTTAACAATATCTCGTCACAGGATGTGGCCGCCTCACCATGTTCTCCATCTGGCAGCATATAACCCACCTATTTGAGCTCTGAGCTCTCACTTTATAGCAACTAAACTATGCTCGAACGCCCTTCGCAATGTGCATTTCTCGTAAAACCACAAGTTGGTGAACTTCCTCAGGGAGCCTGAAACAGTGCCTGGCAACAGAGTGACCCTCTGGTGTGTGGCAGGGTTCATCCGACTAGCTCTCTGGTCTGGCATCCAGGGCTAGACAAAGCTTCTGATGTCCCTTTGTAGCTTCCGCAAGACACGGTCTATAAGAAGCTGTCGCGTACTGGCAGGTGTCTGGATGCAACGGGGAAAAACGTGGGTGGAGGAGGGGAAGAGGGAGAAGCAACCGAATCTAACACTGAATCTAACACTGAGGTTAAGACGCGTCTCTTCCATATGCAAAGGACGAACATATATCTGTGGCTTTTCTCCCTGCGAAACATCTGTTTGTTCTAGCAAATCTCATCAGGAACGGCTGCCCCACCCCGTCGAAAGCATCTTAGAAAGGAACATAGTCAGGGACACCTACAATGTGAAGTGAGTCCCTACTCACCTACGAAACAATGACCAAATTGTTGGGCCTGTTGGTACGACTGGTGAATACAGAGATCATTCTTAGGTGGAAAAAACTAGGCCACTTACAGAGAATGAATTTTTATATCGTTTGGTTAAGGCTTCTTGAACCTGTCTCACGGCTTCTATAAAATTCTCCCCTGTGAATATTTCTGATCTTTAAGTTTCTAAAAATTCTACGATGCCACCTTGGGTCACTGTAAACGGTACCCGCCAAACTTCGTGGTGGATCATGGTGAGCGAGCGCCGTCAGCGATAAACTCATAACGGTTCTGCTCGGTGTTGGGAAGGACTGATTCCAGCCATATCAACAGCTCTCAAGGAAGGTGGCGAGGGCTGACAACTTAGCCCTCAAGGGACATTGCACAATGCCCAGAGACATTTTTGGTTGTCATGACTGTGGAGGGCGGGGTAGGGGTGGGGTGGGGATGCTATTGCACTGTAAAGGCCAGGGATGTAGCTAAACACCCTTCGAGGCACAGGACAGCCCAAGTATCCAGCCTCAAACGTCAGGCAGGCCCAGGCTAAGAAGCTCTCACGGAGGCTTGAAGACAACAGATAACTTTCTCAATGCCACACGTCAGAACCTAAGTCTAGTGAAAATGAATTAGTGACAGAGTTAGCATTCCACATTTGTCCCCGAATGTCGGGTCTGGTTGTCATCTGACCATGCCGGGCAAGTGGGTAAGTACCTCGTGATTCACTGGAGGAATTCTGGGCCCAACTCCCTCGCTTCCGGGATCGCGTGGGAGAGATCGTTCAGTGGGTTTGCCTTCCAGTTTTCCCCTTTGCAAAATAGATGAGATAAAATGGACGATCTCAATGGTGCCTTTTTTCTCCAAAATGGTATGATTCTGTAAATATTCTGTTACGGTAGTCTCCAAATCACCTAATGCCTTTTCTCTTTTTAAACTTCTTCTCTGGGAAATCTAACCCAAATAAAAGCAGGAAATACTGCTGATGACTCACAAAAATACTGAAACAAAACAGCGTCTTGAGCAATGCTCGACTCTCAGTAAATAGCGAAGGAGAGAATAAAATTCAAATGCATCACCTAGAAATAGAGTGACAGGGATAAAGACATCCTCGGCATCTGTTATTTTAATGGGAACACGAGTTCTTTGGGCCCTTTGATATCCTGTGTACACATTAACTTACTTTGACCATAAACAGGCAACGTAAGGACAGCGAAAATAAAAGCCAATCAGCCATGTACACAGCAAAGTGATGTTACTGAATTAGTTGAATTGGTTTGACAGATGCTGCCCTGTGGCCCATTTCCTGGGATAGAAGTTCCCCAAAGTACCCATGGATCTGTAAATTCAGTCTTAGAAATGCGAATATTGTAGAGACAAAAAAAATTGATCGGTGTTTAAATTCTCCACTTTAATCCTTAAGCATTTGGAGTAAGAGACGGACCAACGTTTCTTGGTGTGCGCTATAATTTTTAGGCTGACGAGTTCGGTAGATCGACTACTGCAGCTGTAGAACGAGAGAGCAGAGACACAGAGCACATGTGACGCGCTTTAACCTGGTACCAAGTCCCTGAAATCTCCTTTTGTTATAAAATAAGAGAACCGAATTTTCGGTGGCAGATCACTTCATTCCACCACCTAAAGTTTCTCAGCCAGGAGGAATTAAACTATCATTTTGTTATTTTTTTTCACACAAAAAAGAATTTTAATCTGACCCATGTGCTATCATTACTATCAACCTCTGGACGCTTAACAACATTTTGATGGATCTTAAATCAATTAACGCGATAAAGGAAACCGTCTGCGGTTCTAATCCTTTTTAGAGGGGCTCTTAATATTCTTTTTAAAAGGAGTTTGAAATGTATTTAATTAAAAAGGCCACTGAAAAATTCCATAACTCATTGTGTGCTAAACGAGTAGATATTAAAGTCATGTCAACATTATTAGCAGAAGCATGTGTATCTGACAGAGAATTATGAGGAAAGTCAGCGGAAGGAAATGCTTTCTCCTCCATCGAATCCAGATGCTCACCCGACAGAGGCCAGAGCGACCGGCAGGCCGTGGATTCCGATATCCTTAAGCAGTGTCGCTTCAGAGAAAATTTGCGGACAAGGAAAGCCAAAATAGATTTTTTTAAATCAATTATGCTTCATTTTTGTTTTAAAGAAATTATAGTAATTATTTTCTAAATTAAATATGGAATGTCATAACGGATAAATTAAGATAAAAGGCACATACGTTTCTTTGACAGAAACACCATTAGGTACATACTTAGATTTAACACATAAAGGTTACTCTTTAGCAAAAAATAGATCTATGATAAGCACTTTGTAATAAACTGACAATATATAGAGAGTAAGCCACATCATGGCTTCGAGGATTCTATTGAGTCAAAGTTTAATTACAAAATAGGAGTCCACGTTGACAGCGGCTGGACATTCCATCTGTTTGTACTTGGCTTTATAGATTCACAGGTGAACCATTTCTTATTTTTTAATCAAGATTTCAACTTGAATCCCAACTCTTACAGTGAAAGACCCGAGGAAAAGCTAATTATAAAGGCAGTAACAGAACCTCTGCTCTCTGTTGGCAGCTCCCAGACGCTTCGGGATGGAGCGGCCCCGATGGCTTCGCTGCATGGCCCTCTGGGAAGCGCGTCTACGTTCATTTTCTTTAGGCACCTGATACTCAGACACGTCATCGTGACCATTTAGTTTAGGACAAGACGTTCCAGTACGAATAACCGAAAGTCATTTTGGGGCCTTTGAACATCATGCCTTTTTTTTTTTCTTTTTGCAAACTGACCGAGTAAGATAGATGGAGAAAAGATACGTACAGTTAAATGGACGGCAATAGGCAATACCCTCGGTTTGACAGCGCTTTGAAAGGACAGAACGTGGCAAACCTGGCCCAGATTTCACATTTGACAACTGAAGGTATTTTTATGACTCGCATTTCCCGTCTTTGAAGCGCCCCTACTTCCAGAACTTTGAGGTTCCCCTGGCTTTGATCTCGCAGCCATGCCCAGCCCTCTCTCGTCCACACCTTCTAGCTGCCCCCAAGCCAACACCACCTTCTATTCTTAGGACAGATGGTCTCTGATTTCAAAGGCCCTGGCGGTGTTCTGTCGTAGGTCACCCTGAAAACATCTTTAATCCCTCTCTGCGTGAGACGCGCTCTTTCCTGAACCTGGACTTAGACCCGTGGGTTCCATTAGTTCGAAAGTGACCACGGGTCCGGGAGGCATCACAGCTCCTCACGTTTAAATGATACGAGTCCCTCTTTCATTGAGACGAAAACTTATTTTCTTCATTTGAACTTTATCCTTGAAACAATGGGCCCCCCCAGAAGTGATATGTGCTTACATAATGGAGCTAACTCAACTCAAAATGGATTAGTTAGGTTTATGAGGCTTTTATCTTCTGATTACTCACATATAGCAAGATTTTTCTGCATGACAGCAAATTATGCTTCCTGCCCCCTGGTGGCAGCTTCTGCACGTGCGATGTAGTTCCCAAATCGGCAATAAAGGGTTCCCCTTCTCTCGCCCCTTCCTTCCCAGTCCCCACCTCTCTCTCTCCCTCCGTCTCTCTCTCTCTGGAGCTGAAGCAGATGTGCTTCAACTGCTGCTTTATATTCTTATGAAAATGAAGCAGGGCAGGAAGAGAAAGCTGCAAAGCTTTCTCCTTTGTCCAACCTTTTCAATAGGATCTTACTGTCAAGATCACGGCAAACGGCCCTGACATTTGATGCGTCCATTTTTCAATATAAGCGAAAGACCGTCATACAAAACTAAATATAAATATTTAGATGACTTGCTATTTTGATTTGACCGCAACTCTCTTTTCCTCTCTTAAGACCAGTGGCCAGGGGTTGTCTGAGTGTTCATTTGACACTCTGAAGATTAGAGCGACTCGTCCGTTATAATGGACAACGGAAAA
>NW_006429894.1:1476001-1498620 GCF_000325575.1 Pteropus alecto
GTCGGGCACGTGGGATGGTCATTTCCTTTTCCTCCTCCTCGCTCAGATGTGGCACTTAACATTAGAACAAGGAAAGTTACGTCGAACTATTCCTTTCTGGGGTTTGATTCTCAGTACATTTTATGGCAAATACTGGGAAACAAATTAACGAATTTACTTACGTTAAAAACAAGTATGAGCTAGACTTCATAATGACTCTTATACCTAGTTAAATATGATCGCATTTCTATAAAATGTTTTGCTTTTTAGCTATTTTCCTTATTAACTAACTACCAGTTACTATAAAAACGAGTTGCTCTAAATATATATCTCTTTTAAGAAAACCTCGCAGGCCTGACATTAAAATTTTATATACATATGTTCGCACAAGAACAAATCTCTGTATGTGGCAGAATTCTTAAACCCATTAAGGACTACCTAATATAGGTCTATGTGATCACCGGTTATTTCTCAAATTTCTCGAAGAAATGAAAGGTTTAAATGTTGACTTAGAAATAAGCCTTTTGTGTAACTAATTAACTCTCAACAAGCCTCCCAACCAGTCCAAGAATTGGCTTCAATAGTATTTTAAAATATTTTTATCAATATGCATCAAAACGAAATGTATACCATAAGGGACTCTACAGAGCAATTTCTTGTGCGGACATTTTTAATTAAATCTCTAATCAGTCTCTCGGTATATTTTACATAGCTTTTATTAAATGATCTTGTATGTTTTTAATAGCTAAACCCATGATATATATATATATACATAATATATATACATGATGTATATTATGTATATATATATCTTGTTGTACCTTTTTAATAGCTAAACTCATGATATATATATATACATAAAAGATATTTAATTTTTCCAAATACTATTATAAAGTCCTTCTTATTTCCTTTTGCGATGACATGCAAGTTCAAGGGGACATCGGACAGTAACTCGTACACTCACGATCACCGTCCCAGCTACCCTTCAAGAGGAGGCGTGAATTTGGTTTCCGCGTGGAAGTGACTGGACCCTTACACACTGGCAGCCACGCTAAACCCTTCCCGCTCGTCACCGCCTTCGGCTTCCACAGCAAAGTATTTTTCTCCCTCTCCTGGCTTCTCCTGCCAGCCCTCCACCTGTGAAGGGTGCGGGGTCAGGGCCAGCTTCTCTGCCCGTCACCTGTCTGCTGCCTCCCAGCATCGCACTCAGGTCCCAGTCGAGACCACTCTTAACCCCAGCCAGTTGCTAGGCCTCTCTGGCCGGGAGTCTAGTGAGAATTCAAACATCGATATGGATGAAACAGGACTCTTGAGGGCCTGGCCCTAACTGGGGTGTTTCTCATTTTAGTTCCTTGTTAAGGGAAAAAAAAAAAAATGAGTCATTCTGTACAACTTCCCGTTTCTCCTCCACAGAGCGACTTCTCGGCCCCACGTAAATCTGCCCTTTCCTCCCACCTGCTCTGTCGACACTCTGTCCGGGTCACCGCCCCTCACCCTCCCCCGCAGCCACGGCCCCTCGCTGGTCTCCAAGCTTTTGAGTCCCTTCCAACCTGTTTTCTCACAGTAGCCAGGGGAGTCGCCTCAGTATAGACAGAAAACCAGGCCCCTCTCCGCTTAACGGTCCCAGGTGGCTTCTTCCCATTACACTCAAGGTCAGAGTCACTTCCAGCAAGGCCCCTCGGCCGCCTTCCTCCGCTGGCCTGTCCAGCTCCCCACCCCCACGCACGACTCAGCCTCCGTCCCTCGTCCTGCGGGCGCCCACCTCCATCCTCTGCCCCAAACCCGCCAAATTTTTTTTTTTTTTGCTGTCTTCGCGTTTTTGTTCCTGCCAGTTCCTCTGCACACGAATCTAGGCTCTTGTCTGCCGACAAGTGGCTCGATGACAGCTCTGAAAGGGGCCTTCCGCGGTCATTGCGTTTGAAGGGTCGTCGGCCCCCCAGGCCGGCCCGCCTCTATCCTGTCAAGCTGCTTCATTGCACAGTACTTATCAGCCTCTGAACATATCTTAATCATTCACAAGGTTTCTCGTGCATCATTCTCTCTTGCTAAGAGGCGAGCTTCGTGGAAGTCGGTGCCTTGTCCTTTCCACTGCCCGCCACGTCTCACTGTGAAGGGTTCCTGGCTCGCGGTAGAAGCTCTAGAAGCAGCCAGTGGGGTCTTTGAGGAAATCGCCTCATTTAAGGGGTGCTGCTGTTATTCCCACGCACAGAGAAGAATTCGAAGGCGGCACTGAATGCATCATAACTGGGAAGCTCACAGTGGGGTCCAGGCGCGATGCCAGAGGCCAGCCCTTACGGACTTTGGAGGTCGCCGACATTTCGAGAACCCTTTCTTCGGGTCACCCTCATCGGCTCCCCGCCCCTCTGCGTTTGCTCATCTACTTCCCTCATTCGTCACTTCCTCCCCCGGCCAGAACTCGGAACTGCTGCTTTCTGCTTTCTTTATCTTGTCTTAGCCCTTATGTCCCTTGATCGTACCAAAGTATCAATCAGTCCCTTCAGGGGACTGATTCTACGTGGAAAGGGACAGGGAAAGGAAGTGAGCAGGGGAATCAAAGCACAGATCACTGAAAAGTGGAGAGACTTCGCGTTTATGGGAAATGAGTGATCCTCTTCATTTAGAAGTCAGGAGGGGATTTGAAAACCTAAGTCTAAGAAGCGGAAGTAGGCTGTCTGCCCTCACTCTCTCGGCATGACGACCGGACAACAAATGCATTATTTGTTTCTTCTCCTTCCCTTAGGCTAGAGCCGACTTATTTTGCAGTAGAAATCTGTAAGATAGCTCCCACCCGATTCATTTACCATGCCTCCTGGATGCCTACGAAAAGATTATCTGGTGTCTACACTTCCTGGAATAAGATGAGAACCTCAGGTGTTTTCCAAGATCAAAGAGTTTAACAAAGGTCAAATTACTTCCCTTGCACTTCAAAAATGAAAAAAATTCTAGAAACTTGGGTAGATCATTCAATGGCTTTCACTCTATGTAATATCAAAAGACAGTTAGGCGGGCGAATCCGTCCTCTCCAGACAGAGCTCCGCCTGGGCGGACTCGGCGCCGGGCTTTGTCGACCCCGTTACTTCTGCATTGTTCGTGAGCCGTCAGCATTCACAGTAAAGGCAAGTCGGTGAACGACGCCCTTCGGCTCTTCCTAAGGGACACGTGGTCTTAGCTGACAGGTCTCGCTGCAGACAGGGAAGCGGCTCGGTGTGCTGAGGTGGACCAGGTGGATGGGGCTTCAGTGTACACTTCACACAAATGACCTCTGGAAAAGTGTCAACCTCTCTTAGGTCTTGCTGTGACTCAGCCACCATCATGAGGTCATCTCTTCGATTACCTGATTATCAAGATGACCACTGAGAAGGCCGAGGAACCCGTGGGAAAAGAATGCAAGTGGTCAGAGAGACCCAGGATGAAATCTCAGCCCTCACTCCCTCCATGCACACTCCTTATTAGCCGCTGACCTCGAAACATCACAGTGAAAGGTCACTCAAAAAAGCAAATGATTTCTTTGTGTGGCGTGTTCATGCGTATGTTTTAACACTGCTCTCCAAATAAATCTTTTATTTTCAGTTTAAATCGCAAAACAAGCCAACCGAAATGTGGACTGTTGGCCAGCCCCTGTTCCTGCCGACCACCTTTATAAATTCAATAATCTACGTAACTCAGCGAAAGTTCCAGAACTATCACGAAAGCCTGCGGAAGAGATCTGTTCAGACGCAGAGGAAGCGCTCGTGAAATATTTGTTCATGAAATGAATCGATGAACAAATAAATGGATTTAGCTGACCTGGTGGAATGAAATGCTCAGAGTTTTTAGAGGGTGGGTCATGGGAGTCTGTGAGATTTGCTAGTTGCCTATTTATTCATTTCTGTATTTCTCACATCGTCTAGAGTCATCACAGTTTACTTAGAAAAAACTTGAGCTATGCACTTTTATACACAGCCTGCGGCAGCAGGAGAGAAAGAGAGAGGAGAAGAGAGAAAGAAACTCCATTAAAATGGCAAGCGACTTTTCTCTCTCTTATTTCCTGAAATTGTCGAGCGCGTAGAAATTTCACTATAAGTAATTTGCTTAAATAACAACAACAACAACAACAACAAAAAGATAGATCGAAACTGTTGTTACAGTTGTTCAGTGCTTTCTGCATATGGGGGTGGGTTACACTGGTCGAATGAAGCCCGTTCCTTCATTCGATGAGTCCCCGAAACCCGCAGGGGTGCGCTGGTGAATGAGCGGAGCTCCCCGCGACCACGAGAGGTGGCCGAGCAAAGAGACTCCAAGAGCGTTAGCCGTGGATCCTCACAGCAGGACACCTGTCCAGGTGTGACAGAGGCGTCAAGGCAGGGGAAGTGCCACAGGGCCGCCCGGAACCAAACTCTGAAGAGCGATTATACTCTCCCCAGTTAAAAATAGATATGGAGGGAAGAGAAAACAATGTGGCCAACAGTCTGCGGACAGGAAGACATGACGGTTTTAGGAAAATGCAAGTTACAACAAGGGGACTTAATATAGGTCACGGAGTGGCACAGAGTGGCCGCAGAGAGAGCCGCAGAAATCTGGAGGGACTGTGTGAGCACCGCGTGTGCCTCGTCACAGCTTGCGTTTTTCCTAAAAGCAGAGGCCGAAATAGGACGATCTGACCCCTTATTCGAGAAGCTTTTTAACTTCTATTGATTCTCCTCTCTCTGTCGCGCCACCATTAAGCAAGGAGTTGGCGTCAGGGGGGGAAATTCATCAGAAGAATGGTGTACAGGAGAAAGAATTAAAATACGGCGATTCTAGACTGGACAGGAGTCCGGGACGTGTTCTGAAGTTCCTACCACCTGCCAAAGAACCGGAGCTCTCAAAATCTCAAAACGAATTTCGCTCAAAGAGCGCTCTGTTGCAAAATGAATGCCACTGACGGATAGAAATATCAACATAATATTAATCTGAGAATGGCCAAGAATGCCCAACCTAAAACTTGACAAAAGTGAAAAATTATATGTTACATTTTATGTAACATTAAAATGAAAAAAAAAAAAAGAAAAGAAACTAGCAATGGCTGAAACAGCACTTAAGAAATGTTGTTTCTGATTAAATAGAAGAATTAAAACCTTTTTGGAAATTTAAGATCTGTATTGTCTGCCAAGTAAAGTTACATTTATAAAAATCATAACCATAATGGAAAATTCCCAGAGGCATAAGCTATAATCAGTAAAATAATGTGGATAAAAATTTATTCACAAATTTAATGGTAATTATAAAAATTAAAGGAAAATTGATTTTGTTGAATATTAGGTGAGTAAAATAAAAATAAAAGTAGAAAAATTAGGAATGATTTAATCAGGCTGTATATAAAAATATGCAGGAAATTAAATTGGCTCAATAGAATTTTTTCTGTGAAATCTATCCTCAAGGAAAACTCATAAATGTTGGTATATTCTAATTAAATATTTTTTTCATCAGAGTTGAGTCAAAACATACTTGGGATCAAAATCAGGGGGTCGGCGTGTTCTCCATCCCACGGGAAGCCACGGAGGGAGGGATGCAGGTGAGTGTTACCCTGGACGGGGATCACGGTGGGGGGTCGGTACGGCACAGTGTGGACTGACTGAGGCAGGATTTCAGGCCATTGTTCCAATCGGAAATGACAAGAGTCCCAGCAAAGAGTCGCGAAAGGCGATGGATTTACAGACTGTTTAAAAGACAGAATTCAGACGATCCTGGGAATCCCTACACCTGGGGACGCAGAGTGAAAAGGATCGAAATCTCCCCAAGGGGGCATTTCTCTGCCATAGGCTCCAACCGCCCCCTCAGACTCCCGCGCAGGACGTGCGGTGACAGACACGCCGTGATGTTCCGTGGCACAGAGACGCATGCTGTGACGTCACGGGGTCGCGAAAGTAAAACGGACGGCACTGCGGGGCATCTCGCAGTGGCCGAAGCGCGTTCGCGGACAGTGTCCCCTTAAGCGCCCACAGTGCCTTATCGGTGAGGAAAGTGTGTCTCGAAGATGGAAGACAATCTGGATCAAGATTACACAAGTCGCAGAATTCGCTTTCCAGAATAGTTCTCTCTCTAAATGCCATGTTTTTTTTTTTCCAACTTTGAATGGCCCCTGACTCATTTCTTATGATGCTTAATGCTTGTCATACGTTAAAAGGACATGTTTAAAATCTATTGACCATGCTACGTCTTCCCTTTGATATTTTTTAACATCGGTGTTATTTCTACAGGTTTCTTTAACCCGTTTCCACGACTGTCAGGTTCATGCGTGCTTTGGTTTTGTTTTATTTACAGGGGGCTACCAGTGATTTTCGTTATGTTCGCTTCCTGATTCAGGAGCCTGAGCTCAGTGGCACTCAGCTCTGCTGTTCTAGAAGCAGAGATAGCTTTCTTGGAGGGCTGATGACTTTGCTCTAGTTGCTCACTTTTTGGTTGAACATAGTTTAAAAAATATACACGTGGCGATCACTTCCATTTGAATATTACTGCGTGGAGTTACCATTTTATCACGCAGGAGAGACGGGTACAGTGACTTTTTCACTTTAGAGACGTGGGCCTCATTTTTAGCCAGAAATAAATGCTTACTCTCTACACACTGTAGAGCTGAGCGCTAGGGGAGATGCTAACGTTTGTTTCGGTTCGGGACATCAGTCAAGAATCGAATAAAAAAATCGATAACCTTGGTGATCATCTTTTCAGAAGCGAGTCAATGGAAGCTGCTGTAAACGCACCTAGAAGATGCTTATCTGTTTCACTACCATCGACTTTATGTAGGTTTATGCTTGTCCTGGCTGAAAGCGTAGGGGAGTTTTTCTATCTTTCTCTATTTTTTTCTTGCTTTCGTTGTGATTAGTGAACACACAGTCCTCTGCTTAAAACAGCCATTCCTCAGACTCAAGACAGACTGAAATCGAAGTGTCACACTGACATAGAAAAGGGAACGGGTAGTAAAGACTTTAAGCAATAACTAGACGTTTTCTATTCTAAATATTGGGTAGGGCCATGTACACAAAGTCTAATAGTTACCATTGTTTACTTTCTGTGTATTTCAGTGTTCTGGAGAAACAGGTAGCAATCACATCATGTCGCTAACTGATCTTCTACTTTTCCCCTTATCTCTCCCTTTTGCATACCTTCATGTGTGCGAAAGCTGTAGCACTAACCCTTTGATAATAGGCAACTAGTACGGTGACCATTACTGATAAAGCTATTTAAACTAGATGGAAATCACGATTAAACTGAGATTAAGTTACATGTCCATTCCAATGTTCTCCTGTGTAATTATTCCCATAAACGTATGACTGGAAAAGATCAAAGGTCTGCGTGAAGACGGATTTCTTTTCCTGCACCAAGGTGATGACACACATGAGGTCCCAACTCAAAACCTTGTCTACAGCAATGCTGTGCTCTCCATCGACGAAATTGATCAGCCTGACTCCAAATCTCTGCTCTTGATTACTCAGATTGAAATTCATTATCACTCCATCTGGTAAGAGACGATGCCCAGACTCTCTACAAATGTCCTTGTGCACACAAAGCGAGGTGTAGGGGGTGCCATCTCCCCTCTGCCCTCGGAGATGGCCTCACAGCTCGAGCATGGGGGCCCGGGCCGGCACTGCGAGGCTGCACCTGGCTCCATTTAAATGTCTCGTCCCCCTCGCCGGTGAGTCTCTGGCCCTAGTCCTTGCTGTCCTTCCTGTTAGCATCTGTATCTGAAGAACCAACCCAGCAGGTGAAACGCCATTAGCGAGCATAGCCGAAGAGTAAGTCCAGGGAAATCTGGGGACAGATTTTCTGAACTACAGGTTTTTAAGAAGTTAAGAATCTTTCCAGATAAGAAGTAAATTAAGGAGATGAAAGAAGGAAATAGCAAAAAACAAAACAAAACAAAACAAAACAAAACAAAACAAAAACAAAAACAAAAAACAAAAAAAACACAAAGAAAAGGAAAAAAGACACATCCTATCAAGATCCAGATGCAAAATTATTCTGATAAACTTTCTAATTGCCGCCATCACTCTACTTTGCCTCTGTTTTTTTTTTTTTTATCTCTTGTTTCTCCCTCCTATTGTCCTCTTTCTGAAACGTTTCTCGTCCTCTTCCTCCCTCTCCTCTATTATTATAATCGGCAGTTTTGTTTTTTTTAAAAAAAATCATTACTTTTTCAGTGTCCAGTAAAAGAATTAAGTACAGATGGTAACCAAAAAAGGCATAAGACATAGCTTCTGCTTTTGTACGGGTTGCAATGGCAGTAAGTACACTGATTGGTCAATAAAATAATAGTAATAAAACCAGCAACAACCACCAACCGAAAGCGCATGTGAACAACGCCAAGGAAACGCGGTAGAAAGTGTGTGCTTTCAGGAGCGAGGAGACAGGATGTGCGCAGAGCCTCGTGGCCTTGAGGGGGTGCAGGGGAGTGAGTGACGAGACTGCGTCCCGCTCCTTCCATTTTAATCAGTCATCAGAGAGAAAGAGAAAAAGGTCCCCGCTCAGCTCCAGGCCCAGCCCCCCGCTCCTGGGTGCTCCCCATTGCTCTGGCAAAAGCTCCAGAATGTGCAGATGGCAGAGTGTCCCCCCCACACTCTCCGCCCTATTTTATATCTTTAGGCTGTGAGCGTGGGAAGGAATGGATGAGACTTCAGACGGATTGAAAACCGATTGCGACGCTCCAGCCGAAAAATGACAAGGGCGCGAGTTCGGGGGATGGCGACGGAGATGGAGAAGATGGAAATGATCTCAGAGATGCTTAAAAGCAGAATTATAGGACTCGGAGAGCATTTAAATCTATATTCCAGGTGGTATTATTATGGCAAAGATCAAGCAAGATGATATTTTGAAAAGGAGGTAGGCTCCACACCTCCGAGCGGTGTCTGCGGATGGAGAAACGGAGCATCGATAAGTGGCAGGTCGTGACAAGGAACTCCAAGTGTCAGATAAAGAGTGACTGGCCAAGAATTAAAGGGCCGAGAACCCCGATATTTAAAAGTAGACAGATATGGAGAACCAGTAGATAGATAATTGGTAGACTGATAGATACACGTGTGTATTCTATAACTACATATAAAATATACGTATATTTATTTATGTATAAATATAAATATATTTGTGTGTGTTATGTAACTAGTATCTATAACACACATGTATAACTAGTGTGTGTATGTGTGTGTGTGTGAGTGAACAGTATAGAAATCTCTATGTTCCTACCTTACTTAGTTCAGTGTCATTGGTGACAGAATGTCAAGTAGCCCAGGTCAGAGAAGAGACCCACCTGGACCTGTGCTTATAGTTTCACAGAGCAAGAGAAAAAAAGGCCAGAAAGACCCCTAAGCCCACCTTACCTGTCCCCTAACAAAACGCATTTTAAATTCTAGTCGTGATAAGGTTTTTCTTAGGGAAATACCTTAAAAATCGATCATCGTACTCACACCCCCACATCTCTACATTGGAGAATATTTGGAACTTGATCGGATCGCCTATCACATTGATCTCATAATCGGTACGGAGCCCCTGTGCTGTGCGAGACATAGAACATGGAGCTATTTCCATTTCATGCAGATGGGAAAATGAAGAATTATGTCCAGGAAATGGATCTTAGCTGCCGTGACTCATAACTCACGCAGTGAAACCCACGCCGGTGGCTGCTGCCCAGCGAGAAGTCTGCCACGTCTGTGACAGCCAGCGAGCGTTCATCACTGCCCGCGTTCTGGCAACCGCCATTGTCCCCTAGAGTTACTTAGACCTTTTAAACAGAGTTCTGGTTTCCCGTTTTCACAGCACAGAGGCACAGGACAAAGAGGTTGCAAACACTTGTGTAAAGCTCAGCCCAGCGTTGCTGGCGCCTGGATGAGGTTTAACTTGCTTGTGTGTTACAGATGTAACACACAGCTGAGTTGTGTGCATATTTATCCACTGATGTCTCCCCATATTTGGCCTTATTTTTCTATGTCTTTAGAGTATATAAGTTTGATACCCCCAAAGTTAATATTTTCTATAAACGCTAAACGCAAATCTAACACACGAAAATAAAACGTAATCTAACTCATTGGTTGCTAACACAGAAAACACAATTTAAGGCATTAATAACTTCCCAAGTGAGATGTTGAATCACAAAATGTCTCTCCGAACTTGAAAGCACGATAAACCAGATTTGCAGATACATATTATATCTATCTATATATTTTTTTTCATATATTTTTTACATATTATATCTATATATTTTTTTTCCAAAACTAAGACTATATTTCAGGGGTATATTTCGAGAGTATATTTCATTATACTCTTATTTTGATTATAATTCAAGATGTTTACTATGGGAAGCTGAATTGAAAATTTTGTTGCTCTGTGGCCAATAAAAAATTTTCGTATTCCTTGACACTCCTATAGAAATGCTTTGCAACAGTTCCTGGGTGGGCATTTTAAATGGAAATTTACTCTGGTTTATGATAATACACATGTTATCACCCTATTAAAATTATCATTCTTTATCATTTGTTTTTGATTATGATAAGCAACCTTATAGGGATGGGAACTTGATCAACGCTTCTGTGCTAAGACAACATGCTGTACGTACCTATGTAAAAATATCAAATCTTTGCAGTTAAAAAAACACAACACTCTCACATTGCTTTCCACTCTCCGTGGTTACATAAAATATAAATCAACAACAGGACATGCTCGGGGGGCAGCTGCCGCCCTGCTTTTTAGAGGAGAGGAAAGTGATGTCAAGTTAAAAAAATTTCAAAGTGAATTCCAACGAGCAAGGTTTTAAAAAATAATTTTCTCCTTTTTTTTACTTACTTGGAATTTCTACCAAAAAAATCAATTTGAATGTTCTTTCAAAAGTTAAAAAATACAGCTTTAGAGACTACATTATAAAGAGTAATATTAAACATCAATTTATTAGCTACATTTAGTAATCAACGAAAATGTACTCATGATCCGAACTGAATGAAACCGCCCAAAAATGTCCACTAAGTTGACCAGAAGTGTACAAAGACTTCAAACTTAAATAGCTACCTAAAGTCCAATTAGTCACATTTTCCTACAGAATACGGCATTTGCATGATTGTTGAGTTTGTGTATTTTTATCTCGTCGAGGTTCTAACATCTCCTGTCACCCAGGAAGGGTGGTGGCCTCATGAGAATTTCCAAAGCAAATAAGAATTAAAACTATAAGTAAGGAACCAAAAACTTGATTTAGACCACATTCTGTGATAACGATAGACAAAAAGCTAACAGTTTCTCTAAAAGCCAAATGCATTACTTTGAGCTATCATGGAAGTAAGTGTTCAAATAAATATTTCACCAGTAATCAAAATTTGAGGAAGCAACCTCTCAGCCGAGGAGAGGGTGTGGCTTACATGCCACCAAAGCCATAATGTGACTTTTAAAATTTTATTTTTTTGTGAAAAGGATAAGAATTCACTTATTTTGTCATTAAAATGCTCTGACTTTCAGAAACTCACGTTCACGCCGTTTCGGGAGCGAAGGAGCAACGTTGCTTTTTAACGCGCTCGCGAAGATGGTAAACAAAGATACAAAGTTTGCTTCATAAATCTCGATTTTTACTCCCCCAAATATTTATGCCTTTCTGAACAGAAACAGCGTGTTCTGTCACCTCGTGAGCCACGTTTGTCTCCCCTGCCACCACCTTGACCGTTTCTCAGTGGGCTTCTTCACTTTCGGTCACCAACCCTTCACTTATTTTTGTCTGTTTCAACCCAAAATCTCTCCACGAGCAACGCACAGCCAAGGAAGGCATGACCCCCTCACACGTACCTGCACCGATGTCCAGAAAGGCACAGCCGAAGGCCAACAGTTTAAGCCACAGGTACATGGTCATCTCTGGAAAGCAGCCGTGTTCCTGGGAAACCGCATGCGTCCGTCTGAAAAGGCAAAGTAATGATTTATCTCCGCGAGAGTTTTGCTCTGCGAAGCCGAATCAGAAATAAAAGAAATGAAGACGTCCTCTTGCCTTGTCGGGCGGGGAGCAATTTCCTCCTCTGTCACCCTAAGACCAAACCGCTCGCCAGCTCCACGGGCTGCTAGGTGGTGATGTCAGATTCGGTTTTACTAACTTCTGCAAAAATAATGTAAAAGGTCCCCTTTGCAGGAAGTCAAGAAAGTTGTTCAAAGTCCGGGCAAAGCCATCTTAACTTCCTTAATTCGAGTCATTAGACCAAGTGGGAGTTTTTTAAAGACTTTTTTCCCTTCCAAAGATGTTTTTTTAATATCCTGATCATGCTCCCTTATAATACTCATGACGACTTTTAAAAACTATCACCTCTCTTTCCCCAAATCATCGATAATTTTCTTACCTAAGAGATAAAAAAAAACAAAGCAAAACAAAAGATTCAGCTTGGGCATAACAAAATGGGGGGTAGGCGAGGTGATCCTCTCACGGAATCAGGAGGAAATAACCTGCGTCTGATCGCGAATGATCGAGTGAAGGAGGGAACGGCTAGCTATGGATTATTTTTGACAAACGTCCTCATTCACCACCAGGGCATTCGAAACGTGGCAATATGGCAGTTCGAGCAGCCATACCCATTCCCTATGCAAAAGCATTCAGAGAGTGTAGCGGGTTTGCCCCGAATCTCTCACTGATGTCCTTCCTTCTGGGACCAGAGGCGAAATCAGGATGTCACCTCCGCTACGGCAAATTCTTCAGAGAAAGCGATGCTGCTCTGACTTGAGATAATCCTGGTTGATGAGGGGACCCTGCAATAAAAACCCAGAGCTGTCTTTTACACAAGTTAACCTTCCCCCCCCCCTCCCCGTGGCAATGCTTCCTAAGCTTTTCGATGGAAAGATAACAAATGAACATAGAATGTCCTTTGTGGTTCTGACCCGGTCCTTAGTAAGTCCATAAATTGGGAAAATGGATACTGGCAAAAAGCCACCGTGAATTCACAGCAATACAATTAAATGAACTGGGATCGGTATCGCAATATCTGGTTTATTTAAAAACAACAGTGCGCACACTTACAAGGCACGGTTATTTGAACTGTAGATAATGTTTACAGGGGGCGTCTGGGTGGTCAATGTTCTTGCCACAACCCCTCAGGCCCCAGGTAGGAAGCACCAGCGTAGAATTCTTATACTTTACTAAATAAATCTTTTCCTATTTATGAACTTATTTATTTTACTCTTCCTTTGGCTGCTGGGAGCCGCAGAGCCAAATTTGCACACATACACCCTCTGTGCAAACAGAAATAAGCCCACATCTTAAATTCTAGATAATAACATGATGATGAGATCTTTGTTATAATTATGATTTTATCATGATGATGATGATTAGAGCTAACTTACTGGGCTGTTACCACAGAACTACGCTGAGCTCTTTAATTGCATAATGCAACTTGTACAACGTTTGAGATAGATAATGCTATTAATTCCTCTCATCTGTGACATTCAGAGAGGTGAGGTGAAGGGCCCAGCTCTCACGGCTAGGAAGTGACAGGTTATGTTCTGAACCCATCTCGAGGTTCAACCTACTTTCCTTACCTGCCTTACTAACCTTCCTGCTTCTCTGCTTTCTGCCATCTTTTTTACTATGCATGTTTATCATTTTCGATCTCTCAGAGACAGGACATCGACTCCATAAAAGTGAGGCTGTTCCTTTTTTTGCAAAAGCGTTTGTAAATAAAATACTTTTTACACGATTTTCTCTAAGCAACGGCTTAAATGTCACTTTCTCGGGGAGGCTTCCTCGAGCACCCCACTTAAAAGAGGCCCCTCTCTGTTCTTTTCCCTCTTGGACCCTTGTTTGTTTTCTCTGGGTCCAGGGAGGTATTTGTTTATTCACATCCGCCTCCCCGACGAGGGCATAAACCCGACTTCCGATGGTGAACCGTGAAGACTAGGGAGTGGTTGCCAGACGTGACATTCGGTGAATGAATGAATGAATGAATGAATGAGACCTACACGGGAGGCTGGGGTGCGGCCAGCAGACTGGGGGTTGGCAAGGGTAGGAGATGGAAACATGCTCGGGGAGCTCGTGCTGTGGGACAGGCCGGGGACGATGGAGACGGAAACGCCTACCGGTTAAATAAATAGCACCAGCGGTCACAGAACCTGTTACAGGAACCCAAGGGGGAATATTGCTACACCTCCATCGTTTGCTCTGAAAATACATTCCTGCGTTCTGCCATCTTGTCTTTCGAAAATCTAGGTGTGAAGCAAGGAAATCTGCGTCACTCGATAAAGCCGCGCCTCCGTCTTTGTATGAATGCAGATCCAGACAAAAATTAGTCTCACCGGCGTGGAGCTGAGCCAGGGGAAGGGGCTGCTGCTCGAACAGGTTTGCCGGCATTGTCCCGCTCCCAGTGACCTCAGGGCCCCTGGACCACGCACTCCCTGCCAGCATCGCCCCGCTCCCAGAGCCCTTGGGACCCCTGGTCTGTGACCCCCGTCCGTCACTGCCAGTGGATATCAAAACACAATGACGATAATAAATAAGAAAAAGGGATTTTGCCTAGTGGCCAAGACCAACGGCGAACTGGTAGTTCTAGCAACGACTTAACCTGTCTAGCGTGGCACTGACCATCCAACCTTCGTGAGATAAATGAAATAAGCAAGAATTCAATCCCTGGCGTAAACACACTGGGTTGTAATGAAAAGCGTGGACGATAGAACACACATCCTGATTCTTCTTCTAAGAGAGGAAAAAGAGAAGGAGAGGCCCAAAGGTCGGAGACGGAGCAGGATCTGAAGGAAACAGTCCCTTTCTGCAAATCACGTGGCCACAGGCCTGCCGGCTGCCAGAAAAAGGAGGTGAAACAAGCGAAACCGAACGTGGGAGTCAAGTGTGAACTTAGCCGGGAGGATCCTTTTGTTTCAACCCGAAGTAACCATGAGGCCGCGAGACCCGCCCTGCGCGCTTATTGTTAAGACACGGAACACGAGAACTGAACGAGTGTGCTGGGCCCTTATTTTAATCGGCTTGAACGCGCTGTCAGCTGCAAGATGCCTTCTGATCGTGGCGATGTTCAAATACGTTTTATAAAACGCATGTCTTGGAATCGACGAGAGAGGCCGAAACGGCTGGACCAGCAGCGGAGGAAAAGTACAATCACTTCCTGTTTGGATCTCAGCGAGTCAGACTGTTTCCTACGCCAGTAACGTAGATCACGAACGATCGCATAGGGGACGAGCTCTGATGCCAGTTGCCAAACGGGCCCCACTAGGTCGGTCCTGCAGCTTTTAACGGACCAGAGAGCATCTCCCGCTGGCCCGTCTCCCGCGGAGTCCGCGGCGTCGGTTGCAGTGGGATCTTAGCTGAGACGCGTGTGCGGTGCCGTGGGCCTCGCGTGGGGATGCTGCTCCCTGCGTCCTGGGAAGTCTGCAGGATGTGGACGCGCTGTCTCTCCCTCCCTCCCCCTCCCTCCCTCCCTCCTTCCCTCCCTCATATCCGCTCCCTCTCTCTCTCTCTCTCTCTCTCTCACTTTCTCTCTCCTCCTCCCTCCCTCCCTCCCTCTCCCTCCGTCTCTGTCTTTTGGTTAACCACATGGGATCAAATGTGCTATATTTGGAAGGGAGGAGAAATTTCGTATCATTTTTAAAGATTTGGAGAACAGAATTTCCCATAAAGCGTTTGTCTGTCTGCTTCTATGAGCCCCGTAGAGAGGCCTGGTGGCACCCCCTTCGAGGCGTCATTGTCACCCGACTCCTCTCCCCAAGTCTGTCTTTGCCCATCAGGACACCTGTGCCCATGCCGAGGAGGAGTGTTTCCTGCTAAACACCCCATGGGTGGCCTTGCCCATGGGGACCCACAGTGACACCCCCACTTGCTGTCTTACAGACCGATGGCTAAAGAGTTGTCACGGCTGTTAAGACCCTGCCCAACTCCGAGCCTCGTGGCTGCTTTTCTGGGAAATTTTCTGAGGCCACAGGCTGCTCGGGCCACCGGCGTGGGCAAAAGTTCTTCGTGAGGACACGGTTTCTGAGAAGCCGGATTCCTACACAGAGCCAGGAGAGGTCGCGGCCTAAGGCTTTTGTGCGTCACGTGTGTAAGAGAACCACACTCAGCTTTGCCTGCGGTCTTTCGTGGCGTGTGCTTCTTCCTCTGACTTTACATGTTTTATTCTGTCCCATGTAGTTATAATGGGACGTGTCCCATGATGTCACCAGGGCATCTAGCAAAGTCTTTAGAACTCTGGCGATGCAGCGAGGATTCAAGGGGCCGGACAGGCTTAGGAAGTGACCCCGGGGGACGCTGCGTGATAACCGGTGGGGAACGGAGACGGACATTAAACTCATGATCTTTCTCCCCAAACTGTCATTCCGAGCCAGCGGGCATTTGTCTCTGCCCTGGTTGAGGTGTCACCGGCCATCCCGCTGTGAAAGCAGAAACCTCGGTATCATCCTCGAAATCGCGTCCTCCAGCCCGTCACTGACGTCGCTCCCTGTGGCTCCGTGCGGACGTCCTCGTTGGCCAACGTCCCCCCCCTACGCCGCCTCCATCTCAGTCCTCGGACGGCCTGCGTCAGATGCGACATCGTCTCCGGCGCCCCGGCCACGCAGAGAACTCTTTTCTCAATAAAACGGTGTCCAGCGCTCCCGACCCCCGTCCTGTCGACACTTTCCCGGTGCATTTAGAATGGGAAGAAAACGTCCGAGAAGAGCTCCGTGGCCCCGCGGCCACGTCACTGTCCCCTGCCAGCACTTGACCTCGGTCGGACGGCATGGCCGGGCCGTCCTGTTTACCATCGCCTCCCCAAGGAGACAGATTTTACACACAATGTCTTCTCTCTTCGGAAAACTCCCCCCATCTAGAATGTTCTTCCAACCCTCCCTGCGTCTGGAAAGTTCCTTCACTTCTCTGATTAGAGCACAGAGCCTCCCATGGTTCTCCCAGCATTTTTTTGTTCATCTTTTTCTCAGCACCCCCCTCACATGAAGTGAACCCGGGGGACACTGCATGATTATTTGATTAATTTCTGCCTCTCCCGCCAACCGTGTGCTTCATGGTGACTGATCGCAGCCCACGGGCCGGAGTGTGCTGGCATTAGCTGTTAATGAATGAAAAACCACAGCATCCTTCCTGATGCTTCTGGCCGGCCTGAGACTCAGCCTTTTGGCAACCCTGAGATAAGGATTAAGTGTCCTGCCCTTCCTGCTATCAATCGGGCAGAAGCTTAGATTTCACTCGAGTTACAGAAAATAAAAAAGCGCGACAATTTCTGCACGCCTGGGTTGAGATTGAAAAGCCGTGTCTGCCCCACTTGCTTAGGTGAGCACCTTCTTTCTTCCTGTTTACGAAGACATACCTTTTCTGCCCTGAACACGGGAGAGCATGAAATGAGCCTATAAAACCAAAGTCGCCCAAAGGTGCAGCCGTTTCCGTGGAAGCTCCTTCAGCTCGAAGCGCTCCACCCGCCGGGGTTGATGCACCTGCTGGAGCACACAGAGCCCGCAGCTGTCGGGGTCAGACGCAGCGGAAGAGCCCTCCTCCCTCGCAAGGTGGCCCAGCGTGTGTCCGGGGCGGGCGGTGGCTCTCTCCACAGAGCGGTCCAGGGTCCCTTCCATCCTGAGGCTTCACAACGCCCTGGCCTAACCGTGGTCTGCGTTTAGAGGCAGAGGGGACAAACGCGTGGGTAAGAACACGCGGTTCTTCAGGGCCCTGGCCTGTGGTGACACACGTCAGTTCACGTGAATTTTCTCTGTAATCACGGCACCCGTAGAGGTTGGTGTTACTGTGTCATTGTGTATTTTTTTTGTTTTTTTTTTTGTTTTTTTGGATGAATGAACGGGCCCAGGTTAGCGTGGAACCTTCCAGTTCATCTCTACTGTCAGCGACGGAACTTCAATCCGAACCCAATTCAACCCCCAGCGTTTCGACAGAGTTTTCACCTACAAATACCTCGAATTCTACGTCACTCAGATGGAAACAGAAACGGATCAAGGAACATTTTCAACCAAATCTACCTTCCTGTCTCTCAGGAGGAACAAACAGTGCGAACGCAACATGAAAAGCGACCTTTCCCCGGCGGTTCGGACCCGTCTCTGCCGGCCGAGGCCCTCCCCGACCCCACGCGTCCTCCCAGGAGGCCCTCGCTGACCCCCAAGGATGACAATGCCGCGACACCCCTGAATTCACACATCCACTGTCTCTCCTGTCCTCGACCCGAATGGTACCTCCGCGCCGGCTCCTCTTGCCTGAAGTGACAGGGCGCTCGGTGGGCCACAGACAGCAGCGTCGAAGTCGAACTTGAACCCTGCTTTCTGCCGTCCTCCCCCCGCCCTGGCGAATGTCACTGCCTTGGCCCTCGCTTAGCCGACCGGGCCCCAGAGAGCCCTCCCGGCTCTTCCCCCGCCCCCATCTCCAGCCACCAGGCCCCGTGTCTCTCGGTCGCCAAGTTCTGTGTCGTCCCCTTCGTCCAACCTCCCCGGCCGCCCCCACGCCTGAGCGACACCCTCGCCCCACGCCCTGACCTTTCTGTGGGCTCTGGCCCGTCCTCCTCCAAGCGGTTCTCCAGGATGCGGTGGAGAGTTTCTTAAAATGTAAATAAGATCGTGTTTTGTCCTGACATAAAGTCTGTTTAAAGGTTCCATTTGCAAGTCAAATAAAGTCCAGGCTCCTTATCAGCGGCCAGGCCGCGGAGCGCCAGCCCTGGGCTGGTCTTCCCGCCCGGAGCCTGGACTTTGGCCCACGTCGGTCCCTGTCCTGCCCTGGCCACGCGGCTGCTGTTGGCGTGACCGACCCCCGCCCGTCCGACTCCTCAGGCCCGAGTCCTCCCGGTTTTCACGCCGCGGCTCAGCTGTGGGACCGGGACCGGGACCGGGCTCCCACGACGTGGGCCACCTCCGCCCTTCTCACCTCCTCGCCTTTCCTCGTGGCATCTTCGATGATCGTGCCATTTCCTGTGTTCATTTATTTAACCGGCCGCTCGTTTATTCGCTAGCCTTTCATCCGCCTCCCCACTTGGACGGGAGCTCCAGGATGAGCGAGGCGCCTGCTCGTCTGGCCCACTGTGCAGTCGCTGGCACCGGGAACCGTGCATGTGTTCTGGAAGCTTCCCAGGACGTATCTGACAGTAAAAGACAGAATGATGATATAGACGAACGAGTACAGGAATAAATACATAAACGGACGAAAGACGTCAATTTCTTTCTTCCACGGGAGGAAACTAACCCATCAATCGTTTTCTTAGCTAGAGATAGAGCATCACACGCAGATGATTGCCATTTGTCATCAGCTTTCCTTCCTAAAAATGTAACTGTTGCCACTAAGTTTGGACACCTCGTTTTAAAAAGTGATTTTGTTATCTACGCGTCGTGTCCTGGCACAGCTTCCCCCCTGGGAAACGGCGGGTACGACTTGACCGAGCTGGGATATGACCAAATGTGTTTTAAAAAGTGACTTTGTTATCTACGTGTCCTGGCACAGCTTCCTCCCTATGAAACGGTGGGTACGACTTGACCGAGCTGGGATATGACCAAATGCGGTGATTTATCAGGCGCCCAGCACGACGTCTCGTCGCCAGGAAGGGCTGACTGCCTTGGAGAACGCAGCCTGCGACCGAGACCTTGGTCCGGGAACCAGAAGCTCTTCCCCTTCCTCTTGACCTGAACTCGGAACCACCGAGCCACGTTCTCCTGTTTCCCTGTTTAGGGGAAATTCTCCGTCGCTTCGTATCTGTGAAACCGTCTCTCGCACACCTGCTTCCTTGGCTACCGAGTGGACCCATCCATCGCTGTCTCGCTAGGAAAAGCTTTAAGACACTTTCTTACCGAACCTCAAGAGTGGTGAGCGGGACAAATGTTAAAATGCTTACTTTTTCCCGAGAAGAATCTAGTCCAATCCCCAAAACATTTCAGTCTGTCACTCATAACCATCTTTAACCTTGAGTTTCAAAACTCTGCCAGCCCATCTCCTTCAGCCTCCGACGCAGTGATTTGAGAACTGGGTGCGGGTTCTTAAATCTATATACGTACATATATACGTACATAGTAAGATCAGAAACCAAAAGGTTTAAAGTTTATTAGCCCGAGGTCAGAGTAATTGGAATCTAAAGCCTCCAGCTCTACGCTTGAGCCTCGTTTCCACATGGAAGGGCACAGCGAGGTGGCACTGGCTTTGTCTTTTTCAAGTTTGAAATCAAGGCAGAGATGTTACCGCTTTAATAACCTAAAGGTACTTGCGAAAACGTTCACTGATTCGGGGCGAAATTATTCAACAAATATCCTCTGCCCTCCCAAAGTGTCCCCTGTTGGAAAGAGGCCATAGGTCAAGTGTGAGGGTTTAAAGATGATCACGCCTTCTTTGACGAGACTTGGAAAAATGGAAAATGTCTTAAGAAAATGGCAGCTGCTGTTTCCTGTCTCTTGAATACTCATTCTTGACGCCTTGAGCCCAAGGTCGAAGTCCCTTAAAGCAGAGGCCAGCATTTTTTCCTGTCGGGGGGAAGAGAGTCCGTACATTAGGCTTTGCAGGATGTACAGTTGAGGAGAGCAGACGATATTTAAAGAAATGTGGGTGGCCATGTGCCAATAAAGCTCTACCTGGGAACGCACAGTTGAATTTCGTTTAACTTTCAGACCTCGTGAAGCCTCATTCTTCGTTAGATTTTTTTTAAACATTCACAAATTTAAAAACATTTCTTAGTTCATAGGCTATACAACAGGCTGGAGACTGGATTTGGGGGAGAGGGAGGGAGGGAGGGAGGAAGAGAGAGAGCTATTGGAACAAGGTGAGTCACCTGGCTGTCCCCTATCAAAGTCTTGACCCTCAGAAGCATGAGCTAGGATAACAGCGCATTGCTTTAAGCCCTAATTTTTCGGACAGTCCGTTAAGCAGGAGCAGATAACCGGAACAGCTCTTACAACAGACAGGACGACAAACGGCCACACTGAATTGTTTTGAAAACCCTGGGACTGTCGTCTCTCGTCCAGCCCCTCACGACGCCCTTTCTCGTTAGGCCAATCAACATGCGAATCAACAGCTTGGACCGTACTGATCGAAATAATTCGCTTTCTTGGTTTCATTATCGCAGTGAGCAAAGTCTCCATCGAAACATCACGTTGAACGGGGTGAGCTGTCCCGAAGTCCAAGAGGAGACGGGTTTTCTGGCTTCGCCATTGCAAATTGGGCGACAGGGGAGCCCCCGCGTCCCCAATCCAGCTTTCGAGGGAGAAAGCGTTGCCTTCGGCCCCCACGCCGCCCCGCTTGGATCTGGTGACCCCGAGCCCACGGCCGCCGGAGCAGCGCGTCCTCCCGCACGGAACCCAGAGTAGGTGGCATTTCTCAGACAGAACTGTCACTTCTTTTTCGCTGCTGAACTAAAAATTGAAAAAAAAAATAAAAAAAGGCTGGCGTTTGGACCTTCCCCTGCTACCTTACGAACCCCCATCTGAAGGTGAACCGGCTTAAGCGCCACCACGGGGCCAGGAGCTTGGGGACGAGGCAAACAGCCATGTCTGCACGCTCACAGGCGGTCCAGCGACGCCTCCCGGGGTTCTGGCTCCCTTGAACCCACAAATCGCCTCTTTGCTTGAGTTGGAGTCAGTCAAAGGTTGTGACAGTTGCAACGGGCTGTGCCCTGTATCACCACAGGGGCGAGGACTTTCCTGCTGGGAAATCCTCATTTATTTACTCTCGACAAAAAATTTTGGAGTTACATCTACTATATTCCCAGCATGCGTGAGGGGCATAAGGGCACCAACACCACGGAGGAGCCAGGCGCCTACCCACCAGCAGCTAGTAGTGAAAATAGACTTATCAACAAGTAATCAAAATGCAGTGTGATAAATGTATAATATTACTGTGGCCTAAAGGAGGAAGTCATCAACTATGCTTGAGGGGGCAGCAGAAGGTGCACAGGAGATCGCCGAGCCGGGGGAGGGGTAGTGGCCCAGCTGCACCTCATCTTCCACCCAAACGCCTCCTGCGAGGCAGGGAGGGACTTGGAGAGGCCTCGGGGCGCTGCTGGGCGGCAGATTTGGGCCCGTGGGCAAGGCAGGGTCATCAGGGCACCGTGAGCAGGGGGGGAGGAGGATGGCATCCGCGCCTGGATTTATGCCAGGCGGGCTCGTAAGAGGAGAGAGCCGTGGGGAAAAGTCATCGGCGCCCTGCGCGCTCAGGTTCCAGCTCCGCCTGCTCTGGGCTCCACAGACCCTCCCTTCCTCCTCCTCTCTGCCTTCAACTCGTTTCCTTTTATTTTTCTCAAAGAGGAGTGTACGACGCGATGGCAGCCTGTGTGTTTCATTCCTCCTTCTCTCTGTCGTGGCCCTTCTAACAGGCCTCTGGTTGATCCTCCTCGTTCTGGTTCTCTCTGTCCCCGCCATGCACCCGGGAAGCCCGTAGTGACGTAAAGTCGCAGGGAGAGGAGGAGAGAACGGAATGTCTTCCCGCTGCACGTCCCTGGGACGCGAGGCGAATAAGGAAAGACCCCGACGCCTCCGCACCGTGGGGACGAGGCCCCTCTACAGCACCGTGTCCACATGGTCACCCCCCCGCCCCCACCCCCCGCCAGCACACGGTGTAGGAAGTGGCACCTTGGTCTGTAAGATGCAAAGCAGCTCATGGGGGGCTGGGAGCAGCACCTCGCACACCGCTCTGGGCTCTGATGTGGGCGGAAGTGAGCGCCGCCCGCGGGCCCCTCGGCTGGTGGTGCAGGTGCAGGCGTGGGCCGCGCACTTGGGAGCCA
>NW_006429894.1:1499629-1514319 GCF_000325575.1 Pteropus alecto
ACACACACACAGACACACACACAGACACACACACACAGACACACACACACACACACACACACACACACACGGTCCTGGGCGGGGAAGCTGGGCTGTCCCCCTGTGGCTGGTGGCCGGGAGCAGGGAGGTGGCAGGGCAGGAAGCCGCTGGCTGAGCCCCAGCTCACCCCTAGGGCTGAGTTTACCACCAGGTTAGAGCCCCCGGGAGTTGAGGTGGAGGCGCCCGGGACTCTGTCACATGTCAGCAGATCGGCCTTCTCCTAGTGTGACAGCAGCTCCCCTAGGAGGGAGAGGCCGCCGCCCCGCCCCTGCCACACAGGCAGAGCTCACTGCCCCCCGTCCCCCGCCCAGTCACACACACCTCCTAACTCAGCACGGGGACACTTCTTCATTTGAGTAAGAGTCACGATTTAGACCACCCAGGATGGGCTGAGAGTGTCTACTCTGCCTGCAAATACAGGACGAACAGAGGACTGTCCTTGTCACCATGACTTCCATCGTCTACAAAATGGCGAACCAGCGACTGAAAATAGAAGGGAGCAGGTCGAATGGGACCCGTCAGGACAGAACCGGCTTCATCTGCTCAAGTGCATCACAAAGAAAGGGCATATTTTAATCTCACTCGCCTGGTTCCAGGCTGTGGAAGGGATTCAGCTCACTCTATGAGATTTACTCTTCTGATCCCCAGAGATCGTGTGGATGAGATTCTTGGATCCTTGGGCAGACACCAGCTTCTTCTGTTGTGTTTTGTGTTAATCTCTTTCTTTGAAATGCAAGAGTCGGGTCCACGTTTTGCTGCTGACTGCCCGTGGTGACGGTTTTAAAGGGACATCCATGAGTCTGGGCTCTCCCAACAGGTGCGGGCTGATCGCAAGAGCGCCGAGGGCTTTCGTGAGCCTGGATATGAACTGCTCTGCCAGCTGGAAGCTTACGAATGTTGCACACTGCAAACGCCATATGTACACACACAAAAAACAGTGCAAAGTAAACCGAAATTATGCAAAATTCATACTGCCAAATATGCGCTCGAGAATTCTCATCGTGAAATTAAAAAAAAAATGTTATCTAACATTCTACATGCGTGCGCACTGTTTGTTATATGTATATTGGTATGCATGTCTCTGTGGAAATTACACAACATACTTGCAAGATAAAATCATGAATTACAATAGTTTAAAGCCAGCTTTTAAAAAACGATTTGTATTAAGAGAATCTAACTGCCCGACTAAAATTTTGTTGTAGCTTTACGAGTTGGCTTTCGGGATAAGTCAGTTCTCACTAGTAAACACTAATAGGGAATTTACAGTAATTTTACCAGGCGTGTGGTAATGCTGTGATATTTACGTGAACACAGGAGATCGTTCGTCATTTTTGTCTACTCAGGCCGACATCTTTAGGAGCCAAGCGGCGTGACTTTTTTTATAATGCTTCAAACAAAAATTATCGGAGAGATTCCGACTAAGGTCCCCATTAATAATCTAGTGAGATATACATGGAAACTAATACGGAAAACGTTGTTGTTAAATTTTTATGTTACTTGTAGACGGTGGGTAGGTATGCAGGCGCGGGTTGAACCGTTTAATAAATGAGACGTATTATTTTATTTCGTAATTCCTCCTGTGCTTAACGATGCGGCTTAGCTGTCCCTACCCTGTCACCCTGCCATGGCCCTTGCCTGGATCAGTCAGGTGTGAGCGGAAGGCATTATCTCTGGGCAGCAGCACCAAGGAGTCCTGCGGAATCACCAAAGATCAGCCTGGGATTGTCATGAATTAACGCTGAAGTCGCTCACTCTGGACTTCTTGTTAATGAAGCAATAAATGCCGGCAGCCTTGAAACTGTACTTGAGAGGCTCTTCGGTTATGAATTAATTCTTGCTGGCAGAGGGCGGAACATCCAAGGAGCCATTTGGGCCGGATGGTAAGTGGTAAGTAGGTACGTCGTGGGTATGGTTGTAGGAATCCAACTTAACGGAAATCTTAATTGATAACACGTGATGGGATAAACTACATATATATTGAGTTATTCTTAGGTTAGAATTTCTTCTCAATAGCCAAGGCAGCTTGGTCTAATGGAACAGGATTGGCCAGACAAACTTAATCCGAAAATTCACTCCTCCGTATTTTAACTTTGTGACTCTTGGCCACGAGAGTTCTGTGCCTCTGTTTCCTCGGCTGTGAATAATTACCTGGTGATCTAAGGTTGTTGTCAGAATTCGCTGACATGATCCAGCGCCTGGGACGTGGTGAGCGGCTGGTGAAGCGTCTCTGCGCATCAGCTTCCTCGACGAAGTCCCTGGCTTGACGTGAGAACCACACGATGTGACTGTCTATCAGAGAGAAAGTTCTCAATTAATATTCGTCACTCCACCCTGAGAACAGTAACCGCGGCAAGTTATTATGCGACCGTTAATAGATGCTCAGCTCCAACTGTTTCTATACACAATTTCTGGTGGAAATAAAATGCACAGTCAGAGGGAGTGTGCGTTTTTCCAATCTGCTGGAATAATCTGCGAAGCGTCAGCATCTGCTTAATGAGAAGTTCTTGGAGGTCAGGAATTGAACCTAAATAGGAGGGGGCGATAAAGACCAAGACATTCTGTGTCCATTGGAATTAACATCGAGATGCACATCGGGTGACGGGGGAGACGAGCAGGGCCGTCTGCTAAACACCTACCCACTGCGGACTGTCCCGCGAGGCTCGCTGTCTGCCTCCGGCATCTGCTTTGTTACAGGGCAGAAGCCCGAACTCATCCCAGCGAAGTCTCACCGTGGGTTCTGCCCACTTAGAACGCTTTCCTGACCCGTGTCCTTGGCCTTGGATCGTTAAACCTGTAGCTGTTAGAGCCCAGATATTGGCAGTTGTGTCTCTAACCACGGCCGGCAACCTGGCCGTGAACCCTGGGACCCGCCGTCTGGTTTAACGATGTGGTTTTGTTTTCTGCTGGAGCCCGAATAGTTCCGCCATTATATTGCTTGGCCCGATCAAACGGCAGTGATGTGTGACTTCTGGGTGGTGGCTCAACCAGACAGTATACAGCTACCTTTTCCTGCTATGAGATCCTGGAGGCGGGTCCATCACTGGTGTCTGAGTGACTATCAAGGGCAGAGAGAGAAGGGTCCCCGCCAGCCACGTGGTGAGCAAGAAACAGAACTTTCTACTGTTAAGCCTCTGTGATGCTGAGGCCGTCGGCTTCCACGGCGGAACCTCCCGGATCCAGACAACGCCCCATCAGAGGAAGCTCTGATACCCGCACCAGCACGAGCCATCCCGGGAGTGCTAAGTGAAGACCCCTCCCTGAACCCCTCCCTGAACCCCTCCCTGAACTCCAGGGAGCCAAGTATGTTTGCGAAGGCCCAACACGCAGGGCCCGTGTCTTAACCTCGAGAACAAAAGGAGGGGCTAAAAGGGGAAACGGAGCGACTAGGGTGCACACACCAACAGGATATGGAGAGAGAGGGAGAGAGAGTCAGAGAGAGAGAGAGAGTAAGAGAGAGAGAGACAGAGAGGGAGGGAGTGGGGGGGAAGAGAGAGAGAGAGATACGGAGGGAGGGAGGGAGGGAGAGGGGGAGAGAGAGAGACAGAGAGAGGGCGAGAGACTCTGAGGAACTGACTCACGCCATCACGGCGGCTGAGAAGGCCCTAGATGCCCGGCTGGAGGCCGGGACACTCGACAGCGTGATTCAGTCGGAGCGAAGCCCTAACAACCAGGGGAGACGATGGCGCAGATCCCAGTGGGGACAGGAGATGAGAAGCCCGTCCTCCCTCCCCTATCGTTCCACTCGGGCCCTCAGCGGGTGGGATGACGCCCCCCACATTGGTGGGGCGGGGGAAGATCTTCCCGGTGGAGCCCACCCTCTCCGATGCTGATCTCAGCCCCAAATGTCCTCACCGACTCACCCAGAAATGACATCCTATCCGGGAGCTGCTTCGAAAATGGATGCTCGCTCCAAAATCCCGGACAGCAAGGTGTGTGCCGCAGCCTGTTTCCTCGGGGCCCATGGACGTCTTGGAAAGCTCGACCCTCTGGAAAGCTTGGAGTAAATGCTGTGGTGGGCAGAGAAGCCTCTGTGACCAGCCGCGTGCTGTCCGCCCGGCGTAGCCGCCATCGTTCCGTGCCCCGAGTCAGCTCGCCGATCGCCGGTCGGGCACTCCTTCCTCGGGGCGAGGCGTGAGGTCCTGATCGCCCAGATGGGAAATTCGCTTGCTGTCATTCCACAGACCTTCCGAGGACCTATCATGTCAGGATGTTAGATAATTCACATTTCTTAATAAAGAGCTAGAAAAAGTGAAAACGTCATCCTGCCCGACTTTAATAGTTACCTACCCTTACGCTCCATCGACCGTCGGTCACTGTCCTCTTCCATCTCTTCAGAGAAGGGAGAAGCTGGCCGCCCACGTGCCAGCCGTCCTGCAGGGTGCTCGCCTGCCTGCGGTTGCTGGATAAAATATAGGACATCAAGTCTTTGCAAATATTTGGGACATGTTGATACCCTGAAATGTGTCATTTGTGCTAAATTCTAATTTAATCGAGCGCCCGGCGTTTTTGCTGCTAGATTCGACGACCCTCCCCTTGAACCAAGGAGGAATTGAGTGACTTCAAGCACTCAGTCTATCCACGGCATTACCATTTCTGATAAACCCAACTAAAACCGAGAGTGGAATTTAAGACGGGGAAGGAGGTGATCAGTAGAAGAAATTTGCTAATCCAGCAGAACTGTACCCCAAATGCAATCCCTTTCACGAGCACCCCCTCACCAGACCAGATGACCCGTATGTAGTCCAGACTTGTGGTCTAAAAAATGGGAATGTGACAAGTAATAACAAGTGTTGGAGAGGTTGCGGAGAAATAGGAACCCTCATCCACTGCTGGCGGGACTGCAAATTGGCACAGCCACTATGGAAAACAGTATGGAGGGTCCTCAAAAAACTAAGAATTGATCTTCCATATGATCCGGCAATCCCTCTACTGGCTATTTACCCCAAAGACTTGAAAACCCATATCCGAAAAGAGATTTGCACACCGATGTGCATAGCAGCATTATTCACGGTGGCCAGGACACGAAAGCAACCGAAGTGTCCTACGGTAGATGACTGGCTAAAGAAGCTGTGGTCCATATACACGATGGAATATGACTCAGCCATAGGAAGATGTGAGATCTGCCATTTGCGACAACATGGATGGACCTCGAGATAATCATGCTCAGCGAAATAAGCCAGACAGAAAAAGTTGAAAATCACACGATATCACTTATGTGTGGGATATAAACCTAAAAGCAACAAATGACCAAGACAAACAAACAGAGACTCACGGACATGGACAATGGACTAGTGGTTACCAGAAGGGAGGGGGGAGGGGGGAGATAGATGGGGAAAAACATTTAAATTATTTCTTCAATTAAGAAAATAAATAAAAAACAACAGCAAAGAAACAAAATAAACAAGTTAATTAAAATTATTTAATTTGAATAAAAATAAATAAAAAATAAAAATTGGCAATGTGTCCACCACAGGAGACATTCGAGGTGGTCCACTGAGGTGCAGGGAGAAAAAATTTAAAAACATTGTTTTTAAATAAGAAAGAAGCATTGTGCTATAATTTAATGGAAGAATTGAGCCTGGTCTTCTGTCTCTGTCAGGAGGTGTGACATGTCACAGCAAAGGGGGTCGAGGGAGAAATGCATACATCATTTTGCGGCACTATTAAATGGAATGTTTAAAAACGTTTCCAATTTTGGTGCTCTGATTTGCCACAGAGGACACAGCATCTTTAAAAATTTATGGGTGCCATTTTCTAAACTTAGATGTTCCCATACAATTTCTGCAGAGTTGAAATTCATTTTCAAAAATATAAAACTGCAAATCTTCCAATTATTGTGGGAAAAAATAGCCCATGGACGAGGGATGACAGGAATTTACCGTATAAATTTCAGTAAAAATTCTTTGTTTCATTGGTAGATGAAATTTAGAACCATAATTTAATAAGCACGGTTAATAATGCATTCCTTCTTCTTTTGGATCTATATATCAACGTGGTGTGCATTTTCCAGATATGATGACCACTACAACCGAGTCTCGGAAGTATTTTTATATTTTCTGTGTATGAAAATGTTTTTCTACATCTTTGTGAAAACAAAGTTTCAATATTTAACCTGGCTTTTGCTTCAAAATTTGGTGGAAAAGGGATAATTCTTTATTTTTTCTCATAATACATAGTTCGGCAGTGCTATAATATCTAATGTGATCATTTCTTCTGTAGATTAAAACCTATTTCCTTTTAGAACTACTCAGAACAATCACCTACAGCTCTGAATTTGAAGATGATGGCTAGATTATTTTCTTTCAAAAATAGTTTTGTCATTTTTTACATCAGTAAAAGAGAGTGCTATCTACCTATTATTTTTTCTCTCTTTTTTGTTAATTTACCTTTTTTTAAAAAAAAATCAATGCATTTATAAAGTAATTGGATTTTGAAAACGAATCAGTTCATTTTGTATTTGGGAATAAAGAATTAACCCACAAATTCAGAAAATATTAGCTGGAGCAAAAAACGGATAACTTAGTTCCTTAAAGGTGCTACGAATTCTTGAAGAGCTGAGGAGAAATAATTGGACTAGAAACCAGATAAACTTAGAGGTCAGTAATATGCATAAATGTGACTTTTTTTTTGTATCGGCAGCTCGGTCTCAATGACATAAAGTTAAAAGTCTTCCTAAACTTAGGACATACATAGAGTCACAATTTTATGATGAATGAAAAAACATTCTTAGTATCTTGACAAAGCCATATTTTACAGGCAAACGAAGTATAATTAAGGAAAATATTTTAGGGGTCTCAATTTATTGTCGGATGCCATTTTTCTAGGTACGAGGTATGCAGTAGAAATGATATATACATACAAAAATATCATGTCTGCTGATTTTTTCCAACCTGGCTAAAGTAACTGAGTTTTCTAAATAGTGACTCTCGTGAATGTTTTAGTAACTTTGCAAGAAAAGTCCCCAGAAATTGACATGTAAACATTACTACACAGTGACAGCAGGTTATTAGAATGAAGTGGACCCTGGGCCTCAGTGCCCTCAGGTCTTTGTGGGGACCTTGTGGGTTCTTAGGGTTTCACTTGGCTACATACCTCTGCAGCACACTGTGTTTGAAACACGAGTTACTGATATATTGTCACCAGCTTTGTGGTTACCAAAACCGCTCTGAGAAATATGAGAAAGAAAGGAGGAAATAAGTTAAGAAAGGAAAGGCCCAGATGAAGCAATTTAACATAATAAATACCCTATTTCTGAGCTCTTTCTGAGGTTGCGAACCCTTCTCCCAGGATCATCCAAGGCCTTTCCCTCCTCTTGATTCTCCTCAGCTTTACAGGGATATCTAGAGACACAGCATTAGGATTTAAGCCCTGGTCCCCAGCACCCCGCCCACCTGAAAAGCTTGCCTTTGGAGGCTCAGCTTATCTGTTGCCTCCTCATTTCTGAAAACATCCATGATGAATTCAGACCATTTTACGCAATGCTTTCTCAATGATTATCATCAAGATGTCGAAAATGCTGTCTTCTCGGTTGGAATATGAGCTCCACGAGGCAAGGCACACACACACCCTATTCACCTTTGTAGGCCCAACACTTAGAACAGACCAGCTCAACACCGACAAATGTCAAATTCAAGAATGAGAGAGAGAGACAGAGAGAGAGACAGAGAGAGAGAGAGAGAGAGCACACATTGATTAAATGAATGGAGAAATGAACACATGGTAGTTAGAGGAGGTATTGGATGTGTCACAAGTTGTTTTCAGAATTTCAGGAATTGGATAGCACATTTCTCATTTAATATCCCGTTAGGCAAACAATCGACTCAGCCCTGAGCACTGGATGAAATGAAAGCCCAGGAGTGGGGAGCTGCAGCCAAGTGGAGTCGGCAGCAATGAAAACTCTGCACTAAATCAAAGCCGGGCAGGTCATTAAAATAGAGCTGTCAACTCAAAGAGCCTGAGCGTAAACTCAGAATCCACATCCGAAGCAAAGGAGTAGGAACGAGGAGAGCTGGATGAAAGAAGAAAAGCAGAACGAGAGAAATCCCGAAGGCAAGGAGACCAATTACTGCGGTTCCTTGTGCGCCAATAATGGCCCTAGCGTTCCATAGCGACTGCGTGCCAGAGTCGGGAACAGGCTGCCTGCATTCAGGTACGGCCTCTGCGGCTCCCTGGACACCTTCCTTTAAGCAGGACATTTTCTCATTTGTAAACCAGGGATGACAACAATACCTACCTCACGGGGTCGGTGTGAGAATTAAATAAAATGTGTCTGGAAAGCATTTAGCATAGTTCCTAATACATAACCAGTATTAAATGTTAGCTATTGTGCTTCGGAGGTACTGATTCAATTTGGACGGATGAGATAAAGGAAGAGTTGTTTAAAAAGGAAGAGTTGTTTAAAAAGGGTGATGGTATTTATCTGTTTGCTTAGCTCAGTCCTGGTTTATGTATGTTGTCTTCGTATTTTATTTGGTTAGTATGTAGTTTTTACCATCATAGAAACTTGAAAAAATGAAATGTGTCAGAACGTTTTTAGGATGTCAAGATAGGGATTAATTTTCTGAAAATGAGATAAAAGATACAAAGTATAAAGAAAAAAATGTTAAGTCAGGCTGTGGAAAATTTAAAATTGCTGAATAGAAGACAAATATTTCCTCAAATGAAAAATTGGACTAGTAATCAAGAAAAAACAGGTAAAACACAATGACGATTTTGCTTCTGTAGGAGCACGGAGGTGATTGCAGATCAAACGTCCCTCGGGGACCAAGTAGAAAAGCTGGACAAATAGCAAAGGATTTAAATAGACAAAGTATGTTGTTTAATTACAGTGTGAAACTAGAAATCGATAGCAAAAAGATAACAAAATACCTAAATATTTAGGAATCAGACGATGTATTTCTAAATAACCCATGGGCCAGATAATTAAATAAAATGTAGATGATATCAGTTAGAAGTAAAATATCAAAACACTGGGAAGTAGCTAAAGCCATGCTTAGAGGAAAATTTATAGCCGTGATGAGTATATTAGAAGAAAGGCTGAAAACCAACGAAGGGCTTTCATTGGTCTAAGTGTTCATTTAAAGACACTTGAAAAAAAGAGCACATGAAACCCCCCAAAAAGTAAAAGAAAGGCAATAATAAATGTAAAAACAGAAAGCAATGAAGGGGAAATGTACTCCAGAACAAATTAACAAATCCAAACGTTGTTTCTCCAAAAAGACTTATACAAGTGATAAACCCATGTTGATTGACACATTTTTTTAAAGGTAAGAATAACTAATACTGAGAATTTTAAAAAAGGTTATTACTACAGATACTTATTCCAGACAGGCATGTACACTCAGAGACTCATCATATTAATTTTTCACTGTTTTTAGTTTTTACTGTGGTCCCCAGTTTTGGAATTCAGTACATCCTGGTCATTTTGCAGTGGGTGCAGTGTCTCTGGTAGAGAGGGGTCAGTTTTTAGCTACCAAAATCGAAAGAAATGAAAGATGATTAAAACTAATATGTATCTCAACAGGAACTCACGTGCGTCATTTCTGAACTCAGCCTTTAAAGTCACGTTCTTGCCACACGTCCATATTTTATGTCCTCGCGAGAATACGGTGCTCTTACTATTTTACAGCAATGTTTCGGCGAATAAATCAAAACAGGCTATTTAGATATTTTTGGTCATAGAAGAAACTATTTATCAGAAAGGCCATTATGAAAAGCAATAGAAAGTTTACGTGCGACTATTGCATTCGGAGATAAGTTTATGAAGCAGAAAGCCAGATTTGGGGGAATTCTATTCGCCCATATATCACTTGCCATAAATAATAGAAGATTTCCTGTCTTTTCGTGCTGTGTAACATGGAAAGCCTCAGTAACGCGATCAAAATACGCATCGACAGTTCTCATATTGCATTTCTTACCCTCTTATAATGAATGACTCAGGCCACCGAAAGTTTGAGCAGGTGTATTGAGGAGTCAGGTAACATACACTTTTGTCTTCTCCAGTTACTTGTTTTCATTTTGGACATATAAGCATTGATTATTTTTTTCTCTCTAGAGAACATTATGTCCCCCAAACATGGGTAATAAATGTCACAGTGTTCCACGGGACACACGTTAGTTATTCCCGGGAGTATTGTGGTTATGTGCTGGGAGAGTAGAGAAAAGTTTCTTTCCATCCAGGCTGTAGGATAATTTCACAGATGCTCCGAGGCTCCAATAACCTTGAACTAGGGCACTGCCCTGCAGATCCGCTGTGGGAACATTTGTTGCTTTGTTGAGTTTGTGCTTCTCGTTTTATTTACTGATTTACAAAGAGCAAGACAGTTGAGTCCCGCTCCCAGCTACGACCAGGGAAGGCCCAGCCCCTCACCCCCAGACTGGCCTTGTATAAGCCTCGAGACGGGTGCGGGGGTGCGCGGGGGTCTGGGCGTCTGGGCCTGGACAGTGGGGGTTCCCTGGAGTAGCAGCTCCACGGGAGGGAGAGGAGGGGCCGTGAAATAGTTTAAAGGAAACTGATGCTCAAGTTATTCTAAAAGACAACATTGAGCCGGACACGTAACGGGGTGACACACTGCATTTGCGCACAGTTTAAGATAATTTTAAGATTAACACATAATAGGAATGTCGTGCTTCCACAGGACACATGCCATCCAGGGGGGCAGCGGCTTTGCATCTAGAGCGGCTGTGGCAGGCAGTGTGGGGAGCGTGGGAGACCGGGGAGAGCATTGAGCAGCTGGTTGTCCCCGCTCCCGGTGGGAATATGGCCAGGCGCTGCTCGAAACAGGCGTAAAATGACCAAAATGCGTAAAATGACCAAGAGATTGTCTTTGAAAGAATTAAATATGGCAATGCAGGCGAAAGCTCTTCGCGAACTGGAGAAGGAAAAACAATCTTGTTTTCATTCTGTATTCCTTCATTTAGCCGACGTGGATCGAGCCCTAACGAGCTGTCGAAACCGCACGGGGCCCGGAGCTTCTCTGCGAGGGGCCGGCAGGCTGGAGGCGAGGCGGGCGACGCCGCCTGTCCTGGGCAGTGTGCGGAGTCCAGTGATGGATGTCGTTTCGGAGTTTAGTGACCCTGGAAGGAAGGCCTGATGACGGAGGAATAAGCCACAGCGGGGGCTCCAAGGGGACCGTGGGGAGGCGGAGCACGTGCGGGGAGTCGGGCCGGATGCGTGTCCTCTCCAGCGACGTGACGAACAAAGCCCGTGGGAGGCCGGGAGGCCCTGCACCAGGCCGGAGACCTCCCCGCGTGACACGCGGAACGTACGAGGGTGGAAAACGGATCGAGACGTCGAGGGAAAAGCAGCTCCAACGTGATACGTAACGCGGGTCCCCCAGCCGGATGGCACTCAGTGCTTGGGAGGGCGCACAAAAAAATGCTAATCGTGGTTATTGCGGGGTGACAGAGTTAGGAGCCGGTTTTATTTTATTTCCCCCCCGTCTTCCGTATTTTCCAAATTTTCTTCACGGACTATAGATTGCTTTTGTAATTGAGAGAAAATTCAAAACAGATGGGGGAGCCCAGAAATATGAGCGAAAAACCAAACAGGTAATAAAGGACAATCACTCCCAGGCACAGAGGGACGGAGAGTGACACACAGGACACGGCGGGTCACCGTGGACAATCCGGGAGGGGACGGATGTGACACACTCGCTGAGCTGCTTCTCATCTCCGCCCCACACCCAGCCTCCCTCCCTCGCCCGGAAACACCCATCGCAACTCAGCGACACGGAGCGAACCTCACACGCACACTCACTTCCCCTTTCTTGACATGACTGGATGCCCCGAATGTCAAGGGCACAGCGGCCGTGCCCAGCGTGCCCTGACCATCGCTGCGTGGCTGCGGACACCACTGACTTTGGTGTCACACGGTGGGCTTTGGCGGATCAGAGAGGCTAATTGAAGTCGAGAAAATTCTCTCTCGGCCATTTCCTGCTTCCTTCTCGCCTCCATCTCTCGGCTCTCATCTTCGCTTCCAGTAAAACACAGAGCAGAGATAAATATATTCTCAGTCCAGTCCCGGGACTGCGCTGCGGCCTAAGGACCCCGCATGACCCTGTGGCCAGTTCTAGCGACGTTCCTCTGAGCGGGGCATCGACGCCCCCGTCCAGGCAACCGGAAGCCCCTCCTGAAAGCTCATCCTCAGGGAATCCAGACCCGTCCCCTGACACTGTCCGGTGGCTCCTGTTACCTGCAAGTCGGGTTCTGTGTCCACCTCGACGCGACACCTGAGATTAGCTACGTAAAAGAGAAAAAGATTTTAAATTCAGCCAACGGAAGCAGCAACAGGCACAAAGTAGGCACAGCCGCTCCGTCTTCTTTATAAACTCTTTTCGTCCACTCTGTCCCTCCACCAGTCCCAGCCGAGCCCCAGGCTCTTCCGGCGGCTTCGTTCTGCCTCGTCCACGAGCGACGTTGCCACCTTCGCACCGCATGGGGCCCTGGGGAGGCAGCATCGCCCTGTCTCAGCCATGGATCCCGGCGTCACCTCAGGTGTGTCTTAGACTCAGCTGCCCAGGGTCACCTTGACGTGTGCCACAAACTTTGCATTTGCTTTGCTAAACGCTTTAGCTTTGATTCGGGGGTGACTCGCATTATTCGTTCTAGAAAACGCAATCCACGTAGTTCAAGAAGGACGTGAGACCATACAGGACACCACGGCCGTGCGCAGAGGGCATCCTATAGCGGGGGCCGTTGGCATAAATGGGGTTGACCCTGACCTCGAATCAGACAGACCTGTGTTCAGATTCCTTGAGCGCTGTCATTTACCTGCATGACCTTTAGGAACTTACTTGGCTTATTGGAACCCTAATTTCCTTAACTAATAAGGGGGGTTATTGTCACCTAATACAGAAATTGTTTACCGTTTTAAGGTTGTAATGTCCACAGAGTCCCCAGCACAGTGACCGGCAATAACACGCAGTAGGTTACGATCTTCCACCTGCGCCTTCCACTTGCGAGCGGCTACCTTTTCAGGTCAGAGGTCAGCTGTCATGGTCACATCTCTTTAACCGAGGTTCAAAGGAGCAAACCCCAAGACCAAAAATCCTTGAGAGATATGTCGTTCTGCCTAAGAGTGCAGAGGCGAGTTGTCACGGGGTGGCCCAGCGTTCCAGTCACATCACAGCGTCTTGGGGATCATCTCAGGCTAACTTGAGGGCAAAGCCAGACACCCACTGGTCTTAGAATCGACCTGACGATTTTCTTGAATAAGGAAGGATCTCAGCTCAGCTGAGATTCCAAGAATCACTTCCAGCCTGGCACTGAACCCCAGGAGGAAAAAAAACACACCACATTTTATTTCTATATGTACATAAATTTTATATATATTATTATATATATTATTCATATATATTATATATATAGGGTGGAGAGGAAGGAGAAAGAAAGAGACACAGAAAAAGAGAGAGACAGACAGACAGACAGACAGAGGTAGGGAGGAAAGGAAGAAGGAAGGGAGAGAAAGGGAAGGAAAACTCTTCGAACTCCTTGAAGGAGACACCGAAAAAAATCATCTGTTAAATGTCGACCTTCTGGCACCCTGTAATCTTGGATGGTACAGCCAGTAAAACCATGACCTCTTTCAAAGTTATCAAACTTAAAATGTTCAGATTGAGCTAAAAAATCAGAATCTGCCTTGGATGGTGTCTCTTCAACGAACTCTTAGCTCTTCTGTGACCATCTCTCCACGATTCTTCTTCTCCCTAAATTAAGAGAGTAAAACCTCTGCCAGAGAAAATACTCTCAGAAACAGCCCTTCAGATAGACTCGTAAGAAATCAAGAAATCGAGAAATCAAGAAATCGAGGAGAGGCAGAAAAAGAGGCAAAGAGTGTGACAGCCTCGCCTGACCGGCCACTTTCGCTGACCTGCGGACTGAGCGGCCGTCCTGATTTCCAGCAGGACCTGTTCTTGGAAGAGGACACACTGGTTTTTCCAGATCGAGTGCCAGAGGGGACCCTGTGCTCCAGCTTATCTCCTCGCCCCGACCCAGGAGAAGCACCCAGAAGGTACAAAGACGTGAAGGTCCATCTTGGCGGCAGACCCAGCAGCCGCAAAGGCTCTGGGTCTGTGAGAGCGAAGCCACCTGTGCTGTGTCACCGGAGACGTCTGCTGTCCTTCCCTGAAAGCGTCAGCGTCCCTGGACACGCCTCCAGTCTGAAAAGCGGCCTCGGGTTGAAGAAAAAGCTGGGGCAAGTTTTCTGAGCGTTTCTCTGCCACACGCTGTCACCCTAAGCAGAAGTTCTAGACACTCTCGGAGCCAGCCGGACTTTCAGGAAGCCGAGGAATGACACGGGACGGCTAAAGCAAGGAGCCGAATGCCCGAGTTGACCTCCAGGCCACTCTGCTCTCAGGAGTCCTTGGACGTCAGACTGGCCGACAGGGTCACCTGCGTTCCCAACATTCTCGCTAGGTAGGAAGGTACTGGTTCACGACAGCCGGCCCACGACAGCAGCCCTAGGACGTGGCCTCCTAGTTATGGGAGATGAAGCATCATGGGCAAGTGATTTATCTAAAGACTTTACATCTTATAACATGACAATGCCCCTGCGCCCTGGCATGTCCTTAACACCTAGAATAGGACCTATCGTGTACTGATAGATACTTGTTGGATGGATGGATGGATGGGTGGGTGCATGGGTGGGTGGG